>NW_024100519.1:172500-537500 GCF_016545835.1 Crotalus tigris | reverse complement strand
TCTGCCCTTCCAGACAAATGGTTGTCCAATCTTTTCTTAATGAATCCGACCTCTCTTTCACTAGAGTTATTTCCTTCCTTTCCCGTCAAAGATGATAAGAGACCCCTTCGCAATCACAGCTGGTCCAGGTGGGATGTTTGGGACCTTGTCACGACCTCCACCTTCGTAAAAGTGGCTTTTTTTAGGGGGAGGCTCCTGATCCTTCTTCTCCTGCCCTTCCTTGTAAGGAGGGGATGACTTTCTGCTCTCTTTGACCGTCTCTCTTGTTCAGGAGTAGGCTGAATATTTTGAGAATGGACTCATCCAGCGCAATGTTGATCTTTCTGGGAAAGGTGGAGGAGTGAGTTAGAACTGATGGGGAGAGCCCCTGAACTTCGAAGGCCAGGTTTAAAAGTTCAGATTTGGCAGGAGAGAGAAGAGTCTTCCTTGCCAACTACGGAGAAGCTTTGCGAGGTGGGCTGACAGCCTCCCTCGGAGTGGATTGTGTCCAGATTGGGGTGCAAAGCAAGAGTGCTACTTGGGTGGGCTGCTCTTCCCTCTGTTCTCCCCTCCAGGAAGTCTTTCCAACGGATGGGTCTTGAGTTACTGTTGTCCTCACCATCTGTTCAACCACAGGAATTCTTCTATCCGGTGACCTTGAGATAGGGAAGAATCTGCTCTTTCTCCTTGAGCCAGCAAACCTGTCGGTTGAAGCTGCTGAGAGCCCAGACACAGCCCAATGTTTCTTAATAATAATAAAGTTGGAAAGGACCTTGGAGGTCATCTAGTCCAACCCCTGCTCAGGCAGAGTGCCTCTCCAAGAAGCTAACTTCCTTCTTTTTTTTCTTCTTTCCCTCTGTCGCCTTGCAGATCACCTTCATGCTACTCAGCCAGGACCATGGAGACCACCTGGTGACCTCTCTCCACCCAGACCCTACCTCTGCCTCATTTCAGAGGCCAGCGGCTGACACGAACGAGGCCAGCGGCTTTGCCCGATTCGTCCCTTTGGCCAAGTTACAGTCCCCAAAATACACTTATTTGAAAGAAGGCACTTTGTTCCTCAAGGTCATTGTGGAAGCCACTTCATGAACCCCGCCCCCCGCCTTTCTGGGGTGAAGGGTTTCCTGCCTGAGCAGGGGGTTGGACTAGATGACCTCCAAGGTCCCTTCCAACTTTATTATTCTTATTATATTTGAAGGCTGTGAGCCACACTGAAAACATCTCAGGTGACCAAATGATGGCGGCTTTGCAATAGGCTTGATTCGGTTCTGCAAAAAATGCTGATCCAGCCCAGCAGCGAAAACTGGTTTGGTTCTGAGCTGCGCGCTCCGTTTTCCTGTCTCCAAATCCGTTCCTTGTCTGGTTCAAATCCAGAGTGAGTGGACCTTGTCTCCGTGTCATGTTTAAAAGCTGTTTCCCTTTCCGTGCCAAAAACCCAAAGCTGGTGTGGCAAGATGACAAATCATTTTGCTGAGTGCCAGATTTGGGGTGAGTGTCAAATTTGGGGTGTAGCGTGTGAGAAATGTCGCATTCCTTTATTTATTTATTTATTTGGGTCCAGAGTGCCAACGTTCACCTCATTTAATTTTTTTTTTAAAAAATGAATTGACTGGACTGTTAATAGCCGAGTCCTAATTGTGTATACGGTGTGTAGTTTATTTAACTGACAGATTAAAGGTGCAGCTGAAGAAGCAGTTCCAGAACTTATTTTAAAAAATACGCGGTTGGGATGGAACACATTGTACTGTTCACGGGCCTTCTTTTACTTGAAGAAGGCTGCCTTCCCAATTTTGCTGTTTAAAAAACATGAAATTTCACTCATGTCGCTCTTGAATCTATTTTCCAATTGCTTTCAAATCCTGGTGAAGGTTGCTTTGCTTTGCTTTACATAAAAGAAAGCCTTTTCTTTCTTTCTTTCTTTCCAGCATTGCATTCCTTAAGAGGTACAGTAAACTTTGCTGGAGATTGTGTGATGGGTAGAGCTGACAGAACCAAAATGCCTTCCTTCCTTCCTTCCTTCCTTCCTTCCTTCCTTCCTTCCTTCCTTCCTTCCTTCCTTCCTTCCTTCTCCTTTCCTTTCTTTTCTCCATCCATCCATCCTTCCCATCACTTTTCTTCCTCCTCCAACTAAGTTCTAGATGTGCAACAGGCAAGTCTCGTGATCAGGACGCATTTCTTTGGAAATGAAACAATTCCTTGCAATCTGATTCTTTTTAAAAATGACAGCAAAAAGCGAGCTGGACGACACCCCCCCCCCGCTCGAGCAGGGGACCCCACACCCCATCCTGAACCAATGGCTGTCCAGACTCTTCTTGAGACCCTCCAGGGATGGAGGAGGCCAGCTCTTCCACTGACTTGTCCTTCCGTCCAAAGCAAGGCAATCCCTCCCCAGGGAGAATCAAACTGGTCGGGTTGGCACCTGCCTCTCTGCAAAAGACATTAAGAAGAGGAAAGAGAGAAGGATATGAACCACATTTCTTTAGAACTGTGTCACGGGCTCACCATATCTCCGTCGTGACTCACAGCAGAGTGGAAAAGCTGCTTGCAAAAAAAAAAAAAGAAAAAGAAAAATGAAAAAAGAAAAAAAAAGAGACTGGTAAACGTTTTTTTTTTTTTTTTCAGGCCAGCCAGCAGCAGAAGCGGTGCCAGGAAAGGCGTTGCTTACTTCTTGCTTGAACCGTTAAGTCCAAAAACTCAACAGGGAGGTTGCTGTAACGGAGTGAAATGGGAGAGATCCGACGGGCCCGTTTGTCTGACACGGGGTAGGGTCTCCTGCTGGAGCAGGGGGTTGGGCTAGATGACCTCCGAGGTCCCTTCCAATGCGGTTCTTTTGCGGATTGCCTCCAAAAGTTATGAGCGCTCCATCCCTGGAGGTTTTAAAGAAGAGACTGGACAGTCACTTGTCTGAAACCGTATAGTGGGCTGGACTAGAAGACCTCCAAGGTCCCTTCCAGCTCTAGTCTGGTTCTGATGTCACTCCCAACCAAAATGGGTGTCAAAGCTTTGCCCCAGTTTGGCATCATAGATATTTCAGATCAGGGTTCAAGGACCCAACTAGGGGAAAAAAAAAAAACCTATAGTGCAAACCTTGTAACTAGGTTTTGGGTGGAAATAAATAGCGCGGAGTTTTCTTTTTTGCAGTTTAGGAACCGTCCCAGTGCTTTTGATACCTGTAAAGAAAATGGGGGGGGGGTTTAACCGGTGAAGGGGTCACTCAATGAATTGCTGTGAATCGAGGACTACCTATACTCAAGGATAGGGGTGGGGAACCTCCCCGTTTATTGGGGCACTGCCCAGCCATAGAGGAAAAACAAATTTATTATTATTATTTTTTGCAAAATCCGCAATTGCCCAGCTCCCAAATCTTCCCAACGGGCGAGGCAAAGAGGCGCTGCTGAATCGCTCGCCGGCTCTTCACGCCCAGCCACGGGGCGTTTGCGTCTACTCCGAGGTATACTGCCCCTGGCTATGGAGGCTCCACCCCGCCTCCGCGCGCGGGAAAAGCCGGTCTCGGAAAGCTTGGCGTCCTGGGCGGAGGAGGGGGGCGAGAGAGAGAGAAGGGGAGGGGGAGGGAAAGGGCTCAGATGCCACTTGGAAGGAGGAGCCGGGGGGCGGCGCGAGGGAAACCCGCCGCGCTAATTTGCAAGGAGCCCAACCGAAATAATTCGCGGGAAAAGAGAGAGAGAGAGAGGAGGAGGAGGAGGAGGAGAGAGAGAAAGTAGCGTTTTTTTTAAAAAAAGAGAGGAGGGGTAAAGATGGCGCTCCGCCGCTTCCAGGTTGCTTCCAGACAACCCCGGCCACCCCAGGGCGCACGAGGGGTCTTCTGAACGGGGAGATGCGCTCAGGATACCCCGATCGGGGCGCAGAGGAGTCAAGAGCGCCTCGCTTCTAAGGCTTCCTGTCCCCCCCCCCCGGGATCTTTCCTCTCCCCCTGGCCATGGAGCAGGGCTGGGGGCCGACCTGGTAGGAGCCCCCCTACCCTCGTCCGGGTCGGCAAATAGGTAAGGGGGCGCACGGGAGGCGCAGGGAGGAGGGGGCGCCCCGAGTTGGCAAGCCGGGTTGATGCCAGACTTGTTGGGTTGATGTCAGACTTGTTGGGAGGGTGGGGGAAGGATTGCAAAGTCCGGCGAGTTTTGCTTTTGCTAGCTAGGCATACACTTCCGTGTGTGTGTGTGTGTGTGTGTGTATGTGTGAGCGAGGGAGAGAGCGAGGGAGAGAGAGAATGAGAAAACGAGAGAGGCAGATTGAGAGAAAGAGAAGTAAAAGAAACTTTGGAGACAGAACGAGGGAGAAAGATTGAGAGAGAGAGAGAAATTGAAGGGAGAGGAGGAAAGAGAAAGAGAGAGAGAAGGGGGGATTGAGAAAAAGAGGGAGAGAGACTGAGCGAGAGAGAGAATGAGAAAACGAGAAAAAGGGATGGAGAGAAAGAGAGGGAAAAGAGGGGGGGAGAGAAACGGGAGCAAAAAACGAATCGGGAGCTTTTCTTTTGGGCAGGATGGCACCTAAAAATCCGGGCTGTCAACTGGATTGGAGCTGACTGGGACATTTGGAGGGGGGCTGCCCTAGGGCCCCCTAACCCTAGCCAGAACCCCCCCCCTCTCCGCTCATCCTCTTGGCCCAAGCCAACGTTGCCCGCCGCCCGTTCCCACAGCACGCCTGGGCGCGCCAGCTTCAGGCTCGCACCAGCCTCTGGAGGGGCTTCCCTGTGGCTGGGCGGGAACCGGCTTTGGACCCCGAGGGAGGATGTGCGGGGGGGGGGGTATCACCCTCCCTTCTTGGTGGGCCTCAGAGGGGGGGGGAGAGCAAGCCTGCGGTGCAACTGGGGGGGATCCCATCCTGTTGGTAGGAACGACCCAAAACTACAGCAGAGGCACCGTGGGAAGGTCTTTGTATGGGGTGGGGGGGTAGGGGTGTCAGGGCGAGGGTGGCTCTGGGCCCACGCCCTCCCCCCCCCTTTTTTTTTTTTTTTGCAAATGCAACAGAGATCAGATCTTCCCCTGCTTGTCACTGCAAGGGAGGGAACTCTTACTAACCCGAATTGCTCGATCCGCAACTTTCTTTCTTCATTGCAGAGAGACTCCGCGTTCTTGCCTGGGTGGGTAACTGTATCGACCGCATCTTTTCTCTCCTGGTTCTCTCTCTCCCCCACCCTGGAAACCTTTGACGCTGGAGACCCCACCTAGGGCTAAAATGGAGGTAGGTAGGTAGATAGGTAGGTAGATAGATAGATAGATAGATAGATAGATAGATAGATAGATAGATAGATAGATAGATAGATAGATAGATAGATGGCAGACAGGCAGGCAGGCAGGCAGGCAGGAAAGATACAGACAGGATAGGTAGGTAGGTAGGTAGGTAGATAGATAGATAGATAGATAGATAGATAGATAGATAGATAGATAGATAGATAGATAGATAGATAGACAGACAGACAGATAGAAAGACAGATATTGCACTTTAAAAAAAACTTTTGAATCTGCCAGTGAGAGCATGCTGAGGGGATAATCCATCTATTTATATCGGTTTGATTTCTGACTTTTGCACTTCCTCTGCTCAGCAAGTGTTGTTGTTACGCTGATGATGTTAGTGAAAAATCCTTCTGGGGAAAGCTTTGCTTTTACCACCTTTTTTCCAACGGAGACAATTCCAGGAGAATTTTGCAGAATTTGGGAGTTTGTTTTATTTTATTTTTTTTTTATTATTTTTAAGGAATCAGCCTTGATGTCATCTCCGCAAGTGCTGGAAATGAAAAGCTCTTTGCCAAAAACTTCTAGGAAAAAGGATTCAGGGCAGATCGCTGTTGTTGTTATTTTTTTTTGAACCACATTTTTTCTCAATGTGGCATTTGCATAATGGTGGGTTTTCTGAAAAGCAAAAAGCAAAAAAACAAAACAAAACAAAAAAAGCAACAACGGATGAATTCCAGGCCTCGTTTTCTTGGAAAACCAAAGGCACTTTTTGAAGTTTGGAATGCTTAACTAAGAATTCTGGGAAGTGAAGTCAGAGCTTTCAGGAGGCCCCAGATTGGGAAATATTGCTAATTTTATTCTCTGACTAAGAGTGTCTCAGCTGAAGGCAGTGATCTACCTATCTCAATACACACCATCCGTTGGGTTCGAGGCATTGCTCTCCAGGTAGTCCTCACGTTACACCAGTTCATTTAGTGACCGTTCAAAGTTACAACAGCACTAAAAGTGGTTTATGACTGTTTTTCACACTGGCATCCCCGTGGTCAGGTGATCAAAATTCAGTCGCAAGCAACTGGCTTGTACTGATAACTGTTGCAGCGTCCCGGGGAGGAAGTCACGTGATCAAAATTCAGACACTGGGCAACTGACTTATATTTATGACGGTTGCCATGTCCCAGATCATGCAATCTCCCTTTGTGACCTTTTGACAATATAATAATAATAATAATAATAATAATAATAATAATAATAATAATTCGCTATTAGTCAATTGCAAAAGGCGGCCTTACTAGGAACTGCTTCCATCCTGCAATGATATCTGTAATGCCATCAAACATCCACATCTGCCTATCCCAGGTCCTGGGTAAGGACTCGATAGGTAGACAAAATGCCAAATCCAGTCTGAACATCTGGCTGACTGTGCGATGATCCATAATAATAATAATAATTTGAATGTTCAGTTGACTGAGGTTTATGTCTAAATAATAATAATAATAATAATAATAATAATAAAGTTGGAAGGGACCTTGGAGGTCATCTAGTCCAGCCCCCAAGCAATGGGGAAGTCAGATTCATTTAACAATTTACCAGCTTAACAACTGCAGTGATCCACTTAACAGCTGTGGCAAGAAAGGGTTGTAAAAAAATGGGGCAAAATTCGCAGAACAAATGTTTCGCTTAGCAGCAAAAAGTTTGGGTTCATTTGTGCACTTAAGTCAAGGACTACGTGTAACATAAGAGGTTCCGTAACCCATCAGCTACTAAGGAGCTTTGAGCATCAGAATAACGGAAGGAACCTCGGAGGTCATCTAGCCCAACCCCCTGCTCAGGCAGGAGACCCTATACCATTTCAGACAAATGGCTGTCCAGTCTCTTCTTGGAAACCTCCCATGATCACAGGGTGCTGCTCCTGTTGTAGGCTGTTGTTCTAGATGTTGGCCATCAGTCAAGGTGTGTCCAGCCAACATCTTGACCAGGGATCCCCAACCCTCGGTCTGTGGACCGGCACCGGTCAGAAACCGGACCACTCATACAAGCGAAGCCCCATCCACGGGATGCAGGCAGCATGCAAAACCACATCCCTTCCAGTCTGCGGAAAAATTTCTCCCTACGGAACCGGTTCCTGATGCCCCAAAGATTGGGAGGGGGGCGCTGATCTAGACCGACAGCCCCGTGAGGCTATTCTTGCATTTGAGCTCATTCCCAAGGTTCCTGGTCATTTGGGTCACCAGAAACCGTGGCTCCCTGAATTGTGCAATAACAGCTTTGGAAGTGACCTAGGATGTTTTCCGTGTGACACAGCTGCTTGCTCAGACATTGGAATGCCACAATCTTGACATGGATCAGACGCTGCCAAGAACTAGAGGCCAAAAATAGACTTTGGCAAAGCGTACTTGAACATCTTCCTTTCTTTCTTACATCGAGTAACGGGCGTTACGGGATGAAATCCAGCCAGATGTGGTTCTAGCTGCTAGGCTTTTTTGCCCAGCTGGGCCTTCCACCAGGCTGGGTACATATTTCCCAGGTGTACAAATGACCTTATAGGATTTGCACAATACAGCCGAGAGTGGATGACTTTGGCAAATTGGTTGCCCTAGAGCCCTCTTGGGTCAACTTTCCAGCTTCTTGAATGTCACTCAAAACGTAAGGCTCTGCAAGTGTTCCACTTCAGTTCTGGTCTCCCAAAGATGCTTTGCAGCTGGAGCTTAGCCTGGAGATTGCACGGCAGCCCTGGGTTTAATTTAATTCAGCGGAATAAAATCTGTCTGCTCCAAATGTCGATTTCGGCTGCCTTAAAACCGCAACTTGATGTCCTTGTGTTAATCATAGCTGTGCGTTTTGAGAAATATTTTTTTTTCTTTCTGTAGCCCAGGAGCATGGCGACCCCTGACCCTGGGCGCACTTATGCAGCCCTCGGACACCTGCAGCAATCGATGGCAGACTGGATAGCCCGAACTTGGGACAGCCGGCGGGAGCTGATGGCTAAATTGCCCGAAGGACAGTATGTCTTGTGCCGTTGGACTGATGGACTTTATTATCTTGGGAAGATTAAGAGAGTAAATAACATGTTCTCCTTTTCTCCCAGCTTTCTTTAAGCCTGTTCTTTTCTTTTTTTAAAAAA
Source organism: Crotalus tigris (assembly GCF_016545835.1). Classification (NCBI taxonomy): domain Eukaryota; kingdom Metazoa; phylum Chordata; class Lepidosauria; order Squamata; family Viperidae; genus Crotalus; species Crotalus tigris. Next base: position 529,211 of record NW_024100519.1, on the reverse strand, counting down.
AATATTTATTATTGCATCTCCTTTTTCTGCTACAAATAGCAATCTCTGGATACCCTCGAAAGCCGATGAAGGAACAAAAGGGATAATTAAAATTTGGGGAGGGGGGTTCACAGAACATGTTAAGTTAGCCCATGTGGGGGTGCTGAGGAACCCCACCTTCGTTTTTGCACTCGGGCGTGGCCTGAGACGTGAATGCAGACTTCTGTTTGCAAAGTTGGAGTAATCCATATCAAAGCCCGGAATTACTCTAACTTTGCAATCTGAGGTCGGTGTTCTGCATTTTTTCTTCTTCTGCATTTACAGGTGAGTGATGCTAAGCAAAGTTGCCTGGTGACCTTTGAAGATAATTCCAAATACTGGGTGCTTTGGAAGGACATCCAGCACGGTGGGTGAACATTTCCCGGCCTCTACGCCCTTGGGGAATTCTCAGGATTTTCAAATGCTCTTGAGGCAGATGGCTGAGGAAATGCATGAGGACTAGAATCTTGCCGGGTAGACGTGGGGTGCGCTAGATCACCTTGGAACAGGTGCTAGGCGTGTTTGGAGCGTCCTTGCCCTCTTTTGAATCATGGGGAGTAAAACCTGGCTTCCTTTGCAGTCAATCTGGGTGCAAGGAGTTAACTAGCCTGACAAAAGGCATCACATCTATGACTGATTGGCAGTGGGAAAATATGAATTATCCACGTATTCTGATGGATTTGCTTCCGCCGAGTTGCCCTTCAAATGGCTTGGGTTACTTTTCTACATCTGGATCGGGCCTACCAGATTTCTTTTTTTTCCCCCTTCCTGCTTTCTAGCTGGTATCCCCAGTGAACAGCCGGAATGCAACATCTGCCTGGAGAAGACATCGGAGCCTCTGAATGAGATCTTGATCTGTGGGAAGTGTGGAGTTGGTGAGAACGTTCTCCAGATCTTCCTCTATCCTGGTTTTGGGTGGGCTTGCTATGGTTTCTCTGCAGTGGGTGAGGGTCCGATGTACCCTCTTGGGTGTGGCGGTGGGCAAAAAAGTTTAAAATTCAAACTTCATCCGTGCTAGAAGGGAGTGGGGTTTGCAGAGTGGAGGAGGAGGAGGTGGAAGACTCAAGAGATCCTTGGTGCTCTCTGAGCATGGTGGCTTCCTTGCAGACATTTCATGGCCCAACTAGGGAACCTCATCAGTGCTAAAGGGGGTGGGGTTTGCGGAGGAGGAAGAGGGGGGAGGGAAAGCAATGCTCTCTGCTGGTTTTCTTGCAGATGTTTTATGACCAACTAGCTAACATCCTCCGTGACTTGTGTTGACCCGGAATGGGGTTGTTGGTAACGTTGTTGGTGCTCCTGCATCGAAGCTTAAAACCTTCTGTTTCCCCCCTAATCAGGTTATCACCAGCAGTGCCACATTCCTCGGGTGGGGAGCCTTGAAGAGTCCCTGGTGACCCCCTGGTTTTGTCGGAGATGTATTTTTGTACTCGCTGTGAGGGTGAGTGGCATACAAAGAGGTTTTTCCTGGCTGCTATTCCCACAGTTTGAAACAACAGCAAAAAGGAAAGGTGGACACTAGGGGCTGTGCAAAGCATAGATCTGCAGAGGATCCATCCAGGGACTTTTCCCGTTGGATTCCCTGATCAATTTGATGCTTTGAATGGAATGTTGAGCTGGTCATTTGCATCCACTTGGAGGGTCACCTGAATGGTGCAAATGGGCGTGGAGTCTTCTTGGCTGCAGGATGTTCTCTGCCCCTGGATGTGGAGAAGACTCCACACCCATTTGCACCACTCAGGTGAGCCTGAGGGCACAGATAAACCTCCAAGTGGCCTCAACGGCTCTCTGAAAGAAGGGAAATGACCAGCGGTCTGCAAGGAGTATAAATCCTTCCACTCCCCACCATCCAGTCAGAGCTGAAGAAGCTTCTTGGATGAGAAGCGAAACATCTTCAAAGAAAAACAAAGGAAGTCCAGTTGCCTCTTGAAAAAGCATCTTTGGGACAGCCATGACTTGGATGATGGAGAATCTCCGTAGAGACTTGGTTAGCAGATAATTAAAAAAAAAAGATTGCTACACTTTGTCTAATAGATAAAAGAAGAAAGCACTGAACGACGTGAGAATGCCAAGTAAACACTGTTGCTTGTTGCTTCTCCAGAAAGGGGGTGCCTTGCGAAAGGGAGCCATCGCCCGGACCCTGCAGATGATCAAAATGGTCCTGTGCTACAATCCGGAGCAGCTGGAATGGGATTCCTTGCACAGAACGAACCAGCAGCAGTGTTACTGCTACTGCGGTGGTCCCGGCGAGTACGTTCAGTTGGGGACGATATGTATGTGTGTATGTGGATCACTTAAGTGTGCAAGAGGGTGGGGGCGGGGGTGAGAGCTTTAGCAGCTGGAGGAGACTGTTCTTCGGCATCCCCAAGGGATGAAAATATTTCCCTTTTGAAAACAAAAAACAAAAACACAGCCCTGAGCTTTGGCAGCTGGAGGCCGTGGCTTTTAAATGCGCGCCTCCGAGGGGTGTTTGCAACTCCACCTTTTCAAACATGGCCGTGAGCTTCAGCAGCTGGAAGGTGACTCTTTCAAACTGGTCCAAGGGATGGAAATATCTCCGTTTTGAAAAACAGGGTAGTGAAATTTGACAGCTGGAGGCCACTGCTTTTAAATTCCTCTCCAAGAAGCGCAAGCAATCCCATGTTTAAAAACAGGGCAGGAGTTTAAGCCATTCCTTTGGCCCCTTCCCTGGGAGAGAAACTGATCCTGGTGGGGGGGGGGATATTAAGGACTGAAGGGTATATAGATCAAACCTCGGGACTTCAGCTCCCAGAATTCACCAGCCGGCTGAGGAATTCTGGGAATTGAAGCCCACAAGTCTTTAAAAGTTTCCGACATTTGGACATCCTCTGTTCTAAATAATAGAAGCCTCGATTTGCAAAAAAATTCTGTTTCAGATTCCCCCTCCCCCCCAGCAACAGCTTAGAAATCAAGGCAGAGACTGTCCTCATTTAGCAAGCGAAACTGGGACCGGCAATTCGGTCGTTGAGTGAAACAGTGGCTAAGCTTTCCCTCGGCTTTACAGCCTTGCCCAGGTCACAAATGGGAATGGCTGGCCGTAAAGTTACTGTTTCCTCACCCTCGTACCTGCGCATAGTCGCTGTCGGAGACAGTCGCTAAACAAGGACTGGACGGTAACGATTACAACCTCTTCCTGTTCCTGCTCAGATGGTACCTGAAGATGCTGCAGTGCGTTCACTGTCGCCAGTGGTTTCACGAAGCTTGCATGCAGTGCCTGAACTTCCCCATGCTCTTTGGAGATCGGTAGGTGCAGCCCGGATCTCCTGTTGGCTGAGGAGGAAGGGTTTTGTAGTCCAAGCCCTACCAAAGGCAGCAGCTGGAGTGGGGGGGGGGGCGGGAAGCTGATTACAGTTCTTGCACACATCTAAAATGAATAATCAGAGCCTATTCTCTCTTTTTCTCTCTCTCTCTCTCTCGTCTTCCAGGTTTTATATTTTCTACTGCACATTGTGTAATCAGGGACCTGAGTATCTCAAACGCTTGCCTTTAAGATGGTAAGACCTGCTCCCCCCATCCCACCCCACCTCAATAAAAAGATTCTTATTCACTGTATCTTATTGCAACAGGCACCACTTAGCCCTTGGGGGGAGGAGAGGAATTAGCAAACCATGTTACGCCCTAGAGAGCTTCCTTTGTTCTCATCCTGGCCTCGCTAAGTTTTTCAAAGTTGGCTTCTGGATTCCAGCGTCTTTATAATGAGGGCCAATAAGAACAGCCTCCCCCAGAAAGCTAGGGGGATGGAGATGGCACTCTGGTTGTTTTTAGCATCGTTTGAAAATGTTAACGCTGGAGCAGGAAATGTTTGGAGTGGCATGGCTTCACGCGTGTGTTAATTTGAGCAAGCGAGAGTGGAAGGCAAAGGATGCTTGTGTGATATAAGGAACCCAGTTCTCGTATGCGGTTCGAAGGTTTTTACCGTATAGACCTTGACGAACTTGTAGTGTTTATTATTATTATTATGTTATTATTATGAGAAATGAGAACGAGGAGGAGGAGGAAGGAGATGAGAAATAGGAGAAGGAGGAGACAAGATGGGGAAGAAGAAGATGAGATATAGGAGGAGGAGGAGGAGGAGAAGAGATGAAGAGGAGGAAGATGAGAAATAGGAGGAGGAGGAGAACGAGGAGAAGACATGAAGAGGGATGAGAGATATGGGAGGAGGAGGAAGAAGAAAGAGAAAAGAAAGAAAGAAAGAAGAAAGAAAGAAAGAAAGAAAGAAAGAAAGAAAGAAAGAAAGAAAGAAAGATTCGGTCATCAGGAAATGCTATTCCCCACGCCTTCCCCTTATGCTATAAAAATTGCCCTCTCCCTCTTGCAATCCTTTCCCTCAACGGGAAGGTCATTGTCTCCTTTGTTTTTCAAACACACACACACACACACACACACACATACACAGGGTGGACGTCGTGCACCTTGCCCTCTACAACCTGGGCGTGCAAAGCAAGAAGAAGTATTTCAACTTTGAGGAAATTTTGGCCTTTGTCAATCACCGCTGGGACCACTTTCAGCTTGGCAAGGTACGTGTATGTGTGTGTGTGTGTGTGTGTGTGTGTGTGTGTGTGTGTGTGTGTAGGTGGAAGGCAAAGCCTCAATTCATTTCCTTTATCATTTGCTTCCCGTTGAACGCAGCTCCCTTCCTCTGGAGTGGTTCTATAGAATAGGATCTATAAGCCACCGTTGCTAAATGAGAGATACTTAGATGTGCATTCCCTCTTTGCATGAGAAGGTCAGGCAGGAATGGGGTTTGTGTGTGTGTGTGTATGGTAAAGGGGTTGACCGGGGGTCTTCTCCAGACTCAACTTGGTATCAAATCTGGGATCTTGAGGTGGGCAAAGCAAGTTCTCCCAAGTTTTTTCCCCTCTTCCCTAAAACTAAAAGCAAGTCTCCAGCAAAAAGCTGGGATGAGCAAGAATCGTGGATGCTGGATTATAAGATGGTGTGAAAAGCTAATTTGGGGCTAATTTTGCCTTTAAAAACATCTCTTCCCCAGTTGGCTGCAACTCCTGTGGCAGAACGAGGTCCTCTCCTTCTAGATGCACTAAACAGCTACAAAAGCAGGTGAGCCTCAAAGAATCTATTCTCCCAAGAGGTGGAAAGATTCAGCTGACTCGGTAGAAGAGGATATTTATAGCTGAGGGTTGAGTTGTGGGGTCCTTGGTGCTCTCTGAACTTGGTTGTTTTCTTGAAGACATTTCATTACCCAACTAGGTAACATCATCAGTGCTAGAAGGGAATGGGGCTTGCAGGGAGGAGGAGGAGGAAGAGGAGGAGGAGACTGTGGGGTCCTTGATGCTCTCTGAGCTTGGTGGTTTCCTTGCAGACGTTTCATTACCCAACTAGGGAACGTCATCAGTGCTAGAAGGGGGTGGGGTTTGGGCAGAGGATTGTGGGGTCCTTGTGGGCGTTTCTTGTTTCATTCAACCAAGCTGCTAGATTCTCTTGTTGGCCTTTCAGGTTCCTGTGTGGGAAGGAAATCAAGAAAAAGAAATGCATCTTTCGCCTGCGGGTTCGAGTCCCGCCGTATCCTCCCAGCAAAATCCTGCCGGACAAGTTGGCAGGGCTGAGCGAGCCAAAGAAAAGGGGGAAATGCAAACACGCCCACAAAAGCAGGTCGGTAGAAGCGAGCAGAGGTGCTTAGATTGAGCTTTCAAGTTTGTTTCCCTTTGTTCTTTGGGTCTGATTCCTTGTCATTTCTCCCCCCGACCCCCACTTCCTTTCCAGTTTGCAGCCTCACCAATCCCAGCACGAACGGAGAAGGAAAAGGCCCAAATTCCTCTTGGAGGATGCTATTCCAAGTGTCAGTTTGCAAAAAAGGATGGGCTTGGAGGAAGGAAAAAAAAAAAGCTGTGGGGAATTGCCTCCAAATTCCTTGTGGGGCTGGGAGAGGATTGTGGGTTTTCTTGAAAATTATTTTCCCCACTTGAGGATGCTGGATAACGGCTGTTTGTTTGTTTTCCCCCCTCTCTGTCTTGTTGCTTTCCTGCCACAGAGTGATTTTGCCTCAGCTTGGAGCACCAACCATCACCTGGCCTGCATCTTTGATTTCTCGCTGGATGAAATCCAGAGTCTAAAAAGGTAACTGCACATCTGCCTTAGTGCAGTGACCCGATTCCAGCCCTTATAGATAAAAAAGATGCATTTCTGTGCGGTCCTTGATGCTCTCTGAGCTTTAGTTGCTTTCTTGCAGACGTTTCATGACCCAACTAGGTAACATCATCAGTGCTAGAAGGGAGTGGGGTTTGCAGGGAGGAGGAGGAGGAGGAGGAAGAGGAGGAAGAGGGGGAGGAGGAGGAGAATTGTGGGGTCCTTGGTGTTCTCTGAGTTTGATTGTTCTCTTGCAGATGTTTCATTACCCAAGTAGGTAACATCATCAGTGCTGGAAGGGAGTGGGGGTTGCTTTTCAGTCCTTCTAGCCCTGATGATATTACCTAGTTGGGCAATGAAACGTTTGCACGCAAACAACCAAGCTCAGAAAGCACCAAGGGCCCCTCTTTTTAACCCTGTTCTACAACTATTCAGACCCACTTGTGAACGGGTTGTGACTCTGGAGACCAACTGTTTGCTCTGGCAAAGCTCTTTCAAAAAAAAATCAGGGTTTTGCTGCAAGTTCACTCAGCCGGAGGTAGGCAGCGTGGACTGCTGATGTTTTAGACACATGCCATCATTCCTGCCATTTTTGAAGCGCCCTACGCACTTAATCGGCGGCTGCCGAGTAGCTAAGCAGACGAGCTTCAACTTAGCCCTTCCTGTGAACGTTTGAAAGAAATTGTGAGTGTGATGAGTTGAGCTCAAATCCTTCCAAGACCAAAAGATTGCAAATCTCTCTAGCTGGGCTGCTGGTGGTGGGTCCTCTTCATTTGCTCCGAGGCACGGTGGGCCCTTTACGTACTCTGCAACGTACCATTGGTGTAAACCTAACCGAGCGTTGTTTATTCTCCCTCTTTTCTTTCTAGCATAAGCTCGGGTCTCTCCGACGTAGATTCCACGGATGCTGTCAGCACTTCGGGCTCAGCCTCAACGAGTCTGTCCTGTGAATCAAGGTGACATTAGTCCTTTGTCAATTGAAAATGCTTTATAAATTGAAAGAAAAAGTGTACCAGGTAGTTCTCGGCTTACGACCGTGTTTTTCATACGGACTACGTCATCTCCTTCCCCATTCTAAATTTCCCGGCTTGCAGGCCTTTGCAAAACACACACACACATGGAGGGAGAGGGAGGGAGGGAGAGAAAGAGAGAGACACAGCTGCACACACCTAACCCATTCCCTCACCCTGCACAATTTTACACCCTCAGAAACCACGACTCTGCTTTCCAAAACCAGCAGTTCGCCTCACACCACAGTCCTAAGAAACCCGTTTTTTTTTTTTCTTATCCTCTTTCGCTAGGACAAACGTCGGGAGCCGTAAACGCAAACTCTCCGCTAAACCATATGCGGCGCTCGACCCCACCAAGCAGAAATCCTCCGAGCATCTTCGCAGACTTGTCCCCGGCTGCTCCTTGGATGGCAGTGACCGTGCCAGCAGTTCGGATCGCCCGGACAACGCCATTGACTGCCAGACTTTAGAGAGCTTGAGCGAAGATGATTTATCCCTCTCTCATCTCCAGTCCTCCATCAGCAGCTACTTCGGAGCCACTGGCCGGCTAATTTGCGGGGAGAAATATCAAGTCTTGGCTCGGAGGATCAGCCCGGAGGGAAAAGTGGAGTATCTCGTGGAGTGGGAGGGCAACACTCCCTACTGATGGGTGTCGGGGTCCGGCACTTGATGCCGTAAGAGAGGAACAGGGTGGGAATGGGGGAGCCAACTACGAAAAACAGATTTGTTCTTAACTGCCTTGTACAAAGTCTGTTTAAGATCAGTTTTTTTCCCCAGAGGTTTCCTGTTGTAGACTCCTAAACGGGGCCCTTTGGGTTGGGCTAGGAAAGATGGAAAGGGTGGCTTCACGGCCAAATATTGCTCAATCTTAGCGCCGTTTGGGGCAAAAAAGGGGAGTGAATTCCTGGGTCAGCCCCATAGAAATGACACCACCTGGACAAAGTTGGCCCCCATCTAACGTGGCACTTATTCCCCCCCCCCCGTGGTAAAGGATAGCAAGAGGTCATGCTTCTATAATTATCAAGAGGGATAGCCCTGCCTAGCAAATGGGATGAGCAGAGAGTTTGCAGGGAGGTGTTAAAGTAGATGGCAGACAAGATGGCAGGTGTACAAAAGCATGTAAGGGCAGACTTTAGGGACCCTTCCAAGCTCCTGGGTGCGCCCCCAGAATAACCTTTCCTAAGCTGGGTGGCAGTTCTAATGTGACCGAAGGGAGAAATTAACAAATGCACTAGCGACACACATCTGGATTCTCTTGAACTTAATTTGAAGTCAACATTCAGTTGTGGAGTTTCCTCCCGTGTCCGTTTGGGCTGGATGATTTGTGGGTTTTTTTGGCTGGCGTGCACGAAAGCCTAACATTTGGTCATAACTTCACCCAGGATGGTCTGGTTAAGATAAATGTCTCAAAAGGAGCCAGTTCCCAGCCGAGGAAAAGCACAAAACTGGCTGTTGCATTTTACATTGTCAAGGGTCCTTCTTTCACAAGTGCCTCTCTCTCTCTCTCTATATATATAATACATTATAGTATATTTGCAGAGCAATTCTGAATCTAACTGTATTTTCCTGCTCCTGTTTGCACAGTTTAGCTCGAGGCCCCTACAGACAAGACAGGGCTTCTAAAATATATATTCTTTCCCCCCTCGCCCCCCCCCCCGTCCCCCAGAAGGACTTATTTGTATTTTTAAATATTATAATAATTATTTTTGCATTGGTTTGGACTGATCTTGTAAATGCTTCTATGCACCTTCACAGTGTCAAGGCTGCTGCTTTTTTAAGATAACTGACCTTTTTGTTTGTTCGTTCTGTTCAAATGGCAACGAATGTGTCAGGGGTACAACTATTAAAAAAAAGAATATTGAGATAACTTTGCCATAGGTTTGTATTGCTAGTGCTGCATGAGAGCGTACAGCAGCTGCAGGAATTACAAAAGGGTCTATGCAGAATGTTAAAAAAAAACAAGACTTTGAGACTCAAATGCTTCTGGCCCTTTATTATTACTCGTTAGCAGGGATGGGGGTGGGTGGGAGAGAAGGAACACTTTAAGCATGCTCAGAGGCACTCTTCTTTTTATTTTATGTACCCTTGGCTTGCACTATTATCTGTCTAAATAGAGGCCTCCGAGGCTAGCTATAGATACACACACACAGTGTGAACACGTGTCCAATTTTTCTTGCGGTTTGACTCCAGTTTTGGGTTAGAAAACAACTTTTTAAAACTCAGCTGGAGGTCATAGGGGTAAAGAAAGAATAATAGGCCTCTTCATTTACGGTAAAAACTGAAACAGGACGAAGCGGGGAAGAGCCTCCAAAGCGCGGCAGCTCTTGAATTTACAAGCGTCTGTCAGAGGCTGGCTAATACATTCTGGTTAGGGCGATTTTGTAAATGTTTTAAAAGGGTGCTCGGCGGGGAGAGGCGTCACGTTAGCCCCGCATAGCGGCTTCGTTGAAAGACACGGAAATGTGGTATATCCACTCATCCGCGCGGGGTCAGCCTCTTAGGACTGGGAGGGACCTTCTCCCTCCTCTCCCTCCCGCCCGCCCGCTCGCCTTCTCCATCCAATCATCCACCGGAGCGCTTGCGTGATCGCCACGTCGCAACAAAGAGGGCGTCACAGCGCCTGCGCAGCCTTGCGGATCCGAAAGGGGCCTTTGGCCCCTCGCCGAATTCTCGCGAGACCTTCCCTCCTCTTTCTAAGATGGCGGCGGCTGAGGTAGAAGCTGCTCTGTTGCTGCTGAGGCGGGTCGCTTCGCTGGAAGAGCCGCTTGAGGAGCTGCGGGCCCTGAGGGCGGCCGTGCAGGCTCTGCCCCCCGGCGCCCTCCGCGAGCAAGGTCCCGGCTACCCTTTGGCTGGGCTCTTCGTCCTCCTGGCTCGCGGGGAGAGGTGAGGGTGGATTGGGGGGGGGGTCCCTTGCATCAAAGGGCTAGTCCTCGTGGAGGAACTGTTATCTTCGGGGGTCCAGTCCAAGCCTAGAATAAACAAAATGGAGACTGCTTTAGGAAAGATGGTCCAGTTTATTGAGTTGTCAGAATATTCTGCCGTTTTTAATACCCCCCCCCCAAATATTTCCTTCTCTGGGGTGTGTGTGTTGACTTCCTACACCTGCATGCATATTTGGGTGCATATATATTTATAAATATATAGATATAAGTACACATACACACATATTGTATGTACACATATAAACACAAATATGTGCCATATACACACACCTCTATACACACACACACATATGTATATATTTGTGTATAAGGGAAAGTTTGTATATGGATAGAGAGACATTGATATGTATGTAAATATGTGTATATGGCACATTTGTATTTATAAATGTTCATACAGTGTGTGTGTGCATATACACACACACACACAAATATGTGTCTATATTTCTATGTGTGTGGATGTAGAAAGTTGTTTTTTTTTTTATTGCAAACATTGTGCCTCCTGCTTTCCAGTCCCTCCTTTCTTTCCTTTTCTTCAAAATGTTGCTTTATAAAAGTGGAAACTCTTGAAATGACCATAATAATGTTAAGGGAGAGCAACAACAGGCTGGGAAAGTGATTTTATGCTGTCTGTAGGTTTTGCAATTGCTGGTGAATGCTTGGGCAAGGTTTTGGAAAGGGTGGGGTTAGTTTGCATGGAGAGTTCTGGTGGTGGTGTGTGTGTGTGTGTGTGTGGGAGAAGCTTTCAATCTTCACAATCAGTTCTTCCTTGAAAATTGGGGTCTGAAGGTTTGGGCTTTCAAGAATTTTCATAAGAGCAGGACCGTAAAGGAGTGAGATTGCTTATTTTGCACTGTATTTACGCCTTTCCTTATTTCATTAGCAAACACTGGGTTTTCCTTTCTCTTGCAAAACAGTGAGCAAATCTCTTTGTGTGTCTCCATCTTGGAGAGATTCCTGCAAGTCATGGATCCTTTGGATGTGATCCAAAACTTTGGGGAAGAACTTCAGAAGGGACTGTTCCATCCTGATGATTCAGTCAAAATCCTAACCATCTCCCAAGTACGTGTTGCAATTTAGCTTTGTAATCTTCTCAAGGAAGTTAAGAATGAGATGTTTATCCTGCCCTGTGCTTCTCTATTTTCTACAAGTGTTTGAAACAACACTGGAGGTGATACACTGTATATTAACTTCGCCTGTCTTGTATGTTATTGTGTTTCAATTACAGTTATCGCCTTAAGAATTTTGGCTAGTAAGTGGAATACAAATGCTTTGAGCTATTATTTATGAAACTGCAATGCAGTAGAAAAGTAGCAGAGAGGACAGCTAAGAATGAGATGTAATGAGATTTAAAGAGCAGAAATAAGAATGTAAAATGACTATAGATTATGTTGCACCCCCCTAGGTTGGAAGAGTTGTTGAAGATCCTGTTGCCATCAGAGAAATCCTTAACACTCCTGAATTATTGAGGCAGATTATCTATTGCATTGCTGCGGAGAAAATAGCAGTGGCAAAAGAGGTCAGTGCTTGTGATCTGACAATTGCTGCTTGGGGAGGGAAGGCCATCGATAAATTCCAGAAGATTTGAACTGTATAAATCTCAACAATTATTTATAAATCTCCTATTGTGCCAGTCGTTCTCTCTCAGCCCCGGGAAGAAGGCAATGGCAAACCACTTCCAAAATCTTGCCAAGAACACTACAGGGGCTTGCCGAGGATTAAACATAGACTCAAAGGCACACCTCCCTCCCCAAAAATTATTGGTAGCCATTCTGCATTCCCTATTTCTGCTTTCTGCAACTCAAATGTACATCCTTCAAGAATCTCTTTGGGATCCCCCTACTAAATCTCTTAGAAAGAAATGGACATATTCAGTTATGCACTAGCTTCAATACCCATAACTGTAATCAAAACTCTTTATTGCTTGAGTATTTCTAATGTCAGTTGTGTGTCTTTCTCTGTGTTTAGGCCTCTGATAAATAAATTCAAATAATTTTTAAAACCCCCAATGTGCTAGACTACATGACCCCATTGTACAAAGGCTTTCTTCCTTCTGGAAAATATTTTTCTGAGAATGGTTTGGTCTTTCACCTTAACCCACTGAAGTGGACAGAAAGGGCTGTGTATTCAAAGTTTGCAAGTATTGTGCCTTCTGCTAATTCAGGGTCTCCACACCCCAGTGTGTGCCAAGGTCTGCTTTTCCCATTTTCATTGACAGCTTTGTTTCTTAGGCCATCAAATCTTTGTCCAGGATAGCACAGTCGCCCGAAGGCTTGGAAGTTTTGCTGGCGGGGAATTTGCTGATCGACTTGAAAAACGTCATGGCGAAGAGCGACATCATACGTTATCGCGTCTATGAGGCAAGAGTTAATGGTTTTTTGTTTTGTTTTTTTGAGCCTAGCAGATAAGAGGACAGAAATGCATGTCTTTAACTGCCATGGTGGGTGATGTAACTTGGGGATTTAGAAACAGTTCTGATTGTGGCTGTCTGGGGGGTAAGGATACGTTCCAAGTTGGATAAAATTCATGGTATTATGAGAGATGACGATTAAGGGGAGAGGGTGTCCAGAGATTCTCAAGTCACTTGTCCCAAAGGTGCTTTTTCAAAAGGCAACTGGACTTTGTTTTTCCTTGAAGATGTTTCACTTCTCCTCCAAGAAGGTTTTTCAGTTCTGACACCAGAAATGAAGAAGCTTCCTGGATGAGAAGCGAAACGTTTTCAAGGAGAAACAAAGCCCAGCTGCCTTTTGGAAAAAAAAAAAAAAACACTTTGGGACAAGGGGAGAAGGTACATATGAAAGAGAATTTGGTAGTAGGTGGATGTAGAGCTGGAGACTAGCATGCAGCTTCTTTAAATGGATTAATTTTACTCGGCACTCTAAGGCTACATAAAGATTAACGTTAACAGAAATCTCTCGGAGGGAATAGGATTTTTTTATTTTCATTTTAAAGGGAAATAAATGGAGCGGCTTAACCTATCTACACGTGCTGATTTTTCTTAATTAAATAACGGCAAATCTGACTTACAAAAGGGGGAGGCATGGCTGTCTATTGGCAGGAGAAACACCTGCAAGGAGACGTGGCTCAGATTCCTGTCTTGTGTGCCTTTGTGTTAGCTAGTGGTCAATATTTCCTCCACGTCGGTGGACTCTCTGAATTACTGTGTGAACAGCGGTTTAATAGCGGAGATGATTGGAGAACTGACGGGAAACGACGTCCTTGTCAGGTATGGGACTCAGCATGAATAAGAGGCCAGCAGGCCTTGGGGGTATCCTTGCCATCTCTTTGCTGTTTGTAAATGCATGGCTGTGTCCCAATTTTGCTTGCTCCCTATGGCCAGTTCCTCGTCCAATAAAATAAAATAAAAAGAGGCGTATTGATTCTCAGCTCTCTGAAGCAGTCCATTTGTTTTTTGTTTTAAAACAGAGCGACCTGTATAGAGATGGTGACCTCACTCGCCCACACTCAACATGGACGACAGTATCTTGCCCAGCAAGGCATCATCGACAAGATTTCCAATATAATCATTGGAGCTGATTCGGATCCCTTCTCCAGTTTTTACCTGCCAGGTGATTACAGGTGGCCTTTTGGCCTCTTGATCTTAGTAGGGTTGATACTGTATCTCTGTGGCCTGCTATTCTCCGCCCCTGTAGTGCAGTTAAATGTAGTGCAGTTAAATGTTCCCAGAGGGCTTCTCCCATTGGCCTTAAGCCTACTTTGCATTCCCCACCATCCAGTCAGAGCTGAAGAAGCTTCTTGGCTGAGAAGCGAAATGTTCTCAAAGAAAAACCGGAAAGTCCAGTTGCCTCTTGAAAAAAAAAAGCACCTTTGGGACGATTTGCATTCAGCAGCACTCATTCTGCTTCACATTAGGGATCCTCAGTCTCTCTTTCTCAGTCCCAGTTTGAGTCTTGGTTCAGTTTTGTTTTCTGCAGAGGAAAGAGCTTGCCCTGGACAAAGAGGGCCTAGATCTCTGGTAGGAATAATTTGCTTCCTGTATTTATAAGGTGGAAACTGACTCAGTTCCTCTAAGAAATAGGGAACACTGTTTTCGGTTCTGCCCACCTGCCGTGCCCTTATAAGCAAGAAGAGGGAAAAGATAGTGATCAAATGCGCAGTGGTTCCAGGGGCAATCCTCTCCTTGCTCTGTCGACACCTTTGCAGGTTTTGTTAAGTTTTTTGGCAACCTGGCCATCGTGGACAGCCCCCAGCAGATCTGCGAGCAGTACCCTGCCTTCATCGAGAAGGTCTTCAACATGGCCGAAGTCCAAGACCCAACCTTGTTTGGCGTGGCGGTGGACACGGTCGGGATCTTGGGCTCAAACGTGGAGGGCAAGTTGGTGCTCCAGAAGACAGGTTCGTCCAGCGGGCGCGGGTAAAAGGGCACATCTGGTTACAGATGTGGAGGGAGGAGATGCTGTACATGCCTAGCCCAGAACAGAGTTTGCTTTGCTTTCCAGGGAGTCGGTTCCATCGGGTGCTAAACAGAATCGGGCATCAAATAAAGAACGCCCCGACTGAGATGAGGATCCGATGTCTGGAAGCTGTTTCATCCCTTTTGTACTTGCAGGTAAGTTATAGGCACCTCCCCGGCCAACCACGTAGCCCCTTGGGCTCTCTCCCACCTGGCATCAGACACTTCCCTGCCATCCAGCCGGTCCCCAGATGTATATTCTGCCATTGCAAACGCCACTGAATGTGACCCGAAGAAGAAGCTGGATGTTTTGTTTCTAAACTTTCAGGAGAAAGGGATGGGTCAGAGGCGTTTGCAAACTCACCCGCTCCTTTTTTGCACACAGCCTGAACAACAAACCGAAGATCTTCTCCGGATGACAGAATCATGGTTCTCCTCTCTATCCAACCAGCCCTTGGAACTCTTCAAAAGCATCAGCACTCAGCCGTTCCCTGATCTCCACTGCGGAGCCTTGGGCGTCTTCACTGTAAGATACTTTGGGGCAGCTTTTTCCCAGCTGGCATTCTTTGGATAAATTGGGGTGGCATCAGCCAGAATTTTTCAGCCGGCGGTCGAGGATAATCAGGGTTATGTTCCAGCTGAACAGAAAACTGCTCTGAGACAGGCTTTCCTTTGCTGGTTAATTCTGTTTTTTGTTTTAATTTGGAAGAGGTGGCTTTTTTTTTTTTTACATATTTTATTAATTTTTATAAAAGGACATTCTTTAGTATTTAGCAATCAGCATCTTGTCTGGATTGATGTGTTTAAAAAAACGATCAGTAATAACTAGTGTCTATATTTTCATAATCAGTATGTTAGTTAATAATATGTTTCTTATATCTTCACCCAATAGTCTTCTTCTTGCTAATACATATTTAAGGTTACATAATACATATCACATTCCTTTCTCTCCAACTCGTTTTTCTAGCCATTGATAAAAATTGTCCCCTGTTCTAAAGTCTACTGAACGGTTTTTTAACCGTACCTCCTGTTTAAAGGGGGTCTTAAAGAGAGGCTAAATTATAACATGTATAGACGTTTTTCAGCAAACCCATCGTAAACACAGCCATGTTGTCAAGACACCCGAAGTCTGGGAAGACACAACTCTTAAAACTTTGACTCTGGGTCATGAGTAGCGCCGTTGTGACTTAGAACGGTTGCTAAGAAAGAACTGTTCATAGATGGAGGACTAGTTTCATCAGCTTTTACATCGGGTTAAATATATTAGACCAACGACTTTTTTTAAATGGAAGGAATTCGGATGTCAACCATTTAACAAAATCTGCCTTGTTTCCCCCTCCCCCCCAGGCCATTGCAAATCAACCTTGGGCCCAGCAGGAGATGTTGGCCAGTCCTGGCTTTGTGGAATACATCGTGGACCGATCGGTGGAACCGGATAAAGCTTCTAAGGAGGCCAAATACGAACTTGTCAAGGCTTTGGTTAACTCAAAGACGGCACCAGATATTTTGGGAAACCAGCATTACTTAAGATTGAAGGCTTATATGCGTGAGGGGCCGTATTACGTTAAGGCTGTCTCAACTACCGCTGTAGAAGGAGCTGAGTAGCTTTGGAAGACGTAATTTTAAGCTACTGTTCAGTAATTCCAGGGCTAACTAAACTTTCTGGATTCCTGGAAGGTGAGGCTGGCGTGTTGCTTTGTAGAGAGGAGAAGGAAAGTGTGGGAAATATTAACTTGGCATGAGGTTTTTTGTTTGTTTGACATTGAAATGCCAGTTGGTTTGAAATATGAAGATTTCCTAGGTATTTTCCCGATGGAAAACACAGGTTCCACCATTTCACACTCCTTAAAATCCAAGAAGCCATTAAGAAGAGACTCTATAAAATATAAAGGAACTATTTTCCCCAGGATAATGTTGCAGGACCCTGGGATATGTATATTTGCCTTCATTTGTGGAAAACATTTTTTTTGTTCGTTTTTTGTTCATCACATGGGTTGTTTTACCATCTGGGTTTAAGATTTGTGCTCAGAGAGATTCATTTTTCATCACTTCCTCAGTGTTGTTTTCCTGATGTTCCAATTCCCATGACACAAATATTCCTCCACACAACTTTACGTAGGGAACAAGTAAATTGATTTAATCCGGGTTCTTAAAAGCAAATAGATGGAAGAATAAAGAATATATCTTACATAAAAGGCTAAACAAATCTCCATTTTACAAAGCAATGCTTATTCTCCCCACCTTCAACTGTCCATCCCTCCAGCTCTTAATCTCAACCCCAGGAACAGAAAAATTTATGCTGCTCACTTCTCTGAGACTTTATTCCAAACAGTCTCCTCCAAAAAAAGACCTCTTCCAGTGCCTTTAAGAGTTAGTAAATATATATACACACACGCAAGAGACTTCTTCCTTAATTTAGTTAGGACACAGCCCTGTTACTTTTCCTATACACCAGTCTGCAGATACGGTACAGTTTGAAATAATTTGCATCAAAAAGTGATTCTTCATGAAGGACCGGAGTCCAATAGGCATAATCCAGCTCAGCTTTATGGGTGTTAAATGCACGGGTGGCTTAATACTTGACTAATTTGTGAAGCAACAAAGTAACTCACCACAATAGATGACTCTATGGCTGTAGTAACGCTTGAGTGGTTTCCTTGTGTGCAGACATTTATTTTTCTTCCATTCTGCTTTGGGTTCAGTTGTGAAATACGTCTTGAACTGAAGAACGTGTGAATGTCGGTACTCGCAGTCCGGTTTTCAGCCCCATTTCGATCAAGCTGCTGCCTTTGGTGTATATGTTGGCTCCAAAATACTGCTTTTGTTGTGCTTATAAACATCATGTAGAATTACCCTTTTCAAAGGGGGGGGGAAGTGTGCAAAAAATCTCCAGCTTCTTGTCTCCTTCCACTCCCTTCCAATCCAGTCAGAGCTGAAGAAGCTTCTGGGATGAGAAGCGAAACGTCTTCAAAGAAAAACAGGGTTGCAACGTCTTTTTTCTTCTCTGGATTTTTTCTAAACTCTCTACATCTTTTTTGTGATATGGTGACCGAAATTGGCTGCAGTATTCCAGATGTGGTCTTACTAGGGCTTTATAAAGGAGTAATAGTACTTTGTGTGATCTTGATTCTATGCCTCTGTTTATACAACCCAGGAGCGTATTAGCATTTTTGGTTGCTGCTGCACACTCATAGTCAAGTGATCGTCTACCCTTATACAGGGAGTCCTCCAGTTACGTAGTGCTGAACGAGAAATGAACAATTTTAATCACATGACGGGATGCCGCAACGATTGTAAGTGGGAAGATCAATTGTAAGTCTCTTGATCAGCAGAATAGAATATAGAATAGAATCCTTTATTTGGCCAAGGGTGATTAGACACACAAGGAATATGTCTCCGATGGAGAAGCTCTCGGTGTACATGCAAAGCAACAGAATAATACCAATAAGAAGGGGGAGTAAGAAAGATTGGGTAAGCCCACAAGGAAGCCAAACGGAGATGCTATGATTTGATTCTTCTAGTCAGAAAAATACAAAGCCTCTTTCTGAACGGCGTTGACTCTCGAAGCTTTCAACCCGTCCAGATACGTCATGATTCTGCAGGACACCAGCCCATAATAGGTTTCCAGGAATGTGCAGTCTTTACCGCTGTTCATCTCCCTCCATTCTTGGAGAAGCTGGCTGATCTCCGAAACAGTGGAAGTGAAAATATATTGATAGCAGCATCGGTTGTACCAGATACGTCTTTCCCCAGAAAAGCGGGAGCTGTGGACGGGCACCACGCCGGCCGCTCTTGCACAGACACCCACAAAGATGCCAGGCGGTAGGGAAAGAGGAACTTCTCCAGACGTTATGTAGATCTTCCGAGCAACATCTTGCGAGATGACAAAGGCCGTAGCACTGCAGTGGTCAGGATAGTGCCGTCCAGGATATTTTTTCACGGAGACAAAAGTGCCGTTTTGGGATTCTCCGCTGGGGACGTTTTGATGAACCACCCTCCCAAGATAGATGTCTTCTGGGCGAGTTCTTAAGTTGAGCAAGTATTCAACCAAGGTTTGGAGGTTGGCAAACATATCCTGATCTACCTTGAGAATGAACCTGGCCTGGGGGCAATAAGTGATGGTCCACTCTATGGCCCTCTTGATCTTCAGCGTCTGATTCTCTGGGGTATCAAGAAAGATTCCTTGGATTAGATCCTGTTCCTGCTCTGATTCCTTGATGACCTCCACTTGGGCTCTAGCTGAAGACGGCTCACCCAACACAAACAAGGCCAGAGTGGTGTAACCTTGGATGTCGGTCACGTTGGCCCATGTTTTTCGAATCGCGTTGCGCCTGGACAGGTTTTCAGGGCTACTGAAAATGAGAACCAGCAGGAAGATCTCATGTTTGGAGCAAGCTTCTGCTTTGCTAAGAACGTAAGCCTTGGAGATGTTGGTTTTCATGGAGGACATGTCCAGTATCCGGGCTCTTTCCCGAGCTCTGAGAACTTTCATGTCCATGTAAGTGGTGGGGATGGCTTGTAAGAAGTATTCTTCCAGCAGATCGGCTCCGAAGAGCAAAATGTGGAAAAGGGCCACACTGAAGAGCATAAAACACCACTGGTGAGTTCGGAGCCTACAAAATAGCTGTGAAAATGGAGAGGAATAAAGATTAGTGCTCATTTCTTTCCAACATTTGTGCTTTTCAGTTCTTGCTGTAGAGTCAGAAATATTGACGAGTAGAGTAAGAGGGTTGGATAGAATATGGAATAGAATAGAATAGAATGGAATGGAATAGAATGCGGAATGGAATGGAATGGAATAGAATATGATAGAAAAGAATTAATAGAATACAATAGAATAGAATAGAACATGGAACAGAATACAAAGGAATCTAGCCAGCTAGAGAAAATAATTAGAAAGTTTTATTTCCTATTTCAGTCTGGCAGCATAGAATGTGTGCTAAAAGCCACAAATGTCAAACTGCTCCTGAATAATTAGCAAAATGTACTTTGGAAGGGAAAAGCATTTGATTTTTAAGTAGGATTTAATACCTCATTTCAATATTGTCAGAACAGTGTTAGAAGCTCAGATTTTACCTTCATGTTCTTTGTGGAGATGATGCTTGAATTTGTCGAGTGGAGAGGTTGTATGTACACCTTTGGATGCACGGGGAGTCTTTTTGCAATTGGAGTAGCATTTCATTTAGAAAAAAACACCCAGATACAGTTTCCCTTCTGTCAGGAACCAAGTTCAACATTCTTTTTTTTTTTTTAAATTCCATCCTCTTTTGTGTCAGAGCAAAGGCGGTGTAATTCCAGAGGACGGTGATCATGTTACATGTTAGCACAGAATTCTTAATTTCTGACTGTACCACAACAGAGGCTACAGAAGAGCACAACTGAATGAAGGCAGTTTTGTGTGTGTGTGTGTGTGTGTAAGAGATTTTTAAAGAAAAGATTGTGGTTTCAGTGAACAAAAGCTTCTGCTTATATTTGCCACTTAGAGAACTCTAAGTGGCAAACATACAACATGCCTCCCCCCCCTTATAACATATATATAGAGAGAAGAGAATAGAATAGAATATAGAATAGAATAGAACAGGATAGAATAGAATAGAATAGAATAGAATAGAATAGAGCTGGAAGGGACCTTGGAGGTCTTCTAGTCCAGCCCCCTGCTCAAGCAGGAGAACCTGCACCATTTCAGACAATTGACTGTCTAGTCTCTTCTTAAAAGCCTTCAGTGATGGAGAGCCCGGGATTTCTGAAGGCAGGCTATATCCCGTGATATCATGTATTATTCTATTATAAATAACACTATTATCCTACTACAAATAAACCATCTTTATTTATAAAGTCTGCGGGGACCAAGATGAACACGTGGCTGCATTCCTGGCTCAGCCCAGGGGGATCCGTTGCCCGGCCAAGCACGCCAGCT
The DNA here is from genome assembly GCF_016545835.1 of Crotalus tigris. NCBI lineage: Eukaryota > Metazoa > Chordata > Lepidosauria > Squamata > Viperidae > Crotalus > Crotalus tigris. The sequence goes on along the minus strand of NW_024100519.1, from coordinate 508,811 downwards.
TTGCCCGGCATGTGGCGAGAGATGTCTTTCCACAGGTGCAGCCTGGCACATGCGGACCCAAGCAGACCTCTCGGCTTCTCCACAGCTGCTCACCCCCATCTTCGACGGTTTCTATTAACTCCGGGAGGAGGCGGGGAGGGCCCGGCTGGACCCAGGCTCAGATGCACCCTGCCTGCCAAGCGAGAAGACACGAGATTCATTTGTGCAACTCATTTAACTCATACGGTCCCTTTGCATTTTGATCTGACTTATTTTCCCTGCTTTTAAAATTAATGTTCAAGCTCATTGGAATGTAGGAAAAGATAAACTGGCTGGATAAGGAAAAAAAATATTCGTTGGTACCCATTTGGGTCTGGTTTATCTCTTTCATGAATTCTAAACAATCTTTTTTTTCCTTACCAACGTCAGACCTCGTTTTAATGAACGTGGGTGATATTCAGGGATGCAAATATTAACCAGTGGAACCACCTGCCTCCAGAAGCGGTGGATGCTCCAACACTGGAGGTTTTTAAGAAGAGACTCGATAGCCATTTGTCTGAAATGGTATAGGGTTTCCTGCCTGAGCAGGGGGTTGGACTAGAAGACCTCCAAGGTCCCTTCCAACTTTTTATTATTATTATTATTATTATTATTATTATTATTATTATTATTATTATTATTATTATTGTTGTAACATGTCAGACTACACCTACTGTATCTGATTTCCCGTGCAAAGGGTGGTGTGTGTGTGTGTGTTACTTTTATTCTTTCCAATCAACTTTCCTCTTGGGTTTCTTTGTTATGTTAACTATGACAAGGAATGTCAGATGGGTCTGGGGATTTTGAACAGGTGACCCTGCCTGGGGAAATGCTGCAATGGTGGTTAAGTGTGAAAAATGGTCCTATGTCATCTTTTTCAGGGCCGTTGTGATTTTGAACGGTCACTACATGATCCGTTGTAGTTTGAGGGCTGCCTCTATAAGCCTTGGGGACAAGTGGAAAGGGGGAAGGGAAAAGAAGAAGAGGATGGGCAGCAGGAAAAGGGAGGGACTTAAGAGTCCTGGCTGAAGGACCAGATGAAGGAGAGATGATCACGGAGAAATTCTGTCTATGTAATCATTAAGAATCCGCTTAAGTCCACAGGATAGACTGTCTTGAAGGGGGAAAAGGTGACCTGGTCACTGGGGATCAAAAAGAACTTGATTCAACGTCATTCATTGCACATACGTTTGCTCCTGGGAGAAGCTGCAAATAGTTCAGCGACAACCTTGTGGCTCCCTGGCTGTTGTCACTGTCAACTAAGCGGGCTCAAGACACCTCTTAAACTTGCCTCTCGGTGGAACCATGTCTAACCTACCTTTTACTTAACTCAAGCCTACATTGAATCATCTCCTCTTTTCTCCTTTCTTTCCTGTCCATCTTTCCTTCCACAGATGTCTTTAGGGGGTCCAGAAAGTGAACAACAGCCCTGTCATTGCCTCCCCCATCCTCTTTTTGACATCCATTGGAACAGAAGCAGTGTGGTCATGGAGCCAATCAATCAATCAATCAATCCTGAGCCTAACTGCCCCCGCTGATGTCATGAATTGCACGGGGGGCCAAAGACCTGTGAACTCAAGCATCTAGATGATCTCCAGAGTGACTCATGAGCCCAGCCTCCCAGTTCTAAGCTGGAATAAGATCCCTTCGGCTGGATATCGATGTCTAGTTACACAAACTCTTGTCTCTTTGGAGAAGAACAATGGCTTCAAGAGAATTCCCCCCCCCCCGCGCGTGTCACTCAGTGAAGAGATGCCTGCCGTTCCTATTTTTGGCTTCGGGGTTTGCCTATAAGACTGAGGCTTTGCCTCCTGATTCAAGGGCAGCCTCTCCGGAGCATCCCCAAGACGAAAAGATGGGTGTTTACAAAGAAAGAGGGTAAGTCAACTCACTCTGCAACCTGGATAAACGGACCTTATCCTATCCCAAAGGTGCTTTTCAGAAGGCAACTGGACTTCCTTAATTTTTCTCGGTCTAACCTACAGCCCTGGGTTCTGTGGGAAGCTGCCATCCAACTGGGTCTCATCCTGGTTTGTTTCCATACCCAACAAAACTAGCCAGGTGCTGCCATCTGCCAAGGTAAAATGTTTTTTTTTTTTTTTGTTTATGGTGAGGCTGAGTGGCAAAATAAAGGCTGCTCATATATTGTTCATTGGATCTTAGCAATCCCAAAATCTGTGCTTTTCTTCCTTAGAATAGTTTCCCTTCAAGCCAGATTTGATCAGTCGGATGTTCCAAAAAAAAAGGACTAAAATTAATAAAGCGGGACCCATGTTCACCCATTCCTTAGGGGATGACCGAAACGCCTTTTAGATCTCTTTGAAATAGTTCTCTGCTTGTTGTTTACCCTGAGTCTAGGGGTGAGGCGTGGAATCAAGCATCCACGGATGCTTCTAAAATTTCATTGCTTCTTTTTTTGATTCTGGCGTCAAATTCCCTTTGCAGGAGCAAAATTTACAGCTCGGAACATAATCTATAGCTTTCCTTTGGAAGATTTCACAGAGAAGGACGATAATCATTTTCTTTTATATAACATTAATGATGATTAAATCTTGGGTTGCCGCAGGGAGCAGATCGAACCAAACAGGAAGCTGGTTAGTTGGAGAACCAATCCTACATCATCCAACAATGGACGTCCCTTAGAGCTTCTTTATGCAAGTAAGTATGCTGGGTTCCCTGTTTCTGTATTTCTCTGCAGTAGGAACCAACAATGTTCTCTTTTCGTGAGTGGTGGGTGGAGAAGACTACCCAGAAGAGTTTAGAACAAGTTTTTTTTTTAACAAAAGGCTAAATCTTTAAAGCGTTTATTTTTCATACTTCAGCCAAACAGCTTGCAGATTAATAATAATAAAAAAAGAGCTTATCGTATAAAACAACAGAAAATCAATGGGAAAAAGTCAGCGGAGAACAGGAAATAATAGCAATAATCAACATAATAATGCAGCAACGCTGCAAGGATCACCATTTCTTCCTAGATCAGCCAATCAAATATCTGTCGGACGAATTGTTCAAAGGCAAAAACTAAACGTACTGCTTTGATTTATAGTTGGAGGCACCACCAGTGGGGTGGAGCGTTACAACCCCCTGGATCACGAGTGGCAAATTCTGGGCTCAGCCTCCAGCCAGCGGAGTGGCATTGGGGTGGCTTCCCTTAATGGATCCATTTATGCAGCTGGTGGCCACGATGGACTTATTTGCCTCAACAGCGTTGAAAGGTAAGTGGGTGCCTTGAGGGAAGACCACCAAGGCATGGTAGATGATTGGATTCGTCCGCTTTTTTTCTAGCCATTCTCGAACCTTTGGTCCAGTCTGTTTTCTAATTTTTTTGTTTTGTTTTATGTTGCTCTTTATTTATTGGGAGTCGTTTCAGTTGGTGGCATCTAATTAAATAAATAAATCCCTCCCCCCCCAACTTCCCTTGGGTCATGTTAGGGAACAATAGACTCTGCTGGGGGTTTGCAAAAAGGACGGTTCATGGAGAACAAACGGGAAGCGTGTCTAATGCAAGACACTCTTCTTCACTTTCTCTGTCTGAAATTGACTGAATTTCCAATTCCCTGCTCTGAACATTAGAAAAAAAAGTAACTAAAATTGAGGAAAAAAAGAGAGACCGTTTGTTCTCCAGGAACCGTCCTCTTTGCAAACCTCCAGCACAGTCTATTGTTCCTTAACATGACCCCAGGAAAGTTGGGGGGTGGCGTGGGGTTTATTCAGTCTGAAATTGACTGAATTTCCAATTCCCTGCTCCCTTCTCACTCTGAAATTGACTGAATGTTAACACCCTGCTCACGACTCCAAGTTGTGCCCACACGTTTTATGGCGTCTGCAGAGGCAGCACTGTTTGAATCCCTTGCCATTATCCCAGCTTGTCGAGAAATGTTTTGTACCGTTCCTTTTCCTTGGGAGATGAGTAAGACGCTCTTGGTATTTTCATGATGTCTTATTTATTTACAAGCCCAGGTCAATTACCCAATGACGTCTGCTCCTTAAAAAAGAAAATATAAGTGCTTCTAATACTCCGGAGCTACTATTCCCTTTCCAACAGGTGCAAAGCACAAGTTTCTCTCACTTTATAGAGGATCCACTCTCCATTTTCAAAGCTGGTGACCGACAGTTCTCTATCCTGGCTTAAGGATGTGACTTCCAGTCATCAGTGCCCAGAACTGGGTGGTTTTTTTTCTCTTAAGCACCTGTTGTCATTAAGCCAGACAAACAAGAAAAATGCCTTTGGAATGAACTCACGCCTGCAGTTTAAATATTTTCCACCAGTTAGGCAGAGCTATCTCTGTCAATTGAGGCTGAGGGCACAGAGAGGAAACTGTCCGTCAGCTGAGATATTGCTTCAAGGAATGCCACTGGCATCCTTGAGGGCTGAGCTCCTAAAATTTGGCAGAGCGGGATGTTGCCTTCCTGGGTTCGTTAATCAAGAATATGGGAAGAGACTCGGGTACTTATTCTTTCTGCCCTTTGTCAATCTTCTTCTTAGCAAAGGGCCTGCAACTCACAAGTGTGTCTTGACTGACAACCGAAGGAGAATTCCTTCTTGTCCTGACCTCCCTGGTATCCATTTAGCACCTCGTCACTCCTGTTAGGTCTGATGGATTACTTGGGGGGGGGGGCGCTGCTCTGTCGGAGCCCAGCTCAACGTCTCCGGTTCATTCCGTAAAGGCTGTGGCGGAGTGCTGATTGGGCTCGTCTGCCAGCTGAATATAATCTTGGGTCAAAGATGTGTCAATTTTAAGCCCCTGTTTGCTGCGGAGGCCGTTTTGGAGAAATCGGAGCACTTTGTTGAAAGATTAACCTGGTTCCCTCTGATTTAAGCCAGAAATTCAAATTAGCATGGTTTCTGTTTCCTCTGCAATCTTAACAACAACAACAACAATAATACTAAAGTTGGGAGGGACCTTGGAGATCATCTAGTCCAACCCCCTGCTCAGACAGGAAACCCTGTACCATTTCAGACAAGTGGCTGTCCAATCTCTTCTTAAAAAACTTCCGTCTTGTTGGGCAAGTCCTTACTTTGGGTCTGTGTTTCCTCTTCTTCCTTTGGGTGGGAGGAAACACTCCCCCCCCCCTTGCACGCCCAGAACCTCTCCTCCATCTTTCTTTCTTCTTCCCGGATAGATATTTGCCTGAAACAAATGAGTGGAAGAGAGATGTGGCCCCTCTTAGTGAACCCAAGCAAGAAGCAGCGATGGCTGAACTCGGCGGTTACTTATATTGCGCCGGCGGCTTCGATGGGCTGGTTTGCCTCAACACGTTGGAAAGGTAAGGCCACTTGGGATGCCGATTTGAGAAGCACACTCTACACTTGGACTGCCCGTTTTGCAGAATCCTCTACTTTCTCGCCCTTGCAGATATGACCCTGAGCTGGACAGATGGCAGAAGTTGACACCTATGAAGTCTCGCCGAAAAGGCCTGGGGTTGGCCACGCTGGATGGATATCTCTATGCCGTTGGGGGTTCCGATGGCTATTCTCCCTTATGTTCAGGTATATCCTGGCTGTGGGCTAAATTAGTTCCTGTTCCATTCCAAGACCATTAAAGCAGAATAACAAGAGTTGGAAGGGACCTTGGAGGTCGTCTAGTCTGACCTCCTGCTTGATGAGCAGAAGACCCTATAGCATTTTGAACAATTTCTGCTCAAAAATCTCCAGGGATGAAGCATCCACAACGTTTGGAGGCAACTTCCGTTCCACTGATTAATTGTTCTCCCTGTCAGGAATTTTCCCCTAAGTTACTTGAATTCTGTTTCAAAACTTTCCAGTTTCTCTCTCTGAGCTGAAGCCAACGTAGCCTTGACTAAGATGTCCTACAGTGCATGTTCTATAATTTCTCTATTATTATTATTATTTTGGCATTAATGGCAGCAAAGGGAAGAGTGAAAATAATTGGTGGGTTAATTTGTAATTTGCTACAGTGTTGTGGAAGTGTTTTATGGTCTCCTAGAATCTTTGCCTCTCTCCTTCTATCTGCTCCCCTCACACAAACATTAAAAATAGAAAAATGATTATATGTATCTGTGACGTTAATTGAAATCCAGGCTTCTGACTGATGGGTTTCTGTAGGCTGGGTGTGATGAAGGATGGAAAAAAGCTTTCCAAATTCTAATCACGCTTGGTTTACAGTAGCGTGCATGGCTGGGTAATTATTACATTAAGCTAATTAACGAAAGAATTTAGAGCAGGCAATTAGTTAACAAAAAGATGCCTACGCTTGTATTAACAAACGCAGTATAATGTCAAAATAGATAAATGCAATAGTGGAAAAGATAAACTGTGAAAAGAAATTCTGGAAAATGACCTTATGGGCAGAACGCTGTTTCAAAAGTAATTTTCCTTGCCACTTCACTAGAAAAGAATCAAATAACTCCAGTTATATAAAACTCCGGGGGGGGGGGTTGACATATGAAAGGGTATCAATTCAAAGTAGGAAATTATTGATCACAGAGACCCAAGACGTAGCCAAGAGGAACACGTCAATACATAACAGAGAACAATCAATCTGGTTTTAGCAATTCTGGGCTTGATTTCAACCCCAAATATGGAAATCGTGGAACAAAACCACAACTGTCTAGTTAATCCTCGTCCTTCTGAATTTCATCTCCAACATTCAATACCATTTTAGCGTTAATACCACTTTATAATGCCTAGGTAAAATCACGCTTGGAATATTGCATGCAGTTTTGGTCGCCACGATATAAAAAAGATGTAGAGACTCTGGAAAGAGTGCAGAGAAGAGCAACAAAGATGATCAGGGGACTGGAGGCTAAAACATACAAAGAGCGGTTGCTGGAATTGTCTAGTTTAATGAAAAGAAGGACCAGGGGTAACATAATAGCAGCGTTCTAATATCTGAGAGGCTGCCCCAAAGAAGAGGGGGGGCCAAGCTATTCTCCAAAGTGCCTGAAGGCAGGACAAGAAGCAACAGATGGAAACTAATCAAGGAGAGAAGCAACTTGGGACTAAGGAGAAATTTCCTGACAGTGGGAACAATGAACCAGTGGAACACCTTGCCTCCAGACGTTGTGAGTGCTCCAAAACTGGACGTTTTTGAAGAAGAGATTGGACAGCCATTTGTCTGGAATGGTATAGGATCTCCTGCTTAAGCAGAGGGGTTGGACTAGATGACTTCCAAGGTCCCTTCTAGCTCTGTTATTCTCTTAATAAATAATATAATACAGTACCATGCAATGCAATGCAACTTGCCTCCAGAATTTGTGAATGCTCCAACCCTGGAGTTTTTAAAGAAGAGACTGGACAGCCATTGGTCTGAAATGCTATAGGGTTTCCTGCTTGAGCAGGGGGTTGGACTAGATGACCTCCAAGGTCCCTTCCACCTTTGTGATTCTGTTCATAGGAGTTTATACCGCCCGCTTCCTGTTCAAAAAGCAGTCTAGTCCTTTCAGGTTGTTTTTACACAGAACTATGACTTTTGGGGACACAGACTGTCCCTTTCCGCTTTGGAAACAGTTAATTGCCCTGCCCTAAAGTGACAATTGGCAACACAAAGATCAAGAGCCCAGGATATTCCACCCTTGCCTCTTTCAGTTGAGCGCTACGATCCCAGAGAAGACGAGTGGGCCACCTGCCCTCCGCTCCGCAGCTGTCGTGAAAACCTGGGTTGTGTTGCCTTGCAAGGCAAGATCTATGCCGTCGGTGGGCAGGATGAATTGACCGAACTCTGCAGCGCTGAGCGCTTTGATCCCTCCACTAACCGATGGACGCCAGTTAGGCCCATGAGGTCAAAAAGGAGTAAGGTAAGGAGAGCCAGATTGGAACATACAGGTAGTCCTTGCCTTGCAACTACAATTGAATCCAAAATTTCTGCCAGAAACCGATCGGGGCAAACAAGCGAAGCCTCATTTGCGGGATGCAGGCAGCACGTGAAACCACAAAAATCTCTCTCCAAGGAACCGGTCCCTGGTGCCCCAAAGGTTGGGGGCGGCTGATAGACAGCACCCAATTAAGGGTTTGAGAAGAAAAGACTTAATCCTCTTTTTTTTTAAATTGTGGAACTGCAGGTAAATCTTGCTGCTATCAATGGGTGTCTCCTAGCCATCGGCGGCTATGATGGCATCGTTCACGTTTCCACGGTGGAAGCCTTTGACCTGGACCTCAACGCGTGGAGGTAGTCTTCGTGTCACTTTGCAGAGATGCTCAATCGGATTTGGTTTTGTTTTTTTCCCCCTTCTTCAGAATTCTGTATTTTTTTGCTCTGTTGCTCCTCAGCCTGCAGTCTGCAGGTTGGAAGGGGTTAGAAAAACGGGGGGGGGGGAATCCATTAAATAGAGAGGAAGATAATTCGTCTCTTGTACAGGTGGTCCACAATGGGGACCAAAGTTTCTGTCGCTAAGCAAGGCAGTTGTGCCTGATTTTATGACCTTTTTGCAACCTACCCTTCAGGTAGCATCTTCAGGGCTATAAGGGGGAGAGAGCAATCCCCACTCCCTTCTAGCACTGATGATGTTCCCTAGTTGGGTAATGAAATGTGTGCAAGAAAACAGCCAAGCTTAGAAAGCACCAAGGACCTCCAAAGTCATCCTCCTCCTCTTCTCCCTTCTAGCATTGATGATGTTCCCTAGTTGGGTAATGAAATGTTTGCAATTAGAAAAGAATCATACTCAGCACCAAGGACCCCACTGTCCTCCTTTTCCTCCTCCATGTCACAAAACCCACTCCCTTCTAGCACTGATGATTTTCTCTAGTTGGGTCATGAAACGTCTGCAAGGATACCCCCACCAAACTCAGAAAGCACCAAGGACCCCACAGTTCAACCCTGAGCTACCAATATTCGATGGGCACCTAGGTGAATTCTAGATGTCCACCTTCGATATATAATAATAATAGTAGTAATATGTGCCACTGTTGTGCGAAACACGCTTTGCCGACAAGCTTCTGGAGGTTAACACTTGTTCCCCTTGTTCCTTCTGTTGCAGACGTTTTGGCAACACGAAAAGCCGTCACCCAGGTGGAGGCGTCTCCGTGATCCAAATGGCCACCGAAAATGTGGAATCCTTTGAGTCCTCTTGGAGCAGATAACCAGAAGATGAACAAGAAGTTCTAGTTCTAGGTTCACGATAGGTAGGGTGAGTTCTTTAGCTAGAACTGAGCAGTGGCAGGACAAAAGAGCGGAGGATCCATACCCGAAACAAGATTATTTATTTTATTTATTCAGTTTCTATAGCCATCCGTCTCAGTCCAAATGATTCTGGGCGGTGAACCATTTCACAACCGTTAAAACACAAAAATGAAAAATCTAACAGCTCGGAATTCACAGAAGCAAAATAGGTGTGTGTTGAGTCCAGATATGTTCACACACTATCATATTTTGGTTAAGAGACACCTATATACACCTCCATATTTAGTGATTGAACTGTGGTGGCGCAGTGGTTAGAATGCAGTATTGCAGGCTAACTCTGCCCAATGCCAGGAGTTTGATCCTGACCGGCTCAAGGTTGACTCAGCCTTCCGTCCTTCCGAGGCTGGTAAAATGAGGACCCAGATTGTTGCAAGGGACAAGAAGCTGACTCTGTAAACGGCTTAGAGAGGGCTGTAAAGCACCATGAAGTGGTATATAAGCCCAAGTGCTATTGCTATTCTAAAAAGGGCTAAAAATTCTATTTACCACTATGTTTCTTTTTTTGTTTTAACCACATTGCCTGTGATCCTAAAAATACTTCTTGGTCCTAGGAGTTTGACTGCAATTACATCAATTGTCCTGCTTCCAAAAAAAAAAAAAATTCTCCTCTAAATTCAGATTGGTGTTCTCTAAGTTTAATAATCTTGGATGCTCCAGATTTAAAATAAAGCAACTGAATGGTTCCCAGTAGTCAAATAGATTTATACACTCACACCCAGCAAAGTGTGCCTGTGTTTGCACTCTTTGCTAATATCCTAATAATCTTTGCTTGGTGATTTGATTCATCCAGGAATGTTTTCCAAAGGAATGCTTCTTCCGAAATGGCGTGATTTGCACAATAAATTGGACAAAAGAAAACATTTTCTTTTCCAATAAATTTAAATTGTCTGTCATCTTGTGTGCATGTTCATAGCAGGACATGTGTTGTGATCCAAGTGGTCAAGGCAAAGTCCTTGGCCTCTCTCTTTCCTTACCAAAGCAGCTCAAATGACAAAGCCAGAAGCATCTCACTCTCTCTTTTTTTTTTTTTAAAGAAAAAGCTGGCAAGCTAGCATGGCTTGGGCACTTGGCCCAAGGGTTAGACTCTACTTTGCAGAAGTAGGATCATGATCTATCTGAGGAGGCCTTTCTTAACGGGCACGCCTTCCGCTTGCAAGATTGTCCATCCATTTCCCCTTGGCTCGCTTTCTCCTGAAAAGTGCCTGTCAGAAGATCTGCTACGGGGACCTCTTAGAAGGCTGGAGAAGTTAGAAGGCTGGAGAATGAGGTGTTGACAGATGCCAACCAACTGAATGGATTTCTACTGTCGGCACATGCCACAAACACAAACACGTGGACAGAAAAGGGGAGGCAAAGATACGGAATTGCGCCACGAATCATCGACCCATTAGAGTCTCTGGAATTTAATCCCAAGCAAAATATGTCCAGCCACAGCTGCTGCTGGCCACTTGCTGATTTTGGCGGCTGGAGTCTAACTTTGATTGGTATTCCATTAAGAAATTCCAGAACTGTAGGAAACTCCAGGATATAGTAGTATATTTTAAAAAGATAAAAACCGGAGAAGAACTTTTCAAGCGCTTAACATGCAACTATCAAGAAAGCAGCGTGAATAATTTTATGCAGTAAATAGAGTTCAAGCAGGAAGCCGGAGAATGTATAACCACAGCAACGATAAATCTTCATTTTTATGGTCAAGCGATCAGATTACAAGGAAAAGAAATCTATGCATCAAAGCCAGTGGAACAAAATTAAAAATGCACATGTACCACTCCCAGACAGTGACTAGCATAAACATGCATAACTCGACACTATTCTATTTAACACTTCGCCTAGGAACGACGTATTTAATGTTTTAATATTTATTATTTTGATTGTAAACCATCCACAGTTGCTCTGCAGTGTGAGATGAGTGGTGCATAAATTGAGTAAATACACTCTAGGGTGCAAAGTATTCGCCCTGTTGGGTTTACGATGTTTAATTTGTTCAGATTGATTTGTAAATTTATTACCTTGTTTTCAAGCTGTGAAATTCTATTCAGGAGATTGGGGGGGGGTATTCCCCCCTCCCCAAACTTTAAATTCAGCACAATCTTCTAAAGATTTTGTGTGCATCCTGTCGACCTTGTTTTGAAGCCAATGACCAGCTTTAAAAGCGCCCAAATTAGATTTAGTGAAAGTTTTGCAGACTTTATCTCAGAAGATGAAGATAAAAATGTTGGAATTAAATGATTATGGACTCAATAGCAGTTTTTTTTTATATATGTAGCATTAGGGTCAGCCCAATATAAAATAGCAGTGTGACAGAGGATAAAGGAAACCATCAGAAAAGGCAACACAATGCTAGGCTACATTAACAGAGTGGTAGAATCAAGATCACGTGAAGTGTTGGTACTGCCCTGGTAAGACCACACTTGGAATACTGCATCCAGTTTTGGTCACCATATTATAAAAAAGATGTAGAGACTCTGGAAAGAGTGCAGAGAAGAGCAACAAAGATGATTAGGGGATTGGAGGCTAAAACATATGAAGAACAGTTGCAGGAATTGGGTATGTCTAGTTTAATGAAAAGAAGGACTAGGGGAGACATGATAGCAGCCTTCCAGTATCTCAGGGGCTGCCCCAAAGAAGAGGGAGTCAAACTACTTTCCAAAGCATCACTAGGCAAGACAAGAAACAATGGATGGAGACTAATCAAAGAGAGAAGCAGTCTAGAATTAAGGAGAAATTTCCTGACAGTGAGAACAATTGATCAGTGGAACAGCTTGCCACCAGAAGTTGTGGATGCTCCAACACTGGAGGTTTTTAAGAAGAGACTGGACAGCCACTTATCCGGAATGGAATAGGGTCTCCTGCTTGAGCAGGGGGTTGGACTAGAAGACCTCCAAGGTCCCTTCCAACTCTGTTATTCTATTATTAAGCTATGATGTTGCTTTTCAAAAGGCTAGGAAAATATTGTAATCAGTTTGTGAATGAGCAGTAACTATTATGTTCCAGTCTCTCCCCAAATGAGCGTTTGGCAGCACAGCAGCATCCTGTATATCTTCTTCCCTGGATAGTTTTTATAGTCGCTCTCTATGAGATAATTATTTTAAAAGGGGACCCTTTGAAAAACTTTATTGCATCTCTGCCGCTTGGGCTGCTTTGATTTATTTTCCTGTTCTTGAGTGTTAACGATCCTGGCCAAGGCTTCAATGCATCAGGCAGGATCCCATTTATTGTCAAAGCCGGTGAATTTTTCAAGATCACCCAAGTGACAGAGAGTGTTTTCAAAGTGAACAAACGAATAAAGTGGCTGTCCTTAATCATATAGCTGTGATTTTTTTTTTTTTTTTTTTTAAAAGCTGGTTTTCTGAGTGGAGTAAATGAGTAGGAGGCATCAGGATGGATCCACATTTGAACAGGGTTGAAACCAAAGTTGAATGGGGTCAGCTACTTCTCATCTCTTTATCCCCTTCTTCTTTCTTTCTCTTCTCAACTTTATCATCTGTCTGTCTGTCTGTCTCTATCTCTATCAATCCATCTTCCCTTCCATCTGTCCATTTGTCTTTTCATCCATCTTTCTCTCCATTTTTAATCTATCCATCAATATCTATCTATCTATCTATCTATCTATCTATCTATCTATCTATCTATCTATCTATCTATCTATCTCTATCTATCATCTATCTGTCTGATTGTCTGTCTGTCTATCTAACTCTCCATCTGAATGTCTTTTCATCCATCTCTCTGTTTTACTATCCATCCATCTCTATCTATCCATCCATGTTATCTTATACATTCTCTCTCTCTTCCACCCCCTCTCCTCTCCATCTCCATCTCTATCTCTAATTTACATGGCTGGCCATCTCACACAAAGTGATTCTGGGCAGCGTGCAATAACGAAGTAAAACCTATAAAAACCAATTGTTATTCAAAACATATAAAACAGTCATCGTTCACACGATTACAAAGCTCCCTCAAGCACAGGAGAGAGTAAATATTATCCACAACAATGGGGCCATCTTGGGAGTTAACCCCTGGGACCTTCTCCCCACCTCTACCCCCCAGGCCAGATGACCTAACCAGGTCTTAAGGCTCTTCCACCCTGGAGGGTTACAAGAAAAAGCCAATTAAATTTATCTCTCCTTTGGTCGGCCGCTAGATGACGCCAGAAGACAAGGAGCCCCTCACATGGATAATTTTGTGCAAAGTGGGAACTGGCATCTCTGGAGCATCTCCCTGACCATGGATGGAGCAGCTTGGAGGGGGAGACGTCCACCTTTCGCCCCTTCCGCCCGGCAGCGATGGTGAATGACGGAGAGGTAAGCCTCCCTGCCCTCAACCAGCTTCCCCAAAATGTTCCTTCCACCTTTCCCACCATCCTGGTCTGTCTAGAGGCAGAGATCTGTTGGCCGCATACCCAAATCCTGGTTCAAACTTCCCGGCGCTTTTGGCAGGCTGCAGCTGAACCAGGAGAGGCTTGGCTTGGGGAGATGACATTGAGCAGCACAGCCCCACAGTGGGCAGAAAGACTCCACCTCTGGCCGGCTGCCCAGCTCTTGATATGTCCAGGAGAATCCGTCCGCTTGCAGGACACTTGGAGGCACCCAAACCACAGCAATGACGTCTTTGGAGGAGAAGTGTGGTCCAGCCAGAGTCTGCCACCCCCCTGGCCAGGACACCAGGCCGGGAGCCCAGCCCAGCCCAGGATGCTACGCCAATCAGACTTTCATCTTTGACGATAACCACTTGCCCAGGTCAGTGAAAAAACAGAGGAGCAGGCACCATCTGCTTCATCTCCCCGGATTGAATTCCTGCATTGGGTTGAGGGGCCCAACTGGGTGGGCTCCCAGAGGAGCTGGTTTCCACCCCCCACCTCTCCCCCCAAACTCCCAAACTCAGAAGAAGGGGAAGACGTAGTTGCTGAGATCTGACCCATTCAGGGTTTAAACAAGCTGCCTTGAACACCACACAGCATCCTCCCAGTTAGAAAAGTGTAGCAATTATAAAGGTGGTCCGTTTGAATCTTGCGGAGGTTGAATCGTTGGTTGAGTGAAATTTGGCGCAAAATTATGACAGTATGTGTTGCTGTTGCTGATTGCACTTGGATTTTATGTATTTACGATTGAATATTTTTGTAAATAACTCAAGGCGGCGAAAATATCTGACAGCCTTGGTCCTCCTATTTTCTCCACCACAACAGTCCTTTGGGGTGGGTTGAACTGAGTTATCTCTCTCTCTCTCTCTCCCCCTCTCTCTCTTTGTCTCTCTCTGCCTGTCTGTCTGTCTGTCTGTCTCTCTCTCTCTCTCTCTCTCTCTCTCTTTCTTTGTCTCTCTCTCTCTGTCTGTCTTTGTCTCTTTGTCTTTCTCTCTCTCTGCCTCTCTCTCTCTCTCTCTCTCTCTCTCTCTCTCTCCAGTCTGCTTTTATGCCTAAGGCAGAACTAGAACTCACCATCTCCTGGTGATTGGCCCCAAATCACCCAGCTGTCTTTCATATCTAAGGTAGGACTTGAACTCAGGGACTCCTGCCTTCTAGGCTAGTGCCTTAACCACTGGAGCAAATTAGCTTTCTCAGACTAACTGCTTTATAGCAATCAGGTACAGCCCAGCTTAAACATGGCTTCTCCAAACCAATAAATAAAATAAATACCCTAGTGCCCAGCTCTAAAGAACCGAAGGAGATGGCGACGAGATCGAGGTGTAAAACTATCCAAACAGCAATAGATGTTTAATAGCCGCAGAGGCACCATTGAACAAACAGAACAATCCAGAAGGATTGCCTAGAATTAGGTTAAACCGGAAAAATCCAGAGTCTCAAGGCTAAAGTCTCCAAGCTTCCAATCTCCCAAAGAAAGACAAATGACTCTGTCCAGATAACCAGTTCCAAAGTCTGGCTTTAACAAGCAGGAATATACAGATTAAAACTTCCTCTTCTGCTCAAGTGAATGGGCTTCAGAGCCAAAGTCTGCTTATCACCTTCCTCCCCCCCCTCGAGCTTCTCCCAAAAGGAATGTTTAAGGAAGATTCCGGAGGAACGAACGAGCCAAACTGCGTAGAAGGGCATGGTAAAACACTTCCGATGCAGTTGGCGCACGCCATACTTGCCAGCCCTGTGATTTTCCTGCCTCTTCTTGCAATGCCTTTGTTTTAATCAGCTGAGCTGGGAAGGGGTAACATTACAAAGCTTAAAATAACAATAGTACGCCCCTCCCCTCTCCTCGATCGGCTGCCAAACAGGTGGAAAATTTTGCACGAAGCCAACTGCCATTCCTGGTTTATTAGATCCTTCCAGTAAGCCCCATGTACGCTTGTGTCTGAGGAGTCAACAGTGGCTCTTCACATAAATATTTTTCCTCCGGTGTCGGGAAGAGAAACATCTTTGAGACGTTGGAGAGGCTCGAAGGAGTCAGAAGCAACAGAACAAAATTAATCTGCTATAGGGCAAAACCATTTCCTATAGTTATACCGTCATAAGGCTGGGAGGGACCTTGGAGGTCTTCTAGTCTAACCCACTTCCCAAAGCAGGGGTCCTTATGCCATCTTAGTCCTCCTAGGGTCAGAACATAGAATGATAGGGCTGAAAGGGAGTGCCCATCCTCCTAGGGTGGATCAGAACATTTCAATCTCCAATTTACGAGAGAGAGAGAGAGAGAGAGAGAGAGAGAGAGAGAGAGAGAGAGAGAGAGAGAGAGAGAGATGTTTTTGCCTTATCGCAACTGGGACAGGCCTCTGTTACCCTTTAACCTTGCCCCAAAACAGTTTGCAATCCTGTCTAGGTCGATTTTGAGCTGACGGTTTGACTAGCGGGTCAAAATGGGGCTTTATCATTGGAGTGTTCATTTTCTCTTTCACCACTTATCCTTCTTCCCTCCCTCGTCTGTTTCCTCTGCTGCCTTTTTTCCCATGAGAAACCTCTCTGGGGAAAGAACAGGGGACCTTTTGCTGGGAATTAGGCTCGGAGGGGAGAGAGAGAGAGAGACAGAGAGACAGAGAGAGAGAGACAGACAGAGAGACAGACAGAGACAGAGAGAGACAGAGACAGACAGACAGAGAGACAGAGAGAGAGACAGACAGAGAGAGATGAACTCTTCTCCCTAATTAAACAGATTGGTGACAGTATGAGTTAATTCCAGAACTGTTATTTGAACTCTGTTGTATTTCTCTTCACACACACACACACACACACACACACACACACACACACACACACACAGAGAGAGGGGGGGAGGGAGGGAGAGGGGGGGATAAAAAAAGAGATCAAGTTCTCTGGATGACCCATTGACAGGTTCCTTAGAGCTGGAAGCATTTAAGATCATCTGGAGCAGGAGCAGGCCAGGGAAGGTACTGATCACTGCAGGTCCAAAGGTATCCAAGTCATGTAGAAGTATGGAGACGGTTGGCTCTTTTCCTGGAAGGGGAGAAGGGGGGAAGACTAATGGCAGTTATTTATAATCCGCTATTTATATCTGACATATAAGATGAATAATAACCTAAAAGGCACTCTCTATGCTACTCCGGCTGTCCATACGAGCTGAGTTTGCTTCTGTCCAGGGCTGAGAACGTGGGGATTTGGCCCAGATTGCAGTGACGTGTCGTGCCATGCCCGGAAGGCCGGGGCATTACGTGGAAGCCCGTCCAGGTTTTACGTTAGACTTAGATTCCAGAAGCGTGCTGGCTTTCCTTCCGATCCCAAAGTTGCCCCCATTGGAGACTGAGAGGAGCAGAAAACACCAGCGGGAGGGTGCTGCTGGTGAGAATTTAGAAGACGAGGGGTTAAACCTAGCTTGAACTGGGTGAGTTTGGCCTTTCGTGGCAACCGGAAAGAACCAATCTCTCTTTTCTGGGTTCACCTGACCGCCTTCCTTCCTTAAAAAAAAAAAAGCAACAATAATCAGAGCTGACCTTTGCTAATCCCTTTGGACATCCTGAAGTCCAAAGGGCCACTGGGTCAGAGACCTATAAATGCTTAACCAAGCTGATGGTGAGAAGGGGGGAAACGTGGTGCTGGCTTTCATCAGAGCTAACTAAGGAGCTCCATTTACTCATCAATCGGGAGGACACAGAGAGAGAGAGAGAGAGAGAGAGAGAAAGAGAAAGAGAGAGAGACGTCTGCGCCAGGGATCCTTGGCTGCTGGCAAGTTCAGACACTAGAGCTAACTTCATAAAAGTTTGGTGGATCACCTTCCCGAACTTGGTTCGTCCCTTGCAGGAGAACGCCACGGCCCTCTGGATGTGGCTGGACTACCAATCCCAGCATGCTTTACTCCTGGGATGGCTTGGTTTCGAGAGAGCCGGGGAGGGCCACCGCTGCCCTGGTGCCAGGTTGAAAAATTATATGAGGGAGGGTTAGTCTAGTGGGGTTTTTGTCATGCCGCGCTCGCTCGAAGCCAGGAACTCTGCTGCAATGTGATACAGGAGGAGAGTGTGCCAGGCTGGGGGTGGGGGTGGGGGTAGAAGTTGGCTCCATCTATCTCAAGACACCCATTGTGTGGGGTATTTTCACGAAGCGATCCTAGGTCGCGGTTCCAAAGCCTCTGGTAGGCAAGGTGCTAGGAACTCTCGGAAGCTATTCTTCTAAGCAAAAGTCTTTTAGATGACTTTCTTTTGCTCATCGTTGGTTTCTGAGGTCTTGTGGTTCTCTGAAGCTCACTTGGATTAAGTTGGTAGTGCTCTGTTGGTGAAGAGATTCCTAGCATGGCTTCATCCAATCGTCTTCACTCCCAGGAAGATCTTTCTGGGCAAAGGTAGATGCAGAGGGTTTTGGAGAGATCTTTCTTCATTTCTCTTTCTTTCTTTCTTTCTTTCTTTCTTTCTTTCTTTCTTTCTTTCTTTCTTTCTTTCTTTCTTTCTTTCTTATCTCTATCTATCTATCTATCTCTATTTATCTTTCTATCTACATCTACATCTATATATCAATATCTATCTATCTATCTATCATCTATCTATCTATCTATCTATCTATCTATCTATCTATCCATCTTTCTTTCTATTTTCCTATCTGTCTCTGTCTATCTATCTATCTATCTATCTATCTATCTATCTATCTATCTATCTATATCTACCTACCTACCTACCTCTCTCTCTCTCTCTCTCTCTCTTTCTCATCTTTCATCTCTATCTCTGACTATTTCTCTCTATCAACTCTCTTTCTCTCTCTCTATTATGTTTTTCTCTCTCTCTCTCGCTCCCACTCTTTCTTATCTCTCTCTCTCTATATATTTTTATCTATTCTCTCTCTCTCCCTCTCCCCTTCTCCCTCTCCTTCTCCCTCCCCCCTCTCTCTCTCTGAAAAAAAAGTCAGGAGCTGCATTGGGGAATTTCTCTATAAGTTGGGTTCCAAGTGGATCTACTTATAAGACATGGGCTAAACAACCTTGTTTGTCTAAGCTATGAGGCTTGCTGGTGAATGTCTGAATAATCTTTTAATTTCTATTGAGTTTCTCCTAGTGCTGACGCCCTGGATTGTGCTGAACAAACTTGGTTCTCTTATTATTATTTTTTTCAGGACAAAGGGGAATCTGTGGGAATTTGTGGGTGAGGACCGCTTGTTCAAAATTGAAAACCAAGTCCTTTATCATAAAAGTTGCACTTTTGCCTGCTTTTGAAAAGGGGTCCACTCCGGGATCAAAACTACCCCAGGAGAGACCATATCGTAACAGGTGTTCAAAGTTTATACGAATTCACTTTCCTTCTATCTGAAATGCATAATTGGGTGCACAGCCATCTAATCCTGGAAACGACCTTTCTCGGTGGCCAAATCTTCTGTTCTAGAATGTGTCAAGAGTTTTCCCCCCCACACATACACATTCTTTGGTTTTGTTTTGACCTTCTGAGTGGGGCGGGATGGATATGATATTACAATGCCTGCACTAGATCTTGGAAGGGGGCCATTTGCTAGTTTTGGCTGCACCTGCTTTGTTTTGGGGTCTTCAGGTTGCTCCTTGGACTGGCCCTGTCCATCAGTTGGCCTGCTGTCACTACTCCACTGAGCTAGCCTATAGAAGAGAAGGATTAAGGAGATCATGATAAACTGCCTTCCAGTACTTGAGGGACTGTCACAGAGAAGAAGGGATTGACTTATTCTAGTCTAAAGCACCAGAGGGCAGGACAAGAAGTAATGGATAGAATAGCAATAACATTTAGACTTATACACTGCTTCACAGCCCTCTCTAAGCAGTTTACAAAGTCAGCCTATTGCCCCCCAACAATCTGGGTCCTCATTTTACCATCCTTGAAACCGAGTCAACCTTGAGCCTGTCAGGATTGAACTGCTGGCAGTGGGCAGAGTTTGCCTGTAATACTGTATTCTAACCAATCTAGAACGAAGGAGAAATTTCCTGACAGTGAGAACAATTAATCAGTGGAATGGCTTACCTCTGGATATTGTGAATGCTCCATCACTGGAGGTTTTCAAGAAGTGATGGGACAACCATTTGACCGGGATGGTATAAGGTCTTCTGCCTTGAGAAAGGGGTTGGACTAGAAGACCTCCAAGGTCCCTTCCAGTCCTAGAATTCTAAATTCTCCCCATTCTACAATGTCTTGGGCAGGGACCGTTTCTGTTCTGCCACCCTTTCAATTGGATACCCAACGTCCAATATAATTGTGGTTGCATTGTGGTTATAGAGCGATGCAAGGGAGGGAAGTGATTAAATCCACGGAGAAGATCAGATTCATTTTGTTTTTAATGAACATTCTGTCCAATCCAATTAATTTTCAGCCGTTATTTTCTGGCATTTTTCTGGCTGTGACTCAACCCATCTCTGAAAAGGCAAGCACAAACTCTTGTGTTAACTTACAATGGGAACTATTAAGGATTGGAAGGGGCACCTTGTGAGTGCCAAGAACTTTCCTTCCAGCTTTGGAGAGCAAGTCTGTGGTGTTTAGCAATTCTAATGGCTTTCCTAATCCACACCCTGTGTTGTCTTCAGATTCCTTGGAGGAAATTCTGCCCCATTAAAACAAGTCTTGTGCTTCCTTCTCAGAAGTGGACCGTTCGTTCGCCAGCCTTCTGTTGCTAATATTTTTTCATCTCGGCTGCTATAAAGTATTTGTGGATGTTTGGGGCACAGCTGGCACAGGCTGGTGGAAATGGGATAAATCTAAGCAGCTTCAACTGACTCCATGTGAAGTTTCCGAGGAAAAACCCACTCTTAAAAATAAAAGCCACCTCTGGAATGAAATCCGGGCTGAAACAAATGCCTTGTGCCATTCCAGTCAGGTGAGAAATCCATGGGATCTGGTCAGTGCCTGCTTGTTGCAGAAAATCCAGGAATTTCTCCAGAGAAGAGAAGCCCACCCCATGTCTGAGAAGCTGAGAAGTCAACCAGATGTCTCCTAGATGCTTTGAACTCTCCTGATTCCTTCTCATTGTCCGTTTGGACAGGGCCAGTGTGGTTGAAGTCTGAAATGTTGGTTGAACCAGCCCAAAGGTCACCGGTTGAATTGATGTTGGTCTTTGAAGCTTCTCTTGAGGTTCAACCCAAACCCAACTCATGGCTTTCTTGATGTGGGGGTTGATCCCAAAGATCTGAGATACCAATCCTCCTCTCTAGGTCATAGTTTCTGGCGTTGACGTGCTCTCAGGATAAAGATATTTCTTTCTAACGTTCATCTGGACTCCACCATCTTTAGCTGAAAGCCAGTTGAGTTCCCATCCTTTGGGCAGCAGCAGAAGAAAAAGAAGCTGTTGGCTCTTGATCTACATGCTTGTTTTTTTGTCCATTTTAATTTTTTTTTTCTCTCAGCAGCATTTCTGTGTTAGCAAGCCATTTGAGAGAAATTGTTCTTGACCGGTGGTTCTAAGCGATACAGACATTTTTTTTCTCCTAGCCGCACAATAACTGATATTCAAATGACCTCTCATGATGGAGTATCTGGCTTCGGGAAAACCAGCAAAACCACCCTCTTCTGACCTTTTCTGCTTTGGAAAGGATGGATTGTTCTTCCCTCCCCACGAAGCCTTCATCTCAACATATTTCATCGGCTAATTGGGCCGGAGGAATTGAAACCATTATGATTATTATTTTTTCCCCTGAATGGATTTCTAAAATCAGGAAATTGCACTTTGGTGTCGGGTGGGTGGGTGGCTGGGTTTTTTTTCTTCCCCTCCCCATCTGCTTTACAAAAGCTACCCCTTCCATTCGTAAGGAATTGCTTCCTCCCCTCCAAATGGTTTTTTTTTAAATGTGATATTTTTTTTAAATTGAAAGCTCAAATATCCATTATAAACATTTAGCTCTCGGGATCCAGTCGTGTAAAACATCAAATGCCAAAAACAAAAAAAGTCAATGTTATATTACTGCACCTCAATTTCTCCTTAGAAATGTCACAATGGCTAATGTAAGAGCAGGAACGTGGATGCATTTAAACCTTAATTAACTGAAGTACATAGGAAAGCATCCATTTGGTTAATAAACGGTCAACACTCTGCAATTCACAAACGATATCTCTGTCTCTTTAAGCACGAAGGCTGGCAGGCCTCTTTTGGACTTTCAGTTCTTACTGCTAGCAAGCCAGATTAGTTTGAGGGATGGGTTTTGTAGTTCCTCGTCTTGGAAAATTCCACTTCGTGGTGCTGGCCTGATCAATGAAAAAATCTGTAGCTCAGGGCTGAACTGAGCTTGGCGATTTGCTGGCAAACATTTCATTACCCAACCGAGTTTGCAGCTGGAAATAAACAGACGGCAAAGCCCCACACTCACTAGCACTGAGGATGTTACCTAGTTGGGCAATGAAACGCCTGCAAGGAAACCGTGCACAGACAAAACTAAGTAGGCCAAGTTGAGACGAAGTGAGAAATTCAAGAGAAACCGAATCTTCTCCTATTAAGAGATACAATTTCAAATCAGGAAGTCCCTGTTTTAATTGGGGCACCTTCGCTTGCCACATTGGGCCTTAAATTTGCACAGTATGATAATAAGAACGTACACGGCGTGGAGAATTCTGATAATCGCCTTAGTTCTTCATGAAATCCTTTACGTCTTCCTCCACCCTTTCCAGAAATACAAGGTCCATTTCATCCTCTAGAAAGCTCATCCTTTTTTTTTTCCCAGCATCCCAAGGGAATGCTCCGAGTCTGGGAAAGGAAGAAAGAAAGAAAGAAAATCTCAAACATGGCAGAGAAAGTCCAGACGAACATTCCTACCTCATTGAGCGATTTGTTAACCATCCTGTAAGGAGCGGGTCAAAAATAGGATCAAACCATTGAGCATTAAAACTACTACATTGACTTTGGGGGGGGGGGGAAGTGCCGAGAAGAGCAACTAGGATGATTAAAAGCCTGGAGGTTAAAACATACATGAAGAACGGTTGCAGGAACTGGGTATGTCCAGTTTAATGAAAAGAAGGACTAGGGGTGATATGATAGTAGTATACCAGTATTTTAGGGGCTGCCCCAAAGAAGAGGGGGTCAACTTATTTTTCAGAGCACCAGAAGGCAACACAGGAAGGAACAGATGGAAACTAATCAAGGAGAGAAGCAACCTGGATCTAAGGAGGAATTTCCTTACGGGGAGCACAATTAGTCAATTGAACAGCTTGTTCTCAGAGGTTGTGGCTGCTTCATCCCTGGAGGTTTTTAAGAAGAGACTGGACAGCCATTTGTCTCAAATGGTATAGGGCAGACATGTCAAGCACAAGGCCCGGGGGCCGGATGCGGCCCCCGAAGTGGTTTCATGTGGCCCGCGAAGCCATCCTGGAAACAGTGAGGGAACGGCCCCCGCTGCCTTGGCTCTGGCCCAGGCTGGCCGGGAGCCAATGTACAATTTTGGGGTGGCCATCTATGCTGAAACGCATTCAGTCTTAGATCCATAAGCCCCCCCCCCCCGGCATGGCCTGAGAGGAACAGTGAAGCTCCTCCAGTGGACCATGCCTTGGCACTTGCCCTGGTCCCACCCCCTTCTGCCAGAGGCCCTCAGATCTGTCCCACTCCTGCTCAGGCCCCCATAGGCACTCTTGACGCGAATGATGTAGAGCTGGCCACACCCACCCAGTAGGCCACACCCACTCCATCCACGCCGACCCAGTAGGCTGCACCCACCCTGGCCACATCCACCCGGCCCCCTGAGGGCAACCGCAATGCTGATGCGGCCCTCAATGAAATTGACCCCTGATATAGGGTCTCCTACTTGAGCAGGGGATTGAGCTAGACTAGAAGACCTCCAAGGTCCCTTCTAGCTCTATTCTAATTGATTGGCTGTTACCATGCCTTAACACACCATGGTTTAAAAAAAAAAAGAGTCCTTCCTACTGTCAAAGCATGAGTTTCATCTTTTGGAACCATGACACCTACTTTCCAAGACTCTGTAACCAAATCTCTTTTTCCTTGCATTCAGCCTCATGAGGCTCTTCGTGAATTGAATCAGGCGTTGCTGTTAAAAACTCGGTTGGCAGTCTGTCCCATTGGGGCATCGGCCTTTACCCCAGGAAGTTTCTCCCAACTAAAATCCACAGCTCCTTCGTAACGTCCACCCCTTGGCCAGATACCCTCTGCAATGCCAGACGACCACCCAGTTTCATTGCCTGTCCTTTGTGCACATACTGAAGCTCTCATCTCTCCTTTAAGCGTCTTTTTCCCCCCTCTGCTAAACCTCATTAACTGCTTAAAGCATATGTTAGAGAAATGGAGAACAGGGTGGGGCTTACAAAAAAAAAATCAGAAATATTGGCTGCCTTCCACGGAATTTGAAAATCTATCTCTCTCTCTCTCTCTCTCTCTCTCTCTCTCTCTCTCTCTCTCTCTCTCTCTCTCTCTCTCTCTCTCTCTCTCTCTCTCTCTCTCTCATTTTTTTGCATCACCAGCACGTGGCACCAAGAGGCAGACTGTGCCTTAAGCGTCTTCCCTTTCTCTCATTGTGAGCTGCTGGGTCCTTACCGTGGGGGTACCGTATGTCTCTCTGGATGTTTATGCTGAAGGCCTGTTTGGGTTTGCTATCTTTGGCACCCAGTCTGAGAAAGCTGGGGATCAACTGAGAAAGTAGGACCTGGCTTGGTGGAGAAGGACGAGAAGATTACCATCATTTTAAATTTTTCCTTCTCTCCCTCCCCCTGAAAGAAACACACTGCAAAGCCATGGCTTGGATGGAGGATTCTGCCTGCTTTTCAGGAGCCGGATGGGGTGGGGGGCTGCCCAGCTGCTGGGCTTGATTTGAGTAGGGGGATTGTGAAGAGAGAGAGAGAGAGCCACCTTCATACTCAGCCTTGAGATGCTCGCGCCCAGGATGACGGTGAGGTGTTATTCCCGGAGAGAGGATCTCTCACAAAAGCTGACGAGGTGAGTGTTGGCTGGAAAAAGAGACAGACTGGCTGGCTTTAAAAATGGCAAGCTGACATTTTGGGAGCCTGATCTGATCTCTCTTTTTTTGGCCAGCCTGGGGGTGGTGGTGGTGGTGGTAGTGGGGGAGAAGAATGGGGGAGAAATGTGACTGTATTGGTTGAAAAAGCAGTTCTTTGGCGCCCGGTGATGCTGTAAGTTGAACTCGCAAATCTCAGAAGCCCAGATTTAGGGAACGAAGCCTCGGTCCAACTTCTAACCCTCTTTCAATCGGCCTCTCGTGGAGAGTTTTTGCCTGGGTGCCCCTCTTTCTGACTCCAAGGCAGAATCTCTCCACTCCTTAGAAGAAGGTGTGTCTCTGCAGGAGTCATGGCTTAATCAAGGAGAGAAGCAATCTAGAACTAAGGAGAAATTTCTGAAACAGTGAGAACAATTCACCAGCGGAACAACCTCCCTCCAGAAGTTGTGGATGCTCCATCACTGGAGGTTTTTAAGAGATTAGACAGCCATTTGTCTGAAAGGGTATAGAGTCTTCTGCTCGAGCTGGGGACTGGACTAGAAGACCTCTAAGGTCCCTTCCAATTCCATTATCCTCTTAAGGCCATGGAACAGAGAAGCTTTGCCTATCGGTGGACGGACTTGCAAAGACTTAGCAGAAAGAGCTCGCTTTGTGCCGATCAACTGGTGGGGTTACTTTCCTTGTCCCCAGATCGGGGTTAATCTGGGGGGGGGGACAGTAACATTCCTGGCATTTTGTAAAGGGTGGTGTGGTGTGCCTCTAACTGAATCCACACAACTCAAGTCACAATGAGACAGCATGTTGAGGGATCTTCTGCCAATCAGGGCTGAGCTGTTGTTCAAATCGTGGGTTGACTTAATTCATCATCTTGAGCTACTTTCTCTGGTGTTTGGAGGAAAGAAAACTACAGTTAAAGATCTATCAGGGGTTGGTTTCCTTTGTCCCTGCCTTAGTGGCTGTCACTGTAGGAAAACCCTCTGCTGGATACGAGATGATCTGTGTTCAGCCTTGTTTGGATGCTAGATAGGTTAATTCTTTTGAGGAGAATAGAAATAGAATAGAATAGAATAGAATAGAATAGAATAGAATAGAATAGAATAGAAGCTGGAAGGGACCTTGGAGGTCTTCTAGTCCAGCCCCCTGCTCAAGCAGGAGAACCTACACCATCTCAGACAACTGACTGTCTAGCCTCTTCTTAAAAACCTCCAGCGATGGAGCGCCCACGATTTCTGGAGGCAAGCTGTTCCAATAGTTAATTGTCCTCACAGTTAGGAAGTTTCTCCTTGATCATCTTCCAACCATTGTTTCTCGTCCTTCCCTCTGGTGCTTTGGAGAATAGGTGGACCTCTTCTTCTTTGTGGCAGCCCCTCAAATACTGGAATGCTGCTATCATGTCACCCCTGTTTCTTCTTTTCTTTAGGCTGGCCAAACCCAAGTCCCACAGCCGTTCTTCGTATGTTTTAGTCTCCAGGCCTTGGATCATCTTAGTTGCTCTTCTCTGATTTTTTTTTCCCACTGAATTGGTGGACGCCATGACTTTTAGCTAACTTGGTACATCTTCAAACTCATCGTTTAGAATAAATTGCCCTGAACCTTAGAAAATGTGCTGTGGGTTTTGACATGGGAAGCTCTTCGACACTATCTGGCAGGACACAACTGGAAGTTGAATTCAGTGTTAGAATTTAAGAGAGGGTTTTTTTTTTTTTTTAAAAAAGAAGAGATTGGAAAGCTATTTGTCTGAAGTGATATAGGATCTCCTGCTTGAGCAAGGGGCTGGACTAGAAGACCTCCAAGGTCCCTCCCCACTCTATTATTCTGATTGTGCAGACCAGCCTCTGGCAGCTATAGAAAATCCATTTGCTCGGCATCTTTAGATAAAACCTCTAAAATATAAAAGTCTTCCCTCTTTTGGGCACCCTGTAGATGTAAGGAGCTACAGCTCCATCATTTACTGCCTACACGACATAACGGTGGCTATAATCCAAGGCGTTTGGGATAGGGAAAGTTGGGCAAAGATTGACAGGCATCCACTGAAGACTTTAAACTTTCTTTCTAAATTTAAGCTTCTCTGAAAAACAATAACAATATTTTACCGTCTTTCCTCTGCAAATGTTATTTTTCTTGGATTTTTTTTTAAAAAATGCTTATTTGAGGGGATTGATTTGCTTCTGAGCTTGTAAGGAAGGACAGAACTATAAAAAAAAAAAATATAAGGAAAAGAGAAATAGATGCTTTCTGCAGGAACTTAGCAAGTCAGGTCATGGCTGAGGAAATGGATTTAGACCCAGGAGAAATTCTCAGTTTTCCATGGAAACTAAACAATAAAATAATTCACTGTGCTGGCATTTTATATTTGGTTACATTTTATAGGCTGTATTTTTTTTGTGCATGAATTTAGTGCTCTGTTCCGGTACGAAATAAAGACATGGCCCCGACTGAATGAATGTACATTAACTAATGTCCGTTGCGCTGATAAAATCCCATCGTCTCTTGGTAGGTCCTGCAGGGGGAAAGAAAAGGAATGCAACTGTTTTTGCTGAAGGAGGAGAGTAGAATTATAGAACAGAATTCAGGGAGGGAAATGATGAGAAAATATTGACTTTAAAAGAATGGAGGAACCGCCTGCCCCCTCATTCTGGTTTTCCATCTCCTTTCTTCCTTCCCTCCCTTCTTCCTTCCCTTCCTTCCCTCCCTCCCTCCTTCCTTCCTTATTTGCTTACTTACTTCCTTTCTTCCATCCCTTCTCTTTCCTTACCTCCCTCCCATCTCTTTTCTTCCTTCCTTCCTTCCCTCCCTTCTTCCTTCCTACCTTCTTTCCTTCCTTCCTTCCTTCCTTCCTTCCTTCCTTCCTTCCTTCCTTCCTCCCTCCCTCCCTCCCTCCCTCCTTCCTTCCTTCCTTCTTTACTTATTTACTTACTTTCCTTCATCCGTTCTCTTTCCTTACCTCCCTCCCATCTCTTTTCTTCCTTCCCTCCCTTTTTCCTTCCTTCCTTCCTTCCTTCCTTCCTTACTTACCTTCATCCATTCTCTTTCCTTACCTCCCTCCCATCTCTTTTCTTCCTTCCTTCCTTCCCTCCCTTCTTCCTTCCTACCTTCTTTCCTTCCTTCCTTCCTTCCTTCCTTCCTTCCTTCCTTCCTTCCTCCCTCCCTCCCTCCCTCCCTCCTTCCTTCCTTCCTTCTTTACTTATTTACTTACTTTCCTTCATCCGTTCTCTTTCCTTACCTCCCTCCCATCTCTTTTCTTCCTTCCTTCCTTCCTTCCTTCCTTCCCTCCCCTCTTCCTTCCTACCTTCTTTCCTTCCCTCCCTCCTTCCTTCCTTCCTTCCTTTCCTTCCTTTCCTTTCTTCCTTTCTTCCTTTCCTCCAGTTTTTCCTGATTAGATTCATTTGTTGTTATATAAATGGCTACTTTGTATTAGCGTGTAAAAGTAAAAAATTGAGACTGTAACGTTCTTATTCACTGTAACACAGCTTATTTACTGTGCTAAAAGGAGTGGGGAGTCAGATGTTTTTCTTGTCTTTTTTCCCCTTCACCTTACACTTTGTTCTTTACCCTTTTTCCTCTCCCCTTTTCCCATGATTTTCACCTCTTTTTTGTGTGTGTGTTTCGTCTCGACAGACTTAATAAAATTATTTTAAAAAACAAACAAACAAAACCCATGCCGTTAGTTTCCTTTTTTTAAAAAAAATTACACAGATTTGCAAAACGATATATTTTTTTCCCCTGCTTTCCTCTGCCATGTGTCTCAGACATGGCTTTGGGGGGGGGGTCACCATCCTGTCTCACCCTTTCCTTTTTTGTATATATTGCCCACCCAAACATATTCCCCCTTTTTTTCCCATGGGAGGAACTCCAGGGCTGTAAAGAGAGTTGGCTGTAAAGAGCTGTTTGCTGTTGTGATTGTGTGTATTTCTGTTCAGGAGGGGAAAGGAAGGATTGGAAGGAGTGGGGGGGAATTGAGGTTCAAAACTACAAGGAAAAGTAGTTCAAAGGCTCTGGCCCTTCCCTTGGAGCTGGGACAACATACTTTCTACTACTCAGGAGAGACCCTAAGCCACACCCTGGAAATACCATTCTTGTAGAGGAGGCAGTCTTAGTATCCGGCAGGGATTTCCCTTCTCTGTTTGCATCCAACTGGGGGGGGGCAACCTGCCTCCAAACCTCTCACTCTCTGGCCTCCTCTTTTCCTTGCAGGTTCAAAGCGTCCCCAGGAGGCGGTGGAAGAGCTGGAGGAAGCAACACCAACAACACCAAGAGCGGGGTCATCCTGGACATCTCCTCTTTGACCATGAACGAGCTGGACTCCGAGGTGCTTCCCCTGCCACCCCGTTATCGGTTTCGAGACTTGCTCTTGGGGGACCAGAGCTTCCAAAACGAGGACAGGTAAGAGGACACAATGGGATGGAGGTGTGTGTGTGTGTGTGTGTTTGTGTGTGTGTGTGTGTGTGTGTAGCTGTGAAGGGTGAGAAGCTCAGGTTGGGGGCTCAAGGGGTTGAACGAGGCAACAAGATGGGGTGCTGTCCGTGGTTCTAATTCCTGCCTTTCGCCTCTGGGCGCAACTCCATTGCATGTAAGCCAATGGCAATTTACAGGCTGAGCTCTCCAGGGTGCTGATTCTGGCAGACTAGGAAAAGTCCACTGGAGGTTGTAATTGTTCATAGGTTGGTGTGAGGTCCGGATCCTGTTCTGGTGATCTATTTGGTGCTTTGTGGTGCTGATTGTACTATCCAGATAGGGCATTGTCTAACTCTTATTGCTAAACTTAAATTTACCCAAGAGTTCTTTTTCTGTACTTACTCTCTAGTGTTTTTTTTTTTTTTTTTTTTTTTTTGCCCAAGGATGATTTATCCGCCTTGCTTAAACATCTTGGGGGGGACATTCCGATGACTCGTTCCTCTTGGATTTTGGGGGGGTGGTGGCAGAAAGGGGGAAGTGGTTGCCAATTGAAGTCAATTTGAAATGCAAAACATAATACTGTTTACAGAGGTAATCGTACTGAAGCAAAACTGTAGCCCACGTGGTTCTTCTATAAACCTTTTTGGGAAGTAAACATAGCTGAGCTTAATGGGGCTCCCTCCTGCCTACACAGGAAAGATTTACACATCCTACCCTCCCCATGGTTTGCTTAATTGTGTTTGCAGAACAAAGTGCAGTGGTGATGGATTTGCCCAATTTGCTAAGCTATCAACTTAGTTATGAACCGCCACAGCTGGCATTATACGACGTATCAAGGGAAAATAGACCGAACCATATTTGTACTTGGTGTGACTCGGGCCAGAAGATTGACATAAGACCTTGCTTAAAGTTTAGTTAATGTTGGTCTTAACTGTTTGGGTCTCTGTGTGTTTCACACGGCAAATCAGTGGGGTTAATGTATAATTCTGTGTATTGGGTCTATCTATCTATCTATCTATCTATCTATCTATCTATCTATCTATCTATCTATCTATCTATCTATCTATCTATCTATCTTATAGCAATCAGGTTCAGCATGTTAAATGTGAACCCAGTGATGTAGCTTAAAATGTTAACTAGGGTGGCCATTAATTTTCCAGACGTTTACAGGAGGGTTCAAATGTTTTCAATCACAACTCCCACAATCCTTTGCCAAAATCCATGCTGGCTGAAGATGGTGGGCATCGAGGTCCCAAATATTCCAGAGCATAACTACGTACTTCTGAGTTGGGTATCGCCTTTCCATCTTTTCCAACCAAGACTCTCGATTGGGATTGTGAAAACTTCCACCTTGTGTTCAGCACCTTTGAACTATGACCTGGATGATTGAGAATCTCTCCAGGCATCCCTTTTACAGTTTCCTCCATGGTTTAAACCAGAGGTCTTCAAACTCAGCCCTTTTATGACTCGTGGACTTCAACTCCCAGAATTCCTCAGGCACGCTGGCTAAGGAATTCTGGGAGTGGTTTTAAACTCTTCTTTTGCCTTCCATCAGAATCATATTGCTCTGAATTTTGCAAAACCACCCATCCCCTGCACCTTAAGGGGAAGCTGTTATTTACAGCTTTATTTACAGCTTATTATTTACATGATTTATTCTGCGGGGAAATTATGCACGTTGATTATGCTATCTTGGATGCTCCTTGAGTGGCTGGCATCCAGAAGTTTTTCTTGCACGAGAATTGGAAGAGATGGCATGCAGCTCCAATTTCTCCTGAGGGCCATGTGGTCCTGGTTTTAAGACACACACGCTTCGCTGTGTGCAAACAGAATGGATTAATTTCTTAGCGTTGATGGCTGTGTCAGCTGAGCCCTTTCTCAGCAAAACATCGGTTGGAATTCTTGGTTTGAAGGGGGGGGAAAAAAACGCTCGTGGGTTTTACTTGAAAACAGCCCAGACGAGTTGGAGACAATGCATTGCTGTTGACCCGAAGCCACTTTTCTCTTTCTTGTTCCACCTCCACTTCCAATTTTCTATGATTTGTGAAAGCGTCTTTGGAATTACGAGCGAACTGGGAACCTACTGTTGCTTAGCTGCAAATGAGCTCTGGTGGGGCGGGAACAACTTGAGTTAAAGCAAACAGCAATAATAGTGGTGAAATTTTTTGTTCCGATTGACTTGCAATCATCTATGACTCCTTCTAATGCTTAACAGAATAACAGAGTTGGAAGGGACCTTTGAGGTCTTCTAGTCCAACCCTCTGCTCAAGCAGAAGACCTTCTACCATTCCAGACAAGTGACTATCCAGTATCTTCTTAAAAGCCTCCAGTGTTGGAGCACCTACGACTTTTGGTGGCAAGCTGTTCCGCTGACTGTTTGTCCCCCACTGTTAGGAAGTTTCTCCTTAGTTTCTAAATTGGACCTCTCTTTGATGAGTTTCCATCCATTGCTTCCTATTCTGACTTCAGATACTTTGGACAATAGGTTGACACCCACACACAAACTTCTTTGTGGCAGTCCCTCAAATTTGGAACACTCCTATCATGCCATTCCTACTCTTTCTTTTCATTAAACTAGACGTACCCAATTTCTGCCACTGTTCTTCATATGTTTTCAGCCTCCAGTCCTCCTAATCATCTTTATAGCATTGCTCTGTACTTTTCCTAGAGCATCAACATATATTTTTACATTGTGACAATCATTATCATCATCTTCTCCTTCTCCTTCTCCTTCTTCTTCTCCTTCTCCTTCTCCTTCTCCTTCTCCTTCTCCTTCTCCTTCTCCTTCTCCTTCTCCTTCTCCTTCTCCTTCTCCTTCTCCTTCTCCTTCTCCTTCTTCTTCTTCTTCTTCTTCTTCTTCTTCTTCTTCTTCTTCTTCTTCTTTCCTCCTCCTCCTCCTGCCTCCTCTCCTGCCTCCTTCCTCCTTCCTCCTCCTACCTGATGGGATCAATCAACAGTGTGTCAACTTCCCTTTCCCCTTTTCTCCCTCCTAAATGCTCTCCCAGGGTCTGAATGGTTTCTGGCTTTTATTTTTATTTTTAAGTGGTGCTGTGCTGACGCTCCCTTTCAATCCAGAGTGATACTCTCTTTAAAAAGGGAACACAGCGGTGATTACTTTAGAGCGCAATAATTAGAACTATTTGTATCCCTGGGTGTGCCAGGCTGACAGCTGGGGAGGGCTGGGTGGGAGGAATCTTCGTGGCTCTTCAAATGGAAGTGACCTGGGTGTTCCTTTTTTTAAAAAAAATATTTCTATTTACAGTGGGAAGGAGAAGAGGAGAGGGAAAAAAAAGTAAAAGGATACTAGCGTTTTTCAGAATTGAACATTTGATCCAGGAAGTTCGCCTTACCAGCTAAAGGTGTTGCCCTAACTTAAAATAAGAGGAACAATGCATACTTTAGGGCAGGGGTACCCCAACCCCCAGTCCGTGGACCGGCCCTGGTCCTCAGAATGCCAGCAACTGGTCCGCGGAAACAGGAAAAGCCTCATCCGTGGGATGCATCCCTCATCCGTGGGATGCAGGCAGCACGTAAAACCATGCCCACGGAAAAACCTCTCTCTGTGGAACCGGTTGCTGGTGCCCAAAATTTTGGAGGGGGAAAGAAATATTTATCCCTAAAAGCAAAACAGTTTGCCTTTAGGAGCAGCTGCAGAGAAGTGGGGTTCACTTCTACAAGCTAATTCTAGGGTGACCCTTGAGGGGCATGTATTTCTCTCTCTCTCTGTCTGTGTGTGCATGTTTATTTCTGTAAACGTGCAGTTCCTCTGGGAGACCTAATTTAATTTGCTCTTGTTTGTGTTTGCAGACTTTATCGTTTTGATAAAGTGGATTCGATCTGGGTAACCTATTTGGGGGGTTTGGGGAAGTTGGCTAATTTTCAATTTCTCTAGTGGCGATGCTGATTCTCAGACCGCTGTGGACTCCGTTAATATTTCAAGGGAAGGTGGAAACAGTATAAAGAATAAAATATATTTCAATATCAAAGTTCTCACAAGGCCCCAGAGTCATTTTTGTACCGGCAGCAGTGAGAAATTTAATCACTTCTTCTGATTGCATTCTTTTCCAGAGGATCTAATAATTGCCAGTTTTTAAAGTCTTATTTTCTTTGGACTGTTTACCTCTGGGGAAAATTGTAGAAAAAAACAACAACCAACCAGCTCCATCTGTGCTTAGAACATTTGGTTGTCCTTTTTTTGAATTCTAGAGAGGATGCCTAACAGAGAAAAAAAAAGTTTCTTTCTCTTTTTTCCCCAATTCCCATTAAAACCTCGCTCCAATTTTAACTGTGCAGCTGTGGAGGAAGGGTTTTTTAAAAATTACTTCTTACAGTTTTAACCCTACTGTTCCTTCCAGGTATACAGGAAGACTTGGCTCATACTGGGATCTAACGTGGATCCCTAAGAATTTTTCTGAGGCCTATATCTTTCACAAAATCCAGACCCTGGCGTTTGAAAAATCTCTCTTTCTAAATTAGGCTGCCCTTAAAAACAAACAAAAGAAGATTTTGTGTGTCTGTGTGTTTGTGTAGAGAAAGATGAGCTCATTTTGGTTACTGGAAATAAATTCTTGCACACGGCCCATGTTCAGAGGCATTCTGTTCCATCTTCCAAAGTGTTTGGCCCCTAAATTGCCATCTGGCTTGCTTTTCGATCTTTGATTCCTGGCAACAGCCTGAACAAAACGTTGCCATTTTCTTGGCAAGGTTTCAGAAGCAATTTGCCATTGCCTGCTTCCTAGGGTTGAGGGAGAGTGGCTGGCACAAGGTCAGTCAGCCGGCTTCGTGTCTAGCATTAGGACTCATGGTCGTCCAGTTTTCCAGATGGCTGCCTTAACCTCTACACCCAAGATGATCTTTCAGAGAAAAAGAAAAGGAAAAAAAATGCACAAACTGAAAACTAATTCTGTATTTTTGTTTTAATTGTGCTGCACCACGGTGGGAATTCATCCTTCGCAATTATGGTACTTTTTTTCTCTAATCGTCTCTCTTATTTAAATAAGCAAATAAGCTTATAAGGCAGTCTGGCTTCCGAGTTCATTCTGAACTGTAGTTTCCATGGTTTTCCTGTGTCATTTGAGCAATTTTCCTGTGTTGTTTGAGCAAAAAAAAAAAAAAAAAGGGATATATTTGCACGCGAGGCTACGAGTCTGACCTTTTGGAGTTTTATCAGCGTCGGATCCAAGTCCTGCCTGATCCTTTTTCCATTTCAAGCTGTAAAAGAGCCCATTTTTTAAGGGGGAAAAAAAAAGTGGAAAAGAATTTGTCACCTTTTCAAAGGGCTTCGTTTTTGCAGGCAAACATTTTAAAAAGGAGGAAACAAACCAGCCAGCTTATTTATTCAACGTATCGCATAACGTATATACGGACCAGCAATGTATATTCACATTCCACCTAGGGTTTGTAAAATGCAGTAAAATATAAATGGGCTCGGTAAAATAAATAAATAAATGTTGCTAGAAATAGCAACAGTTTCTTTCTCTCACCATTCTTAGGGAGAAAAATGTAAAAAAAAAATCCAGAAGAACTTCAGGATGTTTGGGCAGAAAAAAAAAAAAAATCCACAGCAAATAATAAAGACCGACTGTCTGAAAATATCTTTTGATTTTTGGCTTGCAAATTTAAATGATGCGCAGAGCCTTAGGATGGCATGGAGCATGATGAGGAAAAATGTGCGGAGGAAATTGGAATGACATCACAAAAGTTTTGTTGCCAGTTGCCCCTCACGGCTTCACAACGTCTCTGACAAGCTTAATAAGCAGTTGTGGCTGTTACAGGTAAACATAATGCTCTATTAGCATCTCTGAAATGAGGCGAGGGATTCCTTGCTTCCTTTCTTAAAAGAAATGAGTCACTCGCTAATCTTCCCACTGATGACAACACTCATCTTTTCCCCCATGTCTTCCCCCACATAGCAAATTGGGCTCCAGTGTTGAGAACTATGCACTCATGTTGCAGACAAAGAAAGAGATTTGGGAGCAGAAACAGTCTGAGCCAGGATGTGTTTCATGTATGCCCGTGTGTTTGTGTAGGTGGGTTTTTTAAAAAATATTTCTTTAATTGAACGTTAATTGCTTCTCTCTTCCCAAATGTTGCTTACCTGTTGGGTGCCCGAGAGAGAAGGGCAGTTAGGAAATAGGCAATATAGTTCTCTTGGTGTTGGTGCAGTGGTTAGAATGCAGCATTGCAGGCTGACTCTGCCCGCTGCCAGCAGTTCGATCCTCAGCAGCTCGAAGGTTGACTCCGCCATCCATCCTTTGAAGTCAGTAAAATGAGGACCCAGATTGTTGGGGGGCAAGACACTGTAGCTGTCTTTTTAAAACAAATGCCCAGAAATAATAAACGGTCCAGCTGCCAGCACCTTTCTCTCCTTCCTATTTGCGTGGGAGGTGACGCGATTCCCGTCCATGGCAAAGTACAGGCATTCTGTCTGGGTTAGGGGGAAAGAGAGAGAGAGAGAGACTCTGAGCATGCAGGAAATTTAACCGCTTATGAATGGCAGGCACAATTGCTCATTAAATGGCACTTAATTTTCTCCGGCCGAAGCTGTTGTGGCTCTTTTGTGAAGCCGCAGGCTCCATTTATCGTGAAGATCAGTGCAAAAGGGGCATTTAGCGAAAAGTCTGGGAAAGGGTACTTGATCTGAGGCAGCGGGAATCTCAAGGGGAGTAAAAAATTAATAATACTGGGGATAAAACTCAGTCCTTCTGGTTGCATCGTGAACCGACTGCTTTATTCTCTTTGGTAACGTAGAGCAGAATGAGAGAATCTCGTTTTACAGTTGACAATATAACAAAAAACAAAGCTGTTCCTTCTTCTCCTCTTCCTCCTCCTCCTCCCCTTCTTCTGCTCCTCCTCCTCCTTCTTCTCCTTCTCCTCCTCCTTCTCCTCCACCTCCTTCTTCTGCTCCTCCTCCTCCTTCTCTTCTTTCTTCTCTTCTTTCTCCTCCTCCTCCTCCTCCTCCTTCTGCTCCTCCCTGCACTGATGATGTTCCCTAGTTGGGTAATGAAATGTTTGCAATTAGAAAAGAATCATACTCAGAGAGCACCAAGGATCCCAGTCCTCCTTTTCCTCCTCCTCCTCCTCCTCCTCACAAACCCCTCCCCTCCTCCTCTTCCTTTTACTCTCCCTCCTCCCTCCTCCTCCTTCCTCATATTAGATGATAGATTAACTTTCCATGCGCAATATGAAAGGACATTGTGATGATTTGATTGTAAAGAAATAAAAAAAAATGAACGGGGATCAAATGGCAAAAGGTCTATTTCAAGGAAAAATAAATGGGCAGCGACGAAGGGGAAATGTGATTGGATGATAACAATTTGCAAAAATAGAGATGAGAAATTTAAACGAAGTATGAATTAGAACAGGGACAGATGGGAAGGAAGAATGGTTTCCAAGCATTGAGAGTTATGCAAGTTTGAATCGGTTTCAGCTCTCTTTCCTTTTTGTTTATTATAGTTTCCTACTTCACTAAGTTTCCTAGCTTGCTCTTCATTATTTAGTTTCTTAGTTTCTGATTTATTTCCCTTCAATAGTTGGCACTACATTACTCACCCTGAAAGAGAACAGAACGATGGGTCTGGATGCATTTATAATGTCTGTCTATAAAAACGGAATAAAAATGAACATCAGGTTGCTCAAATCATAGCGTGCTGTTAATACAGAGAGTGCAAAGCTGCCAGGATGTTGAACATTTTAATTGGGTGCTATTTCAGTGACAATATTGGTTTGCGCTGAATTTTTTCCCACCTTGCCTTTACTCTGTCGGAACTGGGAACCACGAAGGATCATTGCAAAGGAAGATGCTTCTAGTGATTTACGAGGTGGAAATGTGAAAGAGATTATATTAAAAATGCATGATCAATGATGCTTGACTTGGCTCAAGTGAGAACTGATTCTTTTTGCCTTCCCTGGATAATGACTTCTGTTAGCAATAAGGGGGAGGAAGAACACTTTTGCAGAGTTAGTTTAAATGCAAGGGAGAGGAATGGGTCGAACTGGAAGAAAATATATACAATGTGGACACTTGTTTTGGAGAAAGCGGAGCACAATTAAGGGGGCCTTCTGCACAGATGTGCTGAAGTGTACATCTGCAAAACAGTGGGCGGGGGAAAATGACAGAGTTGGAAGGGACCTTGGAGGTCTTCTAGTCCAACCCCCCTGCTCAAGCAGGAGAGC
This sequence comes from Crotalus tigris, assembly GCF_016545835.1. Taxonomy (NCBI): domain Eukaryota; kingdom Metazoa; phylum Chordata; class Lepidosauria; order Squamata; family Viperidae; genus Crotalus; species Crotalus tigris. Next base: position 471,811 of record NW_024100519.1, on the reverse strand, counting down.
CTATTCCATTTTGAACAAGTGGATGTCCAGTCTCCTCTTAAAAACCTCAAGTGTTGGAGCACCCACAACTTCTGGAGGCAAGTCATTCCACTGATCAATTGTTCTCACTGTCAGAAAATTTCTCCTTAACTCTAGATTGCTTCTCTCCTTCATTAGTTTCCATCCATCGCTTCTTGTCCTGCCTTGAGGTGCTTTAGAGAATACATTGGCTCCCTCTTCTTTGGGGCAGCCCCTCAAATATTGGAATACTACTATCATGTCCCCCCTCATCCTTCTCTTCATTAAAGTAGACATACCCAATTCCTGCAAACGTTCTTCCTATTTTTAGCCTCCAGTCTCCTAATCATCTTTGTTGCTCTTCTCTGGACTCTTTCTAAAGTCTCAACATCTTTTTTACATCGTGGTGACCAAAACTGGATGCAGTGTTCCAAGTGTGGCCTTACCAAGGCCTTGTAAAGTGGTATCAGCACTTCACGTGATCTTCCCTCTGTTAATGCAGCCTAGGACTGCGGTTGGCTTTTTTTGATGGGGTGAAATTGTTCACTGCGCCTCAGTTTGGATTGCAGGGACATGTACCAATCAAGATTCTAACTCATGCTCATTTCTCTACTCTCCCCAAGCAATCAAAGATTTTTGGTTTGTTTGTTTTGTTTTGCTTGAGTTGCTCTTATAACTTCTTTTTTGGGGGGGGCCCTCCCCCCCCAAAAAAAACCTTCTTGGGAAGATTGCAGAGGGAAACACAAAGCAGTTTCTCTTTCCTCCTCGGAAAGTTGGAAAGAGCACCACTAGGGGACACCCTTGCAATGTCTGAGTTGCCGGTCCCTATCCTGATTTTTCTTAATCCTAAACACACACATACACGCCCAGAGAGAGAGAGAGAGAGAGACAGACAGACATACACACACATACACAGAGACAGACAGACAAACAGACAGACACACACACACACACAACCAACCAACCCACCCTTGGCTGCGCGGCTGCCGGGAGCCATCGGCGCATATTGTAGATTGTCAGCCAAAGAATCTGCTGTGGATCAATCTCGCCTCCGAGCTTGTAGCAACGGTTGAGTTTGAAACTGGCGGCAGCAACAGCGAGGACCTTGCAAGGGCTGAGCTCCTTGTCGTTGAAGACAGTATAATTACATTTTGGGGGCAGCGGTGCTATTCTTACACGACGGACTGGGGTTGTCTGAAGATGGTTTCAGAATTTGTGCCTTTGGCATGGTGATGAAGAGGAACTCAATTTGCCACCTGTGAACTTACCTTTGGGTGGTGGGGAACAGTGACTTGAAGAACAAGCTGGCCTTGTACAAAACTGGTTACTGGATGTGATGGATGGACACAGTGAAGGAACATAGAATAATAGGTTGGAAGGGACTGTGGAGTCTTCTAATCCAAGGAGGACACCCTATACCATTTCAGACAAGTGGCTGTCCAGTCTCTTCTTGAAAACCTCCAGTGATGGAGCGCCCACAACTTCTGGAGGCAACTTCTGTTCCACTGGCTAACTATCCTCTTTGTTAGGAAGTTTCTCCTTAATTCTAGGTTGGATCTCCCTCTGAGGAGCTTCATCCATTACTTTGGAGAATAGGCCCCTCTCCTCCCTGTGACACACCTTGAAGTCTTGGAAGATGCTATCATGTCATCCCTAGTCCTTCTCTTCGCTAGACTGGACCTACTCAGTACTCTCAACCGTTCGTTGTACGATTGTAATCGAAATGCAATTGTGAATTTAGTCCCTTGTCATTGAAGGCAGCTGTGTTTAGTTTATAACTTTGCTTTGCCGAGGAAAATTCAAGAGCGAAAGCAAGAAAGCAAATAATTAAATTAAAACTAAGTGGCAGCTTTAGAACGGGCGGTCATTGTAGCGTAAGATCATAAACCTGATCTGTATTAAGCCAGAATTCCTAATCTATCTGAATAGGCGATAGCTGGCTTTAGAGTAGCATCATGTTGGAAAAAAGGAAGGATTAACCCACAGTCTTGCTCTTGGCATACGAATAGCCTTCTGATTTAAGGAGACAGAAAATGTAAAAATGTCCTCTCTGTTTTGTTCATGGCTGGCCTGGTTAAAATCATGGATTATGTGTTGGGCAAGCCATGTTACAACAGTTCAATTAAATGGAGTTCAAAGGCTTTAATGAACTCCTGCAATTTCCCAGTAGGACAGGGAAGGAAGCAGTTTTGCCCAGGGAATCCCTGTGTTATTATCTCACCAGTGCACAAAACTGTAAAAAAAAAAAAAAAAGAATCAATGTTCCTCCCTGCTGATGCTCTTTGTCAAGGAGGAAAGTCATCAAACTTGGAATCGAGGGAGTTTTAAATCAGAGTTTAAATCTGACCCAGTTTTGGATCAACCGTCCATGTTTCTCCTTCTCGTTGCTGGCTGGGGAAGATGGGAAATGTGATATAAACACATGGGGTAGAGGAGACTGGAGCCCATGTACTGATCTCCCTTCCTTCTTTCCTTCCTTCCTTCTTTCCTTCCTTCCTTCCTTCTTTCTTCCTTCCCTCCCTCCCTCCCTCCCTCCCTCCCTCCCTCCTTTCTTTCTTTCTTTCTTTCTTTCTTTCTTTCTTTCTTTCTTTCTTCCTTCCTTCCTTCCCTCCCTTCTTTCTTCCTCCCTCCCTTTCTTCCTTCTTTCCTCCCTCCTTTCTTCCCTCCCTCCCTCCCTCCCTTCCTTCTTTCCTCCCTCATTCCCTCCCTCCCTCCCTTCCTTCCTTCCTTCCTTCCTTCCTTCCTTCCTTCCTTCCTTCCTTCCTTCCTTCCTTCCTTCCACAACTCTTTACTTACATTACAAAATTCCACATTCCATTTACCTATCTACATCAAACCATTCCTTTTGTAAAACTTGGAGTGATGCTAAGATTCACCCCATTTCTTCCCCTGTAGTTCCTAAGCTGAGTTTTGAAAACCCACCAATAATCTCTCCCCCCCCCCACATACCTTTTGGCTCCCTTTAGCTGCTGGCCATCTTCAAAAATACACCAGGGAGCTGCTGACTCACTCAAAACCATTATGCCTTTGAGCTTGGCACTCTGCTCCTTGGTTTCTCAGCAAGACGGGTTTTAAACTCCCTGTCTTTTGATTTCTCTGGATGAGCTAGGAAAATGATCGCTACACCTTATGAATATTCCCCCCCCCCCCAGTTCTTCCCTGGAAGAAAATGCGATCTTATTTCTCTTTCTGAGGTCCAGCCAGGTCATCTTGTTGATGCAGTCAAGCTATGACATTCCGTGGTCCTGAGTGATGGCTTCCAATCTTTATTATTGTGAACATGGAAGCCACAATTCCAACTCTTTTCATTCCCAGGATGGGGAAAGCATTTGTCTTTTTGAGGTTCATTGAAAATGCTGGTTGTCCCTATTTTTCCCTCCTTCCTCCCTCCCTCCCATCCATTCAACCTATTTTTCCTTCCTTTCTTCCTTCCTTCCTTCACTCCTTCCTCCCTTCCTTCCTCCCACCCATTCAACCTATTTTCCCTCCCTTTCTTCCTTCCTTCCTCCCTCCCTCCCACCCATTCAACCTATTTTTTCCTTCCTTCCTTCCTTCCTTCCTTCCTTCCTTCCTTCCTTCCTCCCTTCCTTCCTCCCTCCCATCCATCCATTCAACCTATTTGTCCTTCCTTCCTTCTTTCCTTCCTTCCTGGAACGGCTCTTTCCATTGGAATACAAAATTGGTAAGAGCCAATGTCATAGCTGGTGCTGAAACACAAGGTAATCTCAGAGATGGGTTGTCACTGTCAGGAAATTCCTCTTTATTTCCATTTTGGATATTCTTCTGGTGAGCTTCCACCCACGATTAATCAATGGAACAGCTTCCTTCCCAGAGTTGTGAGTGCTAACTGCACCAGACCCTGACAACAAGGATGACAAATTTTACTTCCTTCCAAATCAAGATGATGCCTAGAGAGGCCCATGAAAGTGAAACCACATGGGATAAGTACACAGGTAGACAGAATACACACACACACACATACACACACACACACACACACACACACGCCAACCATTTGCCAAAAAGAGAAGTGAAACCTTATGAAGTTGTCAAGCCTGGACAATCATTTGTCTGGGATAGTATAAAATGCCTTGAGCAGGCCGTTGGACTAGAAGACCTGCAAGGTCCCTTCCAGTCCTATGATTCTAAGAACTTTCCCCTTCCTCTCAAATGTCAAAAAAAAAAAAAAAAAAAACCCACTTTACAGCTACGTGATTGCTGTCCGTGGTGCTGAACGTCATTTTTTCTTTACTTTTTTGAACTTTGGTCCAGCGTTGAGTCATGATGCTCTGGGCACTTTCTGGTTCATGGCTTAATGTTTCATCTGTATCGCTGTATTCATGCAGCGTGTTTCCCAGCTATGCTAAAGATCCAAAACAAAACATGCTTAGCTTCATTAGAATCAGCTTTGATTGGTGTTTTGGTATGCCCTTAATCTTTTATTTTTTATTGTTTATTGTTTCACACTCATAGACAAAAGGGAAGGGTCTAGGGCAGGGGTAGGCAACCTTGGCTCTTTTATGACTCGTGGACTTCAACTCCCAGAATTCCTGAGCCAGCATGGAAAATGCCACCAAGAAGGGGAACACTTTATAAGAAAGCCCTCTTAACTCAGCCTTCTAGAATCATTTTAAAGAATTCATAAGCCGCAGGGCTCTGCTAAATATTTCATCGAGAGGGTGAGGCAAGTGGTTTGGTTTGTGGGCTGTTGGCATGCATGGGTTAAAGGACCATCTGCCAGCCACTGGAAGCTCATTCCAATCAGACTTTGCAGAAAGAAAGAAAGAAAGAAAGAAAGAAAGAAAGAAAGAAAGAAAGAAAGAAAGAAAGAAAGAAAGAGAAAGAAAGAAAGAAATGAAGGAAGGAAGGAAGGAAGGAAGAAAAAAGAAAGGAAGGAAGAAGAAAGAAAAGAAAGGAAGGATGGAAGGAAGGAAGGAAGGAACCCCAGGAACGTCGCCCATTCCTGTCGCTGATCATGTGCAAGAATCCCCTGATCCTCCAGAAGCTTTGTTCCCTCTTCGCAGCTCAACTGCACGGACAGCGATGCAGCTTTGTCTCCTTCACTAGCATGACAACTCTACAAGAGGAGGGTTGTTCCACTGCGCAGCTGTGTTGGGGGTGTATGTGGATGTCTGGAGGTGTGTGTGTGTGTGTGTGTGTGTGTGTTGGAGAACCGGGAAGAGAGAAGATGGTCCATGCCTCCATTGCTGAAGCCAACCGCCCGGGATTGCGATGAGTGAAAGCCGACTCAGGGAGGAGAGAAGTATACCGAGGACCTTGCCTCTATAAGAAGATGGCCAGATCAAAGCTGAAGAAGTCTCCCTCCGACACCAACACGCATCAAAAAACCATCCCTCCGTTGGCAACCACGGAAGATGTGCCGGGCATCAGCCCCCTGTTGCCTGTCCGGCGGCTGGGATCTGTGGGGAGCGAGATGGGACACAGGTACCCCGGCTGCAAGCAGCCTCTCGGCATGCAACGGTCCCCCCCCCCATCCCCATTCAAGCGAATCGAGCAGCATTAAGCAGGAGCAAATCAGGAAGACCCTAAGGAAAGGGGGCTGAACAGAGGCAAAAGGTTGGGGAAATAGGAGGTCCCTTTTGATCAACCACTCCTGAACTGCTTTCTTTCTTTTTCTTTCTTTCCTTCTCCCCCCCCCCTTTGGGAGCTGTAAATTTAGGGGGCCAATCTCACCCCCCCTCCCCATCTGCCTTTTGGAAATGAGAAAAAAAATTAAAAAATGCAAACGCACCAACCCAGCAGAGGAATGCTTGTGAACGTAATCATTGTCCTACGAGCAGGACTTCAGCCCTCCCCCCCCCCAAGTTGTCGTGTATATACAGTATCAAGCTGTGCCGTAAAATGGGGAGGGGGGGAGAAGAGTAAATCGGGGCTCAGTCTCCTGATCTTTCAGCTGGTGCTTTGATGCAGCATCTTTGCTGAGCTGGAAATGGGGGGGGGGAGTTTAAGCCAGGCAGAAGTCCCGACCTTAAACCAACCATTGGTGGGATCCAGGTTTGCCAGCATTTGGCCGGGTAGCACATGCAGGATGAGAGGGAAGCACTACAGACCCACTGCAGCTGGAGCACACAACCTGCAGGGACAAAAAGAGAGAGAGACAGGGAGGGAGGGAGGGAGGGAGGGAGGGAGCCCCCAGCCTTTTCTTCGAAAGAAGTGGCATGTGGGGTTGTGTTTTTGTGTGTTTTTTTTTTTTTTGTCCTTTCAAAGAAGGCAGCCTGCTTTCTTGCAGAGAAATCGAGAAATCCCTGCTTACCCCCTTCCTTTTTTCTTCTTCTGCTCTTTTCTGTCTCCTGACCCTCTCCAGCCTGCTCAGTCTTCCCCTCCCCCACCTCCCACCCCCACCAATAATCCCCCCCCCACATACCTTCATCAAACATCTTTGTGGCCCATCACAATGATGCGCTCTGACGTAAAAAGAGACAGGGTGAAAAAGGGAATCGTTGCTTACTCCCGCTGGTGTATTCTTCTCTCTCTCTCTCTCTCTCTCTCTCTCTCTCTCTCTCTCTCTCTCTCTTTTGAAGGGAGGGGGAGACGAACCCCTTAGGAGCAAGAGGGAGGGGCTCCTTTCCTCCACGCATGTTGTGGGAGGGGAGGTGGTGCTGCTAGTAAAATAAAGGAGGGTGCAAGAAACACCGAGGCCTTTAGGGATCTTGGTCTTTGGCATCAGTAGAGACTTCCTAGCCCTTTCTGTGTATGCTCCTTCCTTGAACAGAGAGTGGATAAGATGAAAGACACTTTGTCTGTGTTGTTGTTGTTGTTGTTGTTTCTCCTTTTGCTCTCCAGCCACATTGGTGTTTTGCATCCGGAAGCATGTGCCAAAAATTCAGCTGGGTGGAAAGTCGTTTGATAACAGAACAACAGAGTTGGAAGGGACCTTGGGGGGTCTTCTAGTCCAACCCCCTGCTCAGGCAGGAGACCCTACACCATTCCAGAAGAAGGGTTGTCCCTTCTTTTCTTAAAAACCTCCAGTATCGGAGCATCCACAATTTCTGGAGGAGAGCCATTCCACTGATTAATTATTCTGACTTTCAGGAAACTTCTCCTTAATTCTAGGCTGGTCTTCTCCTTGATGGAGCACCCACGATTTCTGGAGGCAACTTCTGTCCCACTGGTTAATTGTTCTCACTGTTAGGAAGTTTCTCCTTAATCCCAGGTTGCTTCTCTCTTTGATCACTTTCCATCCATTGTTCCTTGTCCTGCCTTGTGGTGCTTTGGCAGATAAGTTGACCCCCTCTTCTTCTTCGTGGCAGCCCCTCGGATATTGGAACACTGCTAACAGGTCACCCCTAGCCCATGATAGCTCCTTGGACTTTGTTCTAAGCACGTCTGAATGGTGTGTTACAGGAGGTAGACTTCAGTTGACTCCCATCTATTAGTCTTAGATCCAGGTCCTTCCTGTAGCTCCAATGCTCACCCCAGTAGCAACTTCATGCAATGTCACGATGTGCTCTCCTGCTTTGGATGTCTTGGTGTGCTTCCTGCTTCCTGTTCACCACAGTGGATAGCAAGAGCTTCATGACCCAGAAAGGGGTTAATTGCCTAATGAGTATCATGTTAAGATTGCATTTACCACTGCTTGAATTCTCAAGCCATCTGCTGTGGTGACTACAAGGCTGATAGTTAACATTGACCTCTTGGCAACCCAAATGACCCCACAGGAGAGAATATTTGAACTCTGTGGACTTGTTGGTGCCTTCTGAGCTTGGTGGTTTTCTAGCAGACGTTCCAGGCTTAGCCTTTTGAGATCAGCCAAGATAGTTATGATGATAGCTGTCTAGTTGGGACAGTGGTTAAACCAGACTGATTTTTTCTTCTTCTTAAGGGCCTCATTGTCTATGGCACTGAGTGTGAAACCTGTTCTCTGTGCAGATGTTGTTGGACATAAATCCAGCAACATCTGGACGGCCACCAGTCTCTGTTTGCTGCTGAATCATGCATCTGCTGAAGCTGGAACAGCCTTCTGCAAAGATGGGATTAGAACTGGCAGGGTTCAAGCAGAATCAATACTGACTTGTTAGTCTTCCAAGAAATGCTTTGCTCATTTACAGCGGCCCCCAACCTTTTCTATACCCAGCACCCCTAAATAGCTTCTGATATATTCTTGCACCCCTTAACAAAAGTTTGAACTAATGGCTATATACACTATAATTTTGAAAACCCAAGTTTTCGCACCCCCTAGAATATTGTCTTGCAACCCCAGGGGGTGCAAGCACCCCCGTTGGGAACCCCTGAGTTAGAGTATCTTAACAAAATAACAGAGTTGGAAGGGACCTCGGAGGTCCTCTAGTCCAACCCCCTGCTCAGGCAGGAAACCGTATCCCATTCCAGACAAATGGCTGTCTAGTCTCTTCTTAAAAGCCTCCAGTGATGGAGCACCCACAACTTCTGGAGACAATCCACAGCATAACAGAGTTGGAAGGGACCTTGGAGGTCTTCTAGTCCAACCCCCTGCTTAGGCAGGAAACTCTGTCCCATTCCAGACAAACAGGTTGTCCAATCTCTTTTTAAAAACCTTCTTTATTTCTTCCCTTCTTTCTTTCCTCTTGAGTTCTGCTACAGAAGGAAAAGTGTCCCCTTCTCCAAATCTTGACTGGCATCCTACTTGTAAGCATACTCTCTTTCTCACACACAGACACCAAATTACCAAGACACAAATTTTCTCCCTGGGTGGCTCACAAGCGACAAGTCACCATCAGGCTCCAGATGGAGCTGTGAAGTGTGAACATCCCGTGTTTCGTTCCATCATCCGTTCTCAGTCATCTTCACCTCCCGTGGCATCTGCCTCTATTCAGTTCCCAGATGTCTTTTTTCCGTATCTGGGAGTCTGATTGAGGAAGCTTCACGTAGTCCTTGACTTATGACCACAATTGAGGCAGGGATTTCTGTTGCTAAGCGAAACACGGGTTAAGTGAACTTTGCCCCACAGTTGCTTGCCACAGTTCTTAAGTCGATCCTTGCAATCGTTCCATTAGTAACGTGGTTGTGAAGTTGAATCTGGCTTCCCCCCTGGATTTTGCTTGTCCAAAAGGTCGCAAAGGGACACGGCAACCGTCGTAAGAATGAACCAGTGGCCCATTTTGATCACGTGCTCCTGGGGATGCCGCAATGGCTGTAAGTGTGAAAAAATGATCGTCCCTTCCTTTTTTTCATTTCCCGTTATAACTTCAAACAGTCACTAAAGGGACTGTTGTAAGTTGCAGACTATCTGTAGTGGGGAGACCGGCCCACTAGGGATTATTAGAGATTAAGGACACCTCCAATCTCTTCTTAAAAACCTCCAGTGATGGAGCACCCACAACTTCTGGAGGCAGGTTGTTCCACTGGTTCATTGTTCTCACTGTCAGGAAATTTCTCCTTATTTCTAGGTTGCATCTGCCTTTGATAAGTTACCATCCGTTGCTTCTTGTCCTGCCTTCCGGTGCTTTGGAGAATAGCTTGACCCCCCCCCTTCTCTGTGACAGCCCCTCAAATGTTGGAAGGTTGCTATCATATCTTCCTAAATAAATTCCAGTGCAAACTGATTGTGTGGGTAAAAGCAACACTGCGGAGACAAAGTTATTGCCAGGGCATGTCTGTGTTGTGGTTTAAATAAAAGTGGGGAAAGACCCTTGAGAAAGGAGCACGCTTCAGTCCTATGAAGACTGTTCAGGAAAAAAAGAACTGGAGAAAAAAAAAACATGTATTTGAAGCTGGAAATGTTCCCGTTTTCGCCCCTCCAGGCGTTCACTCAGAGCTCAGCTTGCAGAGACTTCCTTGCATAACCCTCTTGATTTTTCAAAGGCTGCTTAAAATTTTCTGTTATCTCCTTCCTCCCGAGAACAACCTCTAGGTGGTTGGAAACTGAATTATGATTTAATAATAATCTTTTTGGTTTGAACTCTCTCTGCCCTGAGCCACTTAAGCAACAACCAAGTTTTTCTGGATCTTTGATGCACAAATGGATGGGAAAACCCAATAAATGTCCAAGGCTGAGGTCTTAGATCACAGCATTTCCACCAAGTGGATGTGAAGGGCTGTCCCAGAGAAGAAGACTTATTCTCCAAAGCTCCAGAGGGCAAGACAAGAAGCAACAGGGGTAGATCATTAAAGAGAGAGCCAACTTAGAAATAAGGAGAAATTTCCTGACAGTGAGAACAATTAACCACTGGAACGACTTGCTTCCAGATGTTGTGGGTGCTCCATCACTGGAGGCTTTCAAGAAGAGACTGGACAACCACTTGACCAGGACAGTATGAAGTCTCCTGTCTTGAGTGGGCTGTTGGATCTCTAGAAGACCTTGTAGCCTACGATTCTATATTCTAACCCTCAAGTGATGTTAGCTGAACAGATAAAGGACTTCTCATTTTGTTTTTTCCTGTGTGAAATGAGCTTCTTTCTGGAAAGAGCAGCAAAGAAGTTGGATGCTCCGATTTTTCTTGGTTCCTTCACACCTTCCTGCATCGCTTGGCACAAATGAAAGGAAAGGGACACGGCAATCTGTTTAGACATCTAGTTTTACTGGGCAGCCTTACAGAAGTGTGTCCCATTGGTGTCGTCTTTGATTTCGTTTGAAATTCTCAGTCTAGTGACAACGCTTCCAGACTGGGTCCTGCTCTAGTTTGTGTTTGACTCAAATGTTGACCTCTAGCATTTGCCTGGCCTACACCCTGAAGCTTTCTTGACAAGATCTTCTGCATGACTCAGGCAGGACTTGAACTCACTGTCTCCTGCTTTCCAGCCTGGCGCCTTAATCCCTACCCCAAACTGCCTCTCTTAGTACTAATGATTAGCAAGCACCAAAGACACCGGGAAATAGGCAGTATTTGAAAAATCTAACATTTTCTGGAATGTTTGTTTTATTGACCTTCTACCAATAATTCTACTCCTCTCTCTGTAGTCTCCTTTTCTTTCCTTCTCCCCCCCCTCCATAGGCTCAACATATAAAATTTAAATGACCCGCTTGAAGACTAGCACAGTTGTGAAATAAATACACACAAATGCACATGCTTCTAAGCGGAAGCTATTTGTTCTGCGGTGGCAACTCACAAATGAGTGTCGTCCTTGCACGGTAACTAAACCCCATACGTCTGTAAGTTACCACCGTTTTAAACGCTTGTTTGCTTGCAAGGAAGTTTCACTGCACAAAACAGGGAGTGTGTAAGTGTATAAAGCTAGGCTGCCATTTTTAATAGAGCGGAACCAATCATCTATATAGGCACGCATCAATTGAGGGGACGGCTTTGCGCAGCTCCAGATTTCTCCTTTCTGATTGGCCAGGAGGTTGAATTAAACAAGAAAGAATTCAACTTTTCTAATTCGGCATAATTCAACTTTTCTAATTCCTTTCCCTTGTGGCTTGTGCAACCTTATGATCCATTCACACACGATTCCTTTGGTGGTTGGCTATAAAAAAAAAAAAGCATTTCAAGTCAAACTCAATTCCTTGTGGGGTGTTCACGGTTACATTTGTGTTGTTTCTTAGTGCAAAGTTGTAGACACTATTTCTTCCGGGATAATTTCTCAGTGTCCCAGCCTGGCCTATAATGCAGGGATTTCCTAACTGTGTCTCCCATCAAAATATTAGCCAGCTCAACCGAAGGGGAAGCAAATTCTTTACTCCTTCAATAATACGTGACTGTTTCTTAATAGTATATAGAATATTGAGCACTTTGCAGTGCTTTTGAATGTTAGACTTCGGTACACTCATCCTGAACTAGATATAGGCAGTCCTTGACTTAACGACTATAATGATCCCGGGACATACTGCAACCATCATAAATATGAGTCAGTTGCCAAGCGTCCGAATTTTGACCGCACAACCCTGGGTATACTGCAACGGTCGTTAAGTGTGAACTTTTTTCAGTGCAGTTGTAACTCCGAACGGTCACTAAACAAACTGTGATAAGTCGAACACTACTTGTATGCTGAAAATGTCCAGAAATCACTCTTTTTTGGGGGGGGTCGGTATGTATTTTTTCTTAATATTCCTTATGCCCTTGTCCTTAGGCCACATAATGAAGACTTTAGCATGGATTCTTCACTTTCACAGTAAGTTAGCTTCAAACAACTGCATGCGTCGTGCACTTTAAGCATTGATGTTATGGGAAAGGAGAGAAATGACGTGGTACTTTTTCCCCGACCACAGACTTAAGTTGGCTTAAAAGTTCGCTTCCTTTTTGTGGGGAATGAGCATGATGGGAAATGTAGTTTGCTGAGAAGATAGACTCTATGTTTGTGGCAAATTCTGCATACCTCTGGATACGGTTCCTGGGAAAGAAGCTGAAATAATATATGAAAATAGATTGCAGATATAATGCTATTAAGGACCAAGAGAGCCAGACTGTTCAAATATAAAGATTTATTGAAAGCTTAAGCACTCTACAAGAATCTGAACTACTAACAGCCAAGGGAAATTAGTGGGAGATAAAAGTAGAAGATTGCAAAATGGGCTGGACGAAGGGATTTGAGATGGGCGACGTGTTTGATCCCTCCCTCGAACTCAGCCTGGTCACCTCCTGCAAATGCTGTGATTCCGATCTCAGATTAAGTGGGGATTGTTTAAAATCTCAGATTGGTTAAAGAAGGCATAGATCGCCACTCAGATTTACATCACGCTAAGCCAAAATCGCAACGTGCTTTATTATATGGTGTGGAAACAAAGTTAAAGGCACGGTTTTCTCATTACGGTGCTCTGAACTGTATAAAAATTTAATTAACTCTCTTTGCACGTTTATCTTCAGTTTAAACCTTCTTGGCTCACTATGAAGTAGTCTTTAAAGAATTCATGTTTCTTAGATTCCCGAACTAAACTGTAGAGATAGAATTCTTTCGCGGAGAAGCCTAAACATTCCATTTGTAGTTCATTCCTAAGGCTACATTGTAATTATCATTATTTATTTAGAAGTATTGGCTGAGTGGCATGGCGGCCTGTGGTGAAGACGCTTGCCTCCCATTCGGAAGATTGAGGCTTCAATGCTAGATAGCGGCAGATGTTTCTTTCTCGCAAAGAAAAAAATATTTACTGTGAACTTCCCGGTGACGTCAGGAAAGGCATCCGGCTAGTAAACACTCAGCTCCGTCTAGTCACCTGGGCTCTACCCCAAATTAAGGGATTACACTCAGGGTCGTAAAAAGGGAGAGGAGTTTAATTTAGATAGATTGGCTGCTCAACTCTAGTGCGTTTTCACTGAGAAGTATTCAGTTCAGTTAGTTACAATCCCTCTCTGGAGAATTTTCATGAGAAAACGATGGGTGATGGGTTTCCTCTGATTTCAATCTATGTCAGTTTCATGTATTTTCATTGCTGGTCCTTTGGGTCCTGTTTATGGATGTGTTTGCTAGGGGAAACAATGTCCAAGCATTTAGACTGAACTAAGTAGACAACTTTATAATCATTTGATTTCCCCCAAACAAGACTTTTTTTTAAACGTGGACTGTCTCCTAAAATATTGATTGCGGTTGATGTTTTGCTTAGCTTGAGAACGATTGCAGCACTGGAAGAATGAGGGTTGAAAATGGAGCTGCATTTAATTTGCAGAAAAAAACATATCCCTGAGTATTCGTTAGGAAGACCTCGTGTCTTTTCATAATTTTTTTTTTGTATGGAAGAGTTTTGGAGAAGAGAGTGTCTTGGAAGAATTCCTATCTCTGAAGAATTTTTTTTTGTTGTTGTTGTTTCCACTTTGGTTCCAAACAATGAAACTACCAATAATTCATCAGACGTTATCAAGGATCGATTAACTCTCATCGACCATAGTAATTGTCTTTTCTGGAGAACATCACCCGAAAATGGCAGCTTCCTTTCTTCAGACTCAAATATAACTATTCTCTTTGTTAGGTTTTCTCCAAGAAGCCAATATTTTCAATTAAAAATGGATGACATGAGAAAAAAAACAAGAACATTGCATTTCTAATTTAGTTCTTGTCTCCATTTTTTTTTTCTAAACTCAGCTTCTTCTATTTTGCACATTTAAAATTTCAAACCTAAGATCCTTATTCACACCATGGGTTAAGCTTGGCTTGTTTAAATTGGGTTAGAGGGTTTTTTTTTTTTTTTTTGGTTTTTTTTTTGAGGCTTAGTTGCTGTAACGGAGTTCATTTATGGTTCATTGTTTGGTCAATCCCAGAAAGTGGATTAATGAAAATACCACTTGGTGTAACTACAGCTATTTAGAGCATCTTTCAATCTAAGTCTGTTTTGCATGCTGCCCTTCCCAAGTGTAACCGTTTCTAATCAGTGTTTGAATTCAGAAATGTATTTGAAAGAATGGTTAAAAGAGTCTGTGAATGAGATATCACATCCTTTCTACTGGAGCAGATTCAATCTTGCTTCCTTCGCTGGAAGCGAAATTCACCATGAATTTTCCCAGCGACATAATTGGGATCTGAAATGACATCTCACTTGTTCTATTCATCCTTCTATCCTGGCAGGGTTGAAGTGGAATTTTACGTGAATGAGAACACCTTTAAAGAACGTTTAAAGCTATTCTTCATCAAAAACCAACGATCAAGTAAGTTTCTGTGCTGAGAAATGTCAAATCAATTCATGGTTACGATCATTGATGGTTTAATTTGCTTCCCACAACAAGCCCTAATGCGTGGTTTGTTTGGGTCTGACTTAGTGTCAGGTCCAAAACCAAGAACGGCACGTAATTCTTCCAAGCTGAGTTCTTCCTTGTTTGAAACCTATAGACAGAATCTTGCCAGACTGAAGTCTCAAGTATCTGCATCTACAATATACTATGGGAACTATTAGGGAGAGGCTGCCTTCACCCTCTCTCTCACACACATATCTCAGCTGAATTGCCTCTTACTTCTCTGGGATGCATTCCCTCCCACCTGGAGATCTACCTCCTCACTACATTTCATCACATCTTGTGTGGACTTCAGCTCCCAGCCTCCATCAGCCACCGTGTGTGGTCTTCAACTCCCAGCTTTCTCAATCACCATGTGTCAGCCAAGAATGACACATGGTGATTCTTCCAAGCTGAGTTCTTTATTGTTTCACACCCATAGATGACATCTTTCCAGAGTTGAAGGCTCCACTACCTACATCTACCATATGCTCTGGGAACTATTAGGGAGGAGCTGTCTTCACCCACTTTCTCTCACACAGGGATATCCAGGCTGGGTTGCCTCTTACTCCTCTGGGATGAAGCCCCTGCCTCCTGGGGATCCACCCCCTTGCCGAGTTAGGGTGTCTTGCAAAAAGTATTGATTTGATTCAGAGACCGGCAACTTCCAAAAGACATTAGCACATTTTTGGGGGGCTGGGGGAATTATTTCCAAAGTCCTCTCCAGCCCCGATGTTTCTCATTTCACGTTATGAGAATATCAGCTTTGTTTTCAGCATCTGCAAAAAAAGAAAAAAGAAGCTTTAAAGAACGACAGCTTTCAAATGAAACAGACGCCTTTTAAAAAGAGATGTTTCCAAAGATAGATGACAGAGACAGACAGAGACAGACAGTGATACTCCATCAGGACATTTGGGATTTTTAGACCTCGCTGTCTGTTTCGCAGGGAAGAAAAAGCAGCTTTCGACGCCAGCCTGTGGGTTTTTATTTTTTATTTTATTTTTTCAAATTAGAGAAAATTGCTGGAGAATTAGAAAAGGGTAGGCGGAATGCTAAGGAAGATCCATCTGTCTTTGAAATGTGAAAACAAAATGTTTGATTTCTTGCCTCACTGGAGGCAAGTAGCACCAGACACTGCCAGGGGTGTTAATTGATCTTTAAAAAGAAGTAATCAATCCTTTAACACAGAATGATTCATTTAGTTTCACACTTCCCTGCTTATGAATTTGAATTATTGGTTGTTGTTCCTGATTGCTTTATTTGGGATTTTAAGTTATTTTTCTTTTTTGCTAGCACTCAGTCTTCCACGGATGGGTGCTGTTCTAAGAAAATGCAATCATCTACTAGCTGCAGGGCTTGGTTCTTTTCAGTATCTTCCCGTTTTCTACGGAGTTAGGAACGGAATCCTGCCTAGCAACATTGTCGTGACAAAATGTGTATAGGTGTCACCTGAGCAGTGCAAATGGAAAATATTCTGTAGCCAAGAAGGCTCCACACACATTTGCACCGCTCAGGTGACCCTGAGGACACAGGAAAACCTCCAAGTGGCCTCAACGGCCCTCTAAAAGAATGCAAATGACCAGCTGTCTGCAAGGAGTATAAATCCTTCCATCCTCCACCATCCAATCAGAGCTGAAGAAGCTTCTTGGGTGAGAAGCGAAACGTCTTCAAAGAAAAACAAGGAAGTCCAGTTGCCTCTTGAAAAAGCACCTTTGGGACAACTCTGACCTGGTGGACAGAGAATCTCCACAGACATTTAGCTATGCACTTAGTGTTAGTTATTATTGCCGTTGTGATTTGCCTAACAACATTGATCTGTCCTCTTCACGCCAGGCCTGAGAATACGCCTGTTTAACTTCTCGCTCAAGCTTCTGACTTGCCTTCTTTATATCGTCCGCGTTCTGCTGGATGACCCGGAACGGATAGGATGGTAAGAAATTCTCATTTACAACCCTTGCAATAACGATAGCCCACAGACTTATGCAGGTCACCCTCAGTTTACGGCCACAATGCAGCCCAAAATTTTCTGCTGCTAAGTGAGACGTTTCTTCAGTGAGTTGTGCCCCATTGGATGACATTTCTTGCAAACCGTTGATAAGTCAAGCACTGCAATTCTTAAATTAATCACATGGTCATTAAGTGAATCTGGCTCCTCCCCCCATGAATTTTGCTTGTCAGACGGTCGCAAAAGGGGAGCACGTGACCCCGGGATGCCGCAACCGTCATAAATCCAGCTGAGGGCAATAAAGAAAATAAACGCCAAGTCAGTTGCTGAGCGTCTGAATTTTAATCGCATAATCCTGAGGATGTTTGAAAGCTCGTAACTGCCAAAATCTGGACGCTTGTCAACTGACCCATATTTACGACGGTTGCAGCGTCCCGGGGGTCACATGATCCCCTTTTGCGACCTGCTGAGACAAGCCAAGTCCACGGGATTCACTTAGCAACCAGGTCACTAACTTAACACCCGCTGCGATCCACTTAACAACGTTGGCAAGGAAATGGAGCCAAACTCGCCGAACCAACGTCTCACTTAGCAGCGGAAACGCTGGGCTCCATTGTGGCTGTAATTCGAGGACGGCCCGCGTTTATTTTCTTTATTGCCCTTGGCTGGATTTTGCTCCTAAAACGCATCTTCTTTTCTTTCCCACCAGCTGGGAATGCGAGAAGCACATCTATTCTTCCTTCAATCAATCGTCGTCGGAAATCAACTGGTAAATTGGTTGTCAGCTTTTCTAAAAGTTGTTGTTGTTGTTGTTGAGCTTCAGTTTAACAAGGAGCCCTTTAATTTTCTGTGTGAAATCAAGCAGCGAAAAAGCAACCGTCTTTCTAGAAGGCAGGATGTTAAAATAGGCATCCATTAAAAGCCAAAAGGACCTCAGAATAATGCACAAACACGTCGGTCCACCTGGGTTGCCCTTTTTGAAGATGTTGTCTCCTTGATATCTCCTCCAAGGTCCAAGACATTCTACCCCATCTTCCTCTTACCTTTGAATTGTTCTTTTCTGCGTAGGTGGGCTTCTCTCTCTAAGGAAGACTTGCCCTGTGGCCCCCACCTATTTTATTTAGTTTAATGAAGAGAAGGACAAGGGGGGGACATGATAGCAGACTTCCAATATCTCAGGGGCTGCCATAAAGAAGAGGGAATCAAGCTATTTTCCAAAGCACCAGAAGGCAGGACAAGAAGCAACGGGTGGAAACTCATCAAGGAGAGAAGCAACCTAGAACTAAGGAGAAACTTTCTGACAGTAAGAACAATTAATCAGTGGAACAACCTGCCTCCAGAAGTTGTGGATGCTCCAACGCTGGAAGTTTTTAAGAAGAGATTGGACAGCCATTTGTCCGAAATGGTGTAGGGTTTCCTGCCTGAGCAGGGGGTTGGACTAGATGACCTCCAAGGTCCCTTCCAACTTTACTACTATTATTATTATTATTTACACCCATGAAGACCTTACCAGGCACTTATTACCATCTTTGGTGGACATGCCCCAAAGCCAAAAGATTCTAGTCAAGAATACACATATGGTTAGAGAAAATGACTAAGAAAACATATAGACTTTAAGCCAGAATTATTTTTCTTAGGCATAATTGTAGGAAAATACGAGAAAGAGTGTATACATCTAATATCACATATATTAACTGCAGTGAGCATTGTATTTGTTCAACGTTGGAAAAATGAAGATTTACCAGCGGAGGAAGAGTTAATTAATTTTTTTTTTTTTTTAGATTGTGGAGACATGGATAGATTGACACTGAAAATGAAGGAGAAAGAAGATTCAGTATACTTTAGAGCATGGGATACCTTTTATCAGTGGCTAGAAAAATGAGGTAGAGAGAAAAGGATTTAAATGTTGGAACCCAGACAATACGTTGCTGATCATTTTTTATAGTCACAGCTGCTTAATATTTTATCAGCAACGTATTGTCTGGGTTCCAACATTTAAATTCCTTTCTCTCTACCTTATTTTTTATAATGTACATATGTAATAATGTATACTGTATATGAAGAAGATCCTTAAATGCACCTTGGAAATAGATTCTAGATAGTTTGCATCAGGAATTGTCTCCTTTAGAAGGAGGGGGAGGACATTATATAGGCGAGGGGACCTCATAAATACAAGAAAATATTCATGGATACACTGACAGTCTTAGGCACTCTTTTAACAGGTCCAGCGATGCCCATTGTGCTGCATGTTTTGATGTATATTTTATAGCCTGAATTAAAGACACTGGAGACTTGCAAAATCTGAATGAAGCATCGCTTCTTGATCCAGTCTGCTTCTTGTTTTCCCGATTCTCCCTGGCTGTTGCTGAGCTTTGTTCTGTGAATATTCTTTCCAGGGCTCCCATTTTGTGGGTGGATCGAAACAAGCCGTTGTGGGCAATACAAGTAAGTGTGATTGTGTGTTGGTGGTGCTGGTCCTGCAAAATGGATAGCATACTATTCTTCCCATCCTGGTCCGTTCTTCCCTATCTTTCTGTCTTCTTCTCCATCCAGGTCAGTGTGGCTATCATTAGCTTTCTTGAGACAATGCTTCTAATCTACCTCAGCTATAAGGTAAGAAAGAAGGTTAGAGGACACTTTTTTTAAAGGGCAAGAGTGCTTTCACACATGCGTAAGTCGTTCTGGAAGGTTGCAGCAGGGTGGGAATTGACTGCCAAATGAAATGCCATTGAGGATTCCCAGGGTAGCAATATCACCCGAGGATGGAGGGGAGGGGGCAGGGTTTTCTATATGTGGTTATGTGTCTGACAGCCTTGATGCTGAATTGATCTGAAGATGTTTGCAGGATCGCTGGGAATGCCAAGATCCACCCAATGGGTGTCCCCCAATTCTATTCCACATTCACTACTCCCACAAAACAAGTCAGTGTTTCCTTCTTGGTTCGTTTGCTTCTGATGCATGGAAGCCCTTCACTCGTCCAATCCTTATAGAGTTCATGTTGGCTTTCTACAACTTGACGTTCTCCAGATCTATTTGAGTATCTCATCCTTCTTATACAGCTGTATTAGATGTCTAATACACAATAGATAGTCTGGAGTTTTGTCCCCAACTTGATGTTCTCCATATCTATCTGAGTATCTCTTCCTTCTTGTACAGCTGTATTAGATGTCTAATACACAATAGATGGTCTGGAGTTTTGTCCCCAACCTGATGTTCTCCAGATCTGTTTCAGCATATCCTTTTTCTATTGCTAGATATCTAATAAAACCAGAAAAGATGAGTTGGAGTTTGATCCTCAACTTGAGGTTCTCCAGATCTATCTGGATATCACTCTCATCCCTCTTGTATTGCTAGATATCGAATAAAACCAGAATAGATGGGTTCAAGTTTCATCTATCACAACCAATGTTTTAGTGCTGGATAATAGGGACTGTCGGATGATGCTCCTAGAGGTAGCAGGGCTGAAAACATTCACCTCCTAGAACATCTGAAAGAGAGTTATGTGTTTGTTTATCTCGTTGACTTATAGGCTGTCCCAGTCTTTAACTATGCAGTCTATTATGATTACGGAGGGAACGAAGATTTAAGCATCCAAAGCTTAATCTGTATCCAACTCTCTCTTTTTTCCCTTTAGGGTAACATTTGTGAGCAAATCTTTCGTGTTTCGTTCATCCTGGAAATGATCAACACCGTGCCCTTTATTATCACGGTACGTTTGATTCCTGAAAAATGAGATTTCTCTTTATCTTCTAACGGTGGAGCCCGTTCTTTAAGACAATCCCTTCCCTGTACTGAAAATACAGTTTTTTTAAAAAAAGAAGTACAGGTGCTAATGGGCCATACTAGCAGCAGCCAACTCAGAATAAATGTGGGCTTTGTAAGAATCTAGTTGCCAGGATAGCATTTGCCATTTCTGGGTTGCTGCGTTGGGAACTCTACAGACCTGTCCATGTAGTTAGTTACAAAAGAAGCTTAGCTTGAGAGAGAAGACATTTTCTAGCAAAAATAACCCGGTCCTTTTTGGGTTTTTTTTTTTTTTTTTTTTTTTTTAGATATTTTGGCCACGTTTACGGAATTTATTTATCCCCGTGTTCTTGAATTGCTGGTTGGCGAAGTACGCTTTGGAGAACATGATAGTAAGTAGATGGGAGAAACGAGGGCCGTCTCTGTATGAGAAGTTTGGAAAATGCATATCCTGCTTTGTTGGGATGTAATGGACTGATACGGCCTGCTAAATTCTACATCTGGATTAACAGAATGCAGTGGTTGGGTTTAGAAGGTATGCTACATCTAAACAAATAAACTGTATTACGGTTCTGTTACAATGTAATGGGTCACGTACCAAGTGAAGGCAAGGATTTTGTTTCTGTGACATGCTGAACCACAAGCTGGAGTGAGGTATAAAACTGAACTCTCTTTCCTTTCCTTTCTTTTCCTTTCCTTTCCTTTCCTTCTTTCCTTTCCTTTCCTTTCCTTCTTCATCCTTCCTTCCCTTCCCTTCTTTACTCTTCCCTTCCCTAACCTTCCTTTCCTTTCCTTTCCTTTCCCTCCTCTCCTCCCCTTCCCCCTTCCTTCCTCCCTCCCTCCCTCCCTTCTTTCTTTCTTTCCTTGCCCTTCCTTTCCTTTCCTTTCCTTTCCTTTCCTTTCTTTTCTCTTCTCTCCTCTCCTCTCCTCCCCTTCCCCCTTCCTTCCTTCCTTCCTTCCTTCCTTCCTTCCTTCCTTCCTTCCTTCCTTCCTTCCTTCCTTCCAGAATGACCTGCATCGAGCAATACAACGGACTCAGTCTGCCATGTTTAACCAAGTGCTCATTTTAATTTGCACCCTGCTTTGTCTTGTTTTCACTGGGTAAGTCCTTTGACTGTCCCCTTCATGCCTCGCACTACAGCAGATTTGACTTGAAGGAGATGCAGTGCAATCTGTGGGTTTTGGTTTTCGGAAAACCCAATTGACCTGATCGAATGACCATCTCACTCGATTAGGGAAATCAGACTGAGCCAATTTATCACACAGTTTGGATCTTCTCAATCAGAATGAACCAGATCAAGCCAATGATTTGAAACAAACGTCAATGGCCTTCATGCGGACTGTTGACTAGATGTTCCCTAGTTGGGTCGTGAAACGTCTTCACAAAACCACCAAGCTCAGAGATCACCAAGGACCCCACAGTTCAGCCCTCTCGTCTGTTGGCAAAGGAATAGAAAGTTATTAAAATATTAGTTCATTGGCCACATCCGAACTGAAGCAAAATTCATGAGCTCTTTTTTCCCCCGTTTCAAAAATGACTCAAGAACCTCGGACAATGGCCATCCAGCCCAATAGAACAGGGGTCTTCAAACTTGGCCCTTTGATGACTTGTGGACTTCAACTCCCAGAATTCCTCAGCCAGGTGTGCCTGGCTGAGGAATTCTGGGAGTTGAAATCCACGAGTCATCAAAGGGCCATGTTTGAAGACCCCTGCCATAGAAGGTGTCAACATTCCATGCTGTAAAAGCAAGATGAATGAAACCTAACTGAGTTTTAACAACAAAACCCTGGTTTTACTCTTGGAATCTTGTCTTTCCTCTCCCTCTGATCTAGAACCTGTGGCATCCAGCATTTAGAAAGAGCTGGCGAAAACCTCTCGCTTTTCAAGTCCTTTTATTTTTGCATCGTCACCTTCTCCACCGTCGGCTACGGGGATGTGACCCCCAAGATCTGGCCTTCTCAGCTGCTGGTGGTGATCATGATATGTGTGGCCCTTGTGGTCTTGCCTCTGCAGGTAATATATGACTCACTGGGGTTTACGACATAATGGGTTGAGCCCTAAGTAAGAGGGGCTTTGGAGTGAGGCAGCAGAGATGTTCAAGGAGAACCTCTAACCACCAGAGCACTGCTCCCAGACCCCTGATCTTTCTCCATCAAGGAGAACCTTAACCAACAGGGCACTCTGCCCAGATCCTTGCAGAAGATCTGCTTTTGAAACCGCCTGCTTGGGTTGTTGTTGTTGTTGTTGTTGTTTTGCTTACAGTTTGAAGAGCTGGTGTACCTGTGGATGGAACGGCAGAAGTCAGGAGGAAATTACAGCCGCCATCGGGCCCAGACGGAAAAGCATGTTGTTCTTTGTGTCAGCTCTCTCAAGATAGATCTGCTTATGGACTTCCTGAACGAGTTCTACGCTCATCCCAGGCTGCAGGTGAATGTTTGGTTGGCTGGGAGGCAGGCTTAGAAAATTTGAGTTTCTTCATGGGTGGGAAGCTAAGCTGGGTTCAGAAATTCTGCTTGTCCTTTTCAGGATTATCTAAAAAAAGGTTACATCATGGGAACTGGACCAAAGTTTATTAAATTGAGACGTTTTGTTACACATCCAAGTAGCTTCTTCCGTCCAAATGAAAACACTGTGCCTAACCGAAAGTTTTCATTTGGACTGAAGAAGTAACTTGGATGAGTAGCAAAACATCTCAGGTTAATGTCTGTGGAGATTCTCCATCATCCAGGTCATGGTTGTTATTGGTGGAGGATGGAAGGATTTATACTCCTTGCAGACAGCTGGTCATTTGCCTTCTTTTAGAGAGTGGTTGAGGCCACTTGGAGGTTTACCTATGTTTTGCTTCTCATCCAAGGAGCTTCTTCGGCTCCAACTGAGTGGTGGGGAAAGGAAGGATTTATACTCCTTGCAGACAGCTGGTTGTTTGCATCCTTTTAGAGAGTCATTGAGGCCACTTGGAGGTTTACCTGCATCCTCAGGGTCACCTGAGTAGTGCAAAGGGGTATGAAGCCTTCTTGTCTTCTGTCTTGGGTTCTTTCTCTGTTGGAGACAGACATGGGCTGTTGGGGATGAGTCTGGGTTGTGCGCATCTCAGACTGAAGCTCAATGGTTCCTGCAGTCTGCAATGTTTTCTGGAAATCCGTTCACACTCTCGCTCCCTTCAAAGGGGATTCATGCCAAAGCGCAGGGCTAAACGTTTATGGAGATCCTCAGTCATCTCAGTTTAATAAACTTTCATCTGGTTGGTCCATGATCTCACCTTCTTTAGATACTTTCAGCTGGAGGGTTGAGTTTTCATTTCTATACCTTTCAGGACTACTACGTGGTCATCCTTTGCCCTACAGAAATGGACATCCAGGTGCGCCGGGTGCTTCAGATTCCCTTGTGGTCCCAGCGGGTGATCTATCTCCAGGGATCTGCCCTGAAGGATCAGGATCTCATGCGAGCAAAGTGAGTTGGAAAGTGGAAAGCAGATTTTAGTTCCAACAAGTTGTCTCCTTTCACTGGACATGTTTTTGGGGGGAGAGGTCAAACAGAAACAGTCCACTAACAACACAGGCAAGTCCTTACAACAGTTCATTTAGCATCCATAACAGCACTGAAAAAAGGTCACAGTTACGATTTTTACAGCATCCCCGTGGGCCACCTGATCAAAATTTGCTGGGCAACAGACTCGTATTTATGAAGGTTGCCATGTTCCAGGGTGATGTGATTCTCCCCCTTGTGACCTTCTGGACAAGCAAAGCTGATGGGGAAGGCCAGATTCACGTAACAACCCGTCTCACTAATTTAACAACTGCAGCGATTTGGTTAACAACAGTGGCAAGGAAAGTTGTAAAATGGGGCGAAACTCACTTCACCAACGTCTCACTGAGCAGCAGAAATTTGCTAAGGATTGGGGGACTATCGCCATCATTACCAGAAAGAAGATTAAATGGATTTTTTTGGGAAATACGGATTTGGGGAGAAATGGGTTTGAAGGGGGAAAAAAACATGACTTGAATTTTATTAATCTATTAAATATGGTTTCCCCTTTCCAGGTGTATTTCCAGTTTAACTTCCCAGCAGAATTGGATTAAAAGAACCCTTTATATTTGCAGGATGGACAACGGCGAAGCTTGCTTCATTCTGAGCAGTCGAAATGAAGTGGACCGCACAGCTGCCGTAAGTCACAGAACAGAACGACAACGTGATTAAGCCCAGGAAGGGAGAAAGGGGCTTTGCCAAGGATTGCTTATACATCCTCTTGGAAATGCTAATAATTCTAATAATTTGGACCTTCCTAAAACTTCTTCCCAGGCCAACGCTGCTGCAGAGAATGCAAAACTACCAGGGACCATTTCTAAGTAGGATGTCCTGGTTCCAACAGATGAAACTCTTCAAAAGAACTTTGAGTCATTGCTTACCTTAAAGAATCTTTTATTCGAGTAGCATAATATCGGCACTGCATAATCGAAGGCCAAAACTGAATTCCCCTCCTCCAATTAACAGTCATAAATCACATTCCCCAATTAGCTTGAAGCACAGGCTTCCTCTCCAGTTCTCCAGCCCACCAATTCCTTATCAGCTCTGGTTACAATAACCTTGATTCTCACGCTAGGTTTAGTGTTGTTATGTCTAGCTGGACTCTCATTCACATCCCTCCCTCCCTCCCTCTCAGCATCATCTAACTCTAAAAGCGAAAGGAAAAAAAAGATGGCTACATTTCCATCTGTTGTCAATGCAAAAACATCCGATGTTAGCAGAGTTGACATAGGACTTTTGTGCTCATTTTTCTGTAGGATCATCAAACCATTCTAAGAGCTTGGGCAGTGAAAGACTTTGCTCCTAACTGTCCCCTCTACGTTCAGATTTTGAAGCCGGAGAATAAATTCCATGTCAAGTTTGCAGGTAGGACTTTTCTGCCCATCTGTCCGATGCTCGTTAATCCAACTCAAAACAGGAAGAAAAAAAAAACATTTCTCTGTATGGGAAAGGCTGGATGGTATACAATGTGTTTTCAGTCCTTTTCCAGCCAGCAAATGAGCAACTGGGCTATAAAAAGAAAACCTAATGATTTGGCATCTGCAAACATATAAAACAGAGTTTATTGTCTCAGACACAACTAGTTAATTTATCTGGAACATTTGGGAGGGGGTTAGACAGTTCCATTTGCACATACCACACTGGTCACAAGCTCAGGGGCTTTATTTTTCTGTTCAGTGTCTGTGACTCTCGCTCTTCTCTACCCTATTTTTTAAAAGTTATCTAAAACTTTTAATTTGCAATAGATCTCTTTTCAGCTCTCAGAAGCAGGGAAAATGTCCCCGCAGGGCTTTTGGTTAGGGTATCCTTCAACTTAATTAAGATAAAGTGAAGAAAAAAAAATCAGACTTTATAGTTTAGCTCTTTGAAAATCCAGAAGAGCGACTGATCTATTAAAAACATGCCAGACTCTTCGATAGACTGTGTGAAGTGACAAATTGACGGTTTTGGGTGATGGAGGGGACATAACACTGGGAAGGGGTCTTGTATGGCAAGTTGTGACTGTATACACTTGGGGAAAAATTAAATGAAGGCGTAGGTTCTCGCCAGGAAAAAAAAAAAAAAAGGAAAGCAACGACTTCACATTTTTCAGCTGTTCTTACAGCGGTAGCAAAAGGCACTTTTTAAATTTATCCACCACCATTTACTATAGAAACAGCATTTTTTTTTTTATTCTAGGGTGGTTTGCAAAGACAAAACAAGTCAAAATCGCAAAATGCAAATCCTTGAAAGTGTCACACTTTGAAGCAGCAAAGACATTTTTTAAACAACTTACCAAAGGGATTATGCTGGAAATTTAAAATGATGCTTCGGAATATGAAAGGGCCTGTTTTTGATTTCAGATCATGTGGTCTGTGAAGAGGAATGCAAATACGCCATGCTGGCCCTCAATTGTGTCTGCCCAGCTACCTCTACTCTTATTACCCTTCTTGTCCATACCTCCAGAGGGCAGTAAGTAGTTAAAAAAAAAACTGTTGACGTACCGGTCAGTTTCTCACTCAGGCAAATGTGTGACCCAACTTAAAAGAAGTTGAAGGTCAAGCCTGAGAAATCAGAAAATTCAGACAGTTCAAATTAGTATAAAGATTTATTGCAAGCTGAAGCTCTCTGCAAGAGTCTGAACCACAGATTAAATTGCCGTCTGGCACTTTGCGATAAATAAGTGAGGTTTGGGTTGCAGTTTGGGCACTCGGTCTCTCAAAGGTTCGCCATCACTGGTAAAGGGTTTCCTCCTTGAGCAGGGGGTTGGACTAGATGACCTCCAGGCTCCCTTCCAACTCTGCTCTTCTGTTACTTCCAGGGAAGGCCAGGAATCTCCAGAGCAGTGGCAAAGAATGTACGGGCGCTGCTCGGGCAATGAGGTCTACCACATCCGCATGGGCGACAGCAAGTTTTTCATGGAGTACGAAGGGAAGAGCTTCACCTACGCGTCCTTCCACGCTCACAAAAAGTAAGCAGAAAAGCTGGATTTCTTACTCAATCTCGGGAGGATTTGTCGAGAAGTAGATCCGAAAGGAGCCTTTATCCTCCGGTCAGGTACGGGGTCTGCTTGATGGGCGTGAAGAAGGAGAATAAGAGCATCCTTCTCAACCCGGGACCACGGCACATCATGACTGCATCTGATACCTGCTTCTACATCAACATCACCAAAGAGGAGAACTCGGCCTTCATCTTTAAGCAGGAAGAGAAGCAGAAACAGAAGCTGTTTATGGGCAAAGGAATCTATGACGGGCCGTCGAGACTGCCGGTCCATAGCATCATCGCTAGCATGGGTGAGCTGTTCTACTTTCTCTCGGTCTGCCCTGGTGGAATCTCCAGCCAGACTGGAGGGAGGCGTTAAGAGGGGACTGAGCTCAGAATCCTTGCGTGGCTGAAAGTGGCACAGAATTCATGGAGCCTTTGCAGTCAAGTCTGGAGAGATTCTTGTAACAAACAACAAAGCTCCTGCTTAACCCAAAGGTGCTTCTTCAGGAGGCAACTGGACTTCCTTCTTTTGCTTTGAAGATGTTTTGCTTCTCATCCAAGAAGCTTTTTCAGGCTCTGACTGGATGGTGGGGAGCTGGAGAAGCTTCTTGGAGGAGAAGTGAAACATCTTCAGAGAAAAACAAGAAGTCCAGTTGCCTCCTGAAAAAAAAAACACCTTTGGGCCAACCATGACCTGGATGACTGAGATTCTCCAGAGACATAATAGCTCCTGCTTCAGACCAGCAACTGATGTCTCCTCTCCTTCTGTCCAGGCACGGTGGCCATGGACCTGCAGAACACAGAATGCCATCCCAATCACAGCTCCAAGTTAACGTTGCCAGCCGAGAACGGATCAGGAAAAAGGAGGCCCAGCATCGCCCCGGTTCTGGAGCTGGCAGATGCCTCTTCTCTTCTCCCCTGCGACATGCTCAGTGACCAATCCGAGGATGAGGTGACTCAGTCCGATGACGACGGCCTGACCATCATAGAGTGAGTGCTTTGGATCCTCCCCAGAAGGAGCCTAAACACACACAGCCATGCAAACACCCACACAAACACACACCCCTGAAACCTAGCCCATCAGGGAAACCATGCCTGCCTGGTCCAAACTCTTTTGGAACTTTGCTCCATGTCTTCCCATAATTATTTTGAAAATAACTTAGCACTCCTATCTGCCGTCGTGATAATCTTACCTTCCTCTCAATCTTAAAACTCGTTTTATTCACCGATTCTCTTAGATTTTCCACGTTCGCGTTCGTTGTTAAACGTCTTCGTCTGGTGTTTTATTCCTCTTAAAACCTGCAAATGTACCAAATTCTTTTAATCTGTCCATTAATACTTTGATTCTCTTTGAAACCATTTTAAAAAAAAGTGTTTTGAGAAGCAATGGCGCATGCAGTCTCTGCCAAGGTTGTGTTCAGAGCATTAAAAGAGACTCAGTGTGATTTCGGCATTCAGATTTCCTGTAAGTGCCGCCATGCAAATTTTCTATTATTTACTTCCCAGTAGGAGCCTATTTGCATACATTAACCTCCGCTTAATGGTTTATTTCAGCTCCGTTTTCTTAGCTCCCACCAGATGAGCTGTCAAAAAAAAATATCGGGAGGCAATCCAGAGTTTATTTGACTAAGGTGGAACAGCGGCTCCATCTGGTGGGATGAAGTGGAACTGTTTTGATGCTCTCCTTCCACATCCTTGAAAATGAAGCTCGGGCTCAGCTGAAAGGCAGCCCATTCCTCTCCAAATTGTTCAGTTTTGGTCTGTGTGGAGTTCTATTAAAAGGTGTGGGGGAACTTGTGAAGTCCAGTTGAGCAAGATGTCCTTCTACATTTCCCAAGTTCTACTGAACATCAGTAGAAACCTTTGCAAGAAACCCAACAAAAGTCATAAAGGCTATGGAGGCTAAATCTTATGAGGGAGCTAACCTGTCTGATCCACTATCTAATCAATTGGTGGTGGTGGTGGTGGGGAAACTTGATAAGTATCTTACAGTTCTTGAGGGACTGTCATAGAGCAGAGGGGATTGACTTCTCCTCCAAAGCACCAGAGGACAAGGCAAGATGCTTGTTAAGGAGATAACCTAGAAGTAAGGAGGAATTTCCCGACAGTGAGAACAATTAACTAATGGAAGAGCTTGTCTCTTGGAGTTGTGAGTGCTCCGTCGGTGGAAGTTTTCAAAAATAGACTGGACAATCTTTTGACTGGAATGGTATAAGCTCTCCTGGAGGTTGGACTAGAAGATCTCTGAGGTCCATTCCAGCCCTTAGAGCAGGGGTCTTCAAACTCGGCCTTTTTATGATTTGTGGACTTCAACTCCCAAAGTTCCTCAGCCAGCATGCCTGGCTGAGGAATTCTGGGAGTTGAAGTCCACGAGTCATAAAAGGGACTGAGTTTGAAGACCCCTGGTTTAAACCATGGAGGAAACTGTAAAAGGGATGCCTGGAGAGATTCTCTGTTGAAGTCCACAAGTTATAAAAGGACCAAGTTGGAAGACCCCTGCCTTAGAGTTTACGTACTATGCTCCAGACGAAAAAGATGGCTCAAATCTTCATCTCTCTCTCTCTCTCTCTTTTTTTTTTAAAAGGTATGTGAAAGGGTACCCTCCCAACTCACCTTACATTGGAAGTTCTCCCACCCTCTGCCATCTTTTACCTGTCAAGGCACCGTTCTGTTGCTTACGTCTGGACAAGGTAAAAGGCCACTTCTGAAGGTTCCAAATTGGAACGGTATCTTTGTGCTCAATTAATATGCCTCAACTTTGGAGTCAAAGACTGACCCTGAACCCTAGCCTATTCTCAACTTCCTCACAACGAAGGACATTTGTGGTGCTGTGTTTCCAGGGCTGCAAGCACAACAGTTACGAAGACGCAAAGGCCTACGGCTTTAAGAACAAGTTGATCATTGTGTCGGCGGAGACGGCGGGCAACGGCCTGTATAATTTTATTGTCCCTCTTCGAGCGTATTATCGTTCACGGAAGGAGTTGAATCCGATCGTGCTGCTGCTGGACAACAAGCAAGTGCCTTGTTTTCTTTTCTTTTCTTTTTTTCTCCAGATGATTTCTCTTGAACACACAGCATGCTGTGTCACTGTTCCATGTATAAACACAGGCACAACATTTATAGTAGAGAATCAGAATGCCAGCAAGAAGGAATCTGCAACTGAACTGAGTCATCCTTAAAAAGCGTAGGGAACTCAAACAATGCTGTGACGAGGCTGAAGTTGCATCAAATAAATTGTGTGTGTGTGTGGGGGGGGGAAATGGGTCTCTCCAATTTCTTCTTTCCCTCCCTCTGGTGGAATTTGGTTTCCATCCGTCCCTGAGTTTAGGAGTGAAACTGGAGTCACTAGTGGAGAGGAAAGCAGATCCTCCTTAAAATTTGGCAGTATTTATCTAGTAGTCTGGCCGAGGGTCAAATTAAATTGATTTATAGGTCCTAGGAATCTTCTCAGCTAACAGTTAGTAGCTGCTTGGAGTTAGATAAGGCTCCAGGGAATTCAAGGGAGAATGGATTTAATTCCTTTGTGGCTAAGTAGGGATTCTAGGCTGATCCCTCTTTTAACTCCGACCCCAGCTTCTGCCATTCCTTCTCCTACAAGTAGTTATGCAGTGTGCGCTTTAGTCTGGCGAGATTAAGAAACCAGAAAGGACCCCATGAACTGATCAGAGTGGTATGTTTATTGTTGCTTACCTATAGACAGGAATCTTGCCAGGCTAAACTCTTAATTCAGCTCCAGATTTCTCCATATTACCCTATCTTTGTGCTCAGTAATTGAGGGCACGAATGGAAGCTGTTCTGCTCAGTTTACTGCCCGTAGGAAAACTCGGCTACTTGTGGGATCTGAATGATGATCAAGTTATCCATGATAGGTCTTCATTGGGGAGGGGGGCCCTCTGTCAGCTGAGTGTATTGTACCACATTAAATACAATGAATACTTTCTGGAGTTATGGAGGCTCCATCACTGGATGTGTTCAAGAAAAGATTGACAACCACTTATCCCAGCTGGTACTCCAGCTTTGGGCTAGAGGACCTGCAAGGTCCCTTCCAGACCTAGTCCATAAATTAATTCTTGAGGTTCACCTTTGAGGAATAATGCAGTGATGTATAAACACATTTGTTTAGGGGATTAGGAATGGATTTTCCAAAACCAGACAAGATACATCTCTGCTTCAAGAGCTTAAGAATTAGAAAGAGCACATTTAGAAAGGAATAAGAATGTTAATGGAATTGAACCTGATTTTTTCTTTTTCGGTCTCCGTTGTTGTTTTTTAGACCTGACCATCACTTCTTGGAAGCCATCTGTTGTTTTCCAATGGTTTATTACATGGAAGGTACAATTGATAAGTAAGTGTCTTCTTCTGTGTCCCATAATGTTAAAATCCATCTGCCTTATGCTGGAAGGTGTAGGAGACGACCAGGCTGAGCTGGAGGGAAGAGTCAAACGTATCATCAGTCATGAGTCCCTGCGTGCCTGCAAGAGATCTAAGTCCACTCCACCTTGAATGCCTCTCTTATCTCCCGCTCATTTCCCTTAACCGTTAGTTGACCAGGTCCTTGTAGAGAGCTTAAGCTTGCAATAAATTTTTATATTCATTTGTACTGCCTGAACCTCATTTCCCTGGAGTTTGACATTAATCTGTCCAACCTCAGGCCCAGCCTGATCATCTCCTACAGAAGGATAAGGATTTAGGAGTTGTGGGTTGTTTTTCTTAGCGCTGATATTCTGTGTATTGTTTGTTTCCTTCTTTCTCTTCTTCCCATTTCTTTCTTCTTTATATGCTTTCCTTTATACCTTAAACCTGTATGCCCCTCTTGGCAATAAGCTGCCTAACAAATTCCCAGAAGGATAATATATATATATATATATAAAAACCAGATTGCAAATAATTAAATGCAGTTATTGTCCATGGGTCAATAACTACAGTTCTGTCCTGGGTCAATGTCTAAAACTCTCTAAGAGAAATGGACTTTCTCTGTTGAGCCCAAATGAAGTTTTATTAGTGGGAAGCAATTAGTCCCAGTTTAGCTAAACCCAAAGTATGATTTGAGGAAAACAACAACAACAAAAAACAGAAGGCCAAGAATCATGTTCATGATTTTATATGGAATTGCCAAAAAGAGCAAATCAATAGATAGAAACATTTTGCATCTGAAATTGCGTGACTTGAGGAATAGAAAATGATCCAAAAAATGAACCGGGGCTTTATTTCTAGGAATATTCTTTTCAGTTCAGCTTAGATGCGTGGAAGAACTTGATCTTAATGGTTTCCTCTTTCTTTGGGGGGGGGAAAACATCTCTTACAGCCTTGATAGTTTGCTGCAATGTGGCATTATTTACGCGGACAATTTGGTGGTGGTGGACAAAGAAAGCACCATGAGCGCAGAGGAAGATTACATGGCCGATGCCAAGACTATTGTCAATGTCCAGACCATGTTCAGGTGAGGCAGCGAGAGCTTCCAGCATGCAGACCTGGTTCCCTTGTGTAACAAAATAGATCCACTGATCTTCTGTGTTCAGAAGCAGCTCAGAATGACTGGGAATCGAGTTACAGGCTTCCTCGTCCTGTCCAATTTTCAGACACTGCCTGGACAAGTCCTTGAAGTTTTCTTGGCACATTTTTTTTTCAGAAGTGGTTTGCCATTGCCTCTTTCCTAGTGTGATTGGCCCAAAGTCAGCCAATTGGGTGATTGTGCCTAAGGCAGGACTAGAACTCACCGTCTCCTGGTGATTGGCCCAAAGTCAGCCAGCTGGCTTTCATGCCTAAGAGCAGGACTAGAACTCACCGTCTCCTGGGGATTGACCCAAAGTCAGCCAGCTGGCTTTCATGCCTAAGATGGGACTAGAACTCACCATCTCCTGGTGATTGGCCATAAGTCAGCCAACTGGCTTTCACGCCTAAGATGGGACTAGAACTCACCCTCTCCTGGTGATTGGCCATAAGACACCCAGTTGGATTTGTGCCTAAGGCAAGACTAGAACTCACAATCTCCTGCTTTTTAGCCTGAACCCTTAATCAGTACATGAAAGTGGTTTTTCACCATTTTACATACCTCTCCCTAAAACACCTGGTTAGTTTCTTCTGAGGATGAATGACTAAAGACTAAAGAAGACCCTTGGTTTGATTAAATATGTTTTTCAGATCTTTACAAAAGATTATCACTTTTTCCCCCCCTTTCCAGACTTTTTCCAAGTCTGAGTATCATTACTGAATTGACCCATCCATCCAACATGAGGTTTATGCAATTCCGGGCAAAGGACAGCTACTCGTTGGCCCTTTCCAAGCTGGAGAAGGTAATTAAACAATACAAATGCATAACTCCAGGTGTGCAATAAAAGCACACCAAGCTTTTGGCTTTGAGGTTGTCCAGTAGGCTGATTTGTTGTTGCTGTTGTTCTGGTCTCCTATCGCCCTTCAAAGAAGCTAGAATTTGTGAACATATTCCTGGATTCTGAGCTTCACACATCCTGAAAAATTGGACAGTGGTCTCTTGTGGCGACACAATGATTCCAAATTGATGACATGCTTAACTCCGCCTTCCAGCTTAACCTGCTGTTCTCCTATACATGGATAATAGTGTAAAGGTCTTCTTATGAGCTTCCTAGATTTATTGATCAAATTCTCATTGGAGACAGGAATACTGGCCCGCTCTGAAAAAAAAACCCAGCTATTTTTATCCTGTTCTGTAATCTTGTCTCCTGCACAGAAAGAACGAGAAAACGGCTCCAACTTGGCTTTTATGTTCCGCCTCCCGTTTGCTGCTGGCCGTGTTTTCAGCATCAGCATGTTAGATACGCTCCTTTACCAGGTCAGAAAAAGGAACAAGTTGGATATTTATTTATTTGTTTTTTTTTAAAAAACACCCTTCTTTCCAAAGCCAACTACTCAGATCCTTCATAGGCAGGCCTTCTGTTCCACTTTGCAAGCAGTTCCATGCTGAATCATGGTGATGGAGGATGAAGGTACTGAGACAGGAAGACCTCAAAAGGAAGTGATTCTGAAGAAGACTTTGACCTGGGACCAAAATAAAATCATGTTTGTCTTTAGTTCTAGCTCCAGATTAGAAAAGATGGGTTTCTTGGCTTGTGGGCGGAAACAGAAGTTTGGTTTTTTTTTAAATCATCATCAATGAATCATTTCAGACGCTGACTTGAGTCTAACTTGTCAACATTATAATACTGTTGAAGGAGAATCTTTGTAGCTCTGGGTTGAAATGAGGGGTCCTTGGTGCTCTCTGAGCTTGGTGGTTTCCTTGCAGATGTTTCATGACCCTAACTAGATAACATTATCAGCGTAGCAATAATGATGTTACCTAGTTTGGGTCATGAAATGTCTGCAAGAAGAACAAGCAAGCTCAGAGAGCGCCAGGACCCCTCATTATAGCTCTAGCTTCCGTTCCCACCAAAAAGACTGATGGATGCCTTTCTTCTTTTCAGTCCTTCGTGAAAGATTATATGATCACCATCACGAGATTATTACTCGGCCTGGATACAACGCCTGGGTCTGGTTACCTCTGTGCAGTAAGTGTGTTTTCCTGCTGTTTGGTGATTTGACTTTTCCCTCGGCTGCTTCAAGGGAGAGTTAGTTTTCTCTCCAAATATCTCTAAAATGGGCTTAGGTCATAGGTTTGCCCTACCTTGGATCTACTCATTGGGGGCATCGTGAGGGAGAAGATTCCTAGAATACCTCCCTTAAATCTATCTTCAGTAGGGAGAGTAGCGTAATTTAATCCGTAATCTACTATCAATCATGCCTTCTTTTTTCTTTTCTCTCCTTTGCTTCTTCGCGTTCTTTTGTGGCTTTATCTGACAGATGAAAATAACGGAAGATGAACTCTGGATCCGATCCTACGGACGTCTCTTTCAAAAGTTGTGCTCTTCCAGCGCGGAGATCCCCATTGGCATCTACAGGACTGAATCGCACATGTTCTCCACCACAGATGTAAGAAACCAACAAAGTGCAACTCTCTTTTTTTTACAGGATCTCTGCATCCTAAGAGGATCCTCAGCAAGCAGGCAGGGCTTGTCATCCGATGGTAGAATCGCTTAACAGAACAGAATAACAGAGCTGGAAGGGACCTTGGAGGTCTTCTAATCCAGCCCCCTGCTCAAGCAAGAGAACCTTTACCATTGCAGACAAATGGACGTCCAGTCTCTTCTTAAAAATGTCCAGTAATGGAGCACCCACAACTTCTGGAGGGAAGCCCTTCCACTGATTAATTGTCCTCACCCTTAGAAAGTTTCTCCTTAATTCCAGGTTGCTTCTCTCCTTGATTAGTTTCCATCTGTTGCTTCTTGTCCTGCCTTCTAGTGCTTTGGAGAATAGCTTGGCACCCCCCCCCCCCTTCTTTGTAGCAGCCCCTCAAATATTGGAACACTGCTATCATGTCACTCTTAGTCCTTTTCATTAAACTGGACATACCCAATTCCAGCAACAATTCTTTAAAGAATTACAAGCATCTTGAGACATATGTTGCCATATCACATGGTTGATTGATTTAGGCTTTTTAGGATTCAGAAATGTTAAGAAATTAAAGAACAGCCTATTCATTAGCACAGTAATAAGACAACATTTAAAGATTGCTCCAAATTAAAATAGGCATCTATAGAATAGATATACTATACTATATCCTATATAGTGTATATAGTATACTATATAATACTTTCTGGGAGGGGGGCAAACTATAGTGTTCCATAAGGTTGGAAGCTGCCTTAGAGATCCTCAAGCCAGATCCCAGCAGGAGATCCATTTATACTTTCAGGCTGATGTACATTTCAGAGGATGCTATAAACAGTGCAATAAAAGAGCTATGGATCCCAGCCAATGTTTTCGCCCATCCGCCCTTCAGCAAAAGGGAGAATGGGTGGTCTGTATTGTTTTCAAGATCATGTGTCAAGTTTTTCCTCTTTTTTTCTTTCTCTTTCTTTTCTCTGTCCTGTCGTTCCCTCCCCCTCCATCCCAACCCCAACCCCAGCCTCATGATATCAGAACACAGGTGAGTATGAGGCATTTATTTTCAATGTTGGCTTCTTCAAGTCTAAAGCCAATCCAGATGGAGGGAACTCAGGGAAAGGATCCCACAACATGCTTAACCTTTGTACAGATAACACACTGTGCTCCAACATGGAAACCATGTGTGTCACGGTTCTGACAGATGAAACTCTTCAAAAGAACTTTGAGGCATTGTTTACCTTAAAGAATCTTTTATTCAAGAAACAAAGTATTGGCACTACAAAAAATGAATTCTCCTCCCCTGAGCACCTAGTATCAAAGCACAATTCCCTCCTCCAATTAACAGTCATAAATCATATTCCCCAATTAGTTTGAAGCCCGGGCCTCCTCTCCAGTTCTCCAGCCCACCAATTCCTTATCAGCTCTGGTTACAATAACCTTGATTCTCACGCTAGGTCTAGAGTTGTTATGTCTTGGCAAGATAAGTAAACAAGAGCAGGGCTCACCAAAACCCGTTGAATCTCTACCGGCCTGGTGCCATTTTAGCCAAGTCTAGCATGTTGTTCGATCCAGATGAATTCTAACTAATTCCACCTAAATCCTTTGGTCAACCATGGCTTTAATTGCCAACCGATCATCTCTTTTGAAAAGTTTCCTATTGTTATGGCTGATTAGTACTTTTGATAGACCTTTATAATTCCGTGGAATTGGAGGGGCTTTTTCCGGGAATCATCCTTGGGGCAATGGGACAACTCTTCATGACCAAACTGGCCATGGGAGAATTCAAGAATTCAATTTAATTATTTAAAACAGTTAAAAAAATTGTTTTGATTTTTGTCACTCGTTTCATTTTGTCCTTCTTTTGGCATCCTTTCATGACTCTGTTCCGCTATTTCTTTGATATTAGTGTAACTCTTGTCCCATGACAAGTTGGCCATGGTGAATTGACCCATGACAAGTTGGCCATGGTGAGTTGTCCCATGACAAGTTGACCACGGCAAGTTGGCTGTGGTGAGTTGCCGTAAACCCTCATCCCCAAGCGGTTGATGGCTTCCTTCTCCTGATCTTCCGGTGTTCCCAGTCAATTTCGATCAATGTGGAAGACTGCGAAGACCTCAAGGAAGGGAAGGAGACTTGGCACACCAAACCGCGCCACCATCACCGGAATTCGTGTCCTGCTGACCAGACGGAGCACCCTCTTCTCCGGAGAAAAAGCATGCAGTGGGCTCGGCGGCTGAGCAGGAAAGGAGCCAACAAGCAGACCTCCAAGACAGCCGAGTGGATCAACCAGCAGAGACTCAACCTCTATCGCCGGTCGGAAAGGCAGGAGCTGTCGGAGCTTGTGAAGAACCGCATGAAACATCTGGGCTTACCTACAACAGGGTACGGTAAGTGGTTCCCTCTGCTTGGGCCATCAAGGGAAAGGGCCTTCTTTGGTTCCCTCCCCCCCCCAACATGAAGCTTGGAATTCTTCTGCAATGATGAGTTGTCTTCTTAGTTTGTTCTCCTGTAACCAAGGCTCTTAGCTTTTAGGAGAACTTTCACTTCCTCCGCCCTGGGATCCTTTTCATGGGCTCCCTTCTGCTCCTAATATATTGATCCTTGGTGCTCTCTGAGCTGGGTGGCTTTCTTGCAGACATTTCATAACCCAAGTAGGTAACATCATCAGTGCCAGAAGGGAGGAGGAGGAGGAGGACTGTGGGGTCCTTGATGCTCTCTGAGCTTGATGGTTTTCTTGCAGACGTTTCATAACCCAACTAGGTAACATTATCAATACCAGAAGGGAGTGGGGCTTGCTTCCTGTTTCCTAGTTATGAATGAAACGTCTGCAAGGAAACAGCTAAGCTCAGAGAGCAGCAAGGACCCCTCTGTTCAACCCTGAACTAAAAATATTTCTATTAGTATTCGTTTAAGTATTGTTTACATTTCCCCAGCATGTCGGCTGAGGAATTCTGGGAGTTGGTGTCCACCATCTTAACATTGTCAAGTTTAAGAAACCGTGGCGCAAAACATTTATGCCCCATTCTTCAGCCTGAAAGATGTAGCAGCAGCTTCTGGAAGAGCTGATCCAGATAAATATTTGCAGTTCTACCACTGAAATGGAAAAAAAAAGGGGGGGAGGGAGAGAACGAGAAAGAGGGAAAGAAAGACGAGTCTGATCCCATCATTCCTTGTTCATTTCATTGTTCACATTCCATAGGTGGAGACTTTGGGAAGCCTTGCCGAGCCTTAAGATTTTCCTTGACATCCACTAAAACAATCTGAAAAGGAATTGTAGGATCAATGGGACCTAGAAGTGAAAAGATCCAGGGGGAAGAGAGAGAGAGAGAGAGAGAGAGAGAGAGAGAGAGAGAGAGAGAGAGAGAGAGAGAGAGAGAGATCAGAAAAATTAAACGCTCTTTTACTGTCTCTGTATTTTAGCCATTGAATCTTCCCATCACCGCTATAATATAAGCACTATAGGGAAATAACTCTTAAGTTAGAGACCTCAGGGGAAAAAAAGTTTCTCTTTCTTTTTCATTCTGATGAAAACCTTTTCATTCCAATCCCCTTTCCTTTTGCAGAATTCTTTTGAGCCATTTTTTTTCTTTGTTACCTGCTTCTACTTCTGCTATCAAAGATTGTGGTGCCCTGAATTTCCTGGTCTGTAAAATTTCTTTGCTCCAAATTGAGCCACGCAAAACCTGAATCGTTGGCTCATGCCCCCCCCCCCCATAGCCAGCCCTCTTGTGATTTTTCTGGATGTGCCCTAAAAGAAAGACACGTGCGCCACTCATTTGGATTCTTGCCTTGAGCAAAAGCCAAGTGCTCTGGGACTAGCTTGCTCCATAGCAAAATAACCGTTTTCCAGAGTTCATGCATAACAAAGTCTCATTTACTAAAGTCCCTAGGGATATTAACACTTTTGGGGGGGGTCCTTGCCCATTTGCCTGAAATAGGTAGGGGTGGATGGTTTGCTGGTGTTAAAGGACTCTTAAGGACTCTTTGCAATCTCTTTTTAAATGTCCTCAATATTCCTTCTCAAGTAGGAAGCAAGGGGGGGTCTTTATCCAGGTCTCCATCCAAGCTTTGATGGGGCTGGGCTTAGGCAAATTGGCCAAAATTTAATTTAGGGGAAGCCGGCCCCTTAGCTGAGAAGTCTACAAAGCTGAAAATGGATGAAATTTTAATTTTTAAAAAAGCTGGCCCTTTACCCACAACATCTGCAAAGCAGAAAATTGACAGGATGGAATCGCCAAATACTTGCAAGGACTGGAAAAAGAACAGAATAAGAGAGCTGGAAGGGACCTTGGAGGTCTTCTAGTCCAACCCCCTGCTCAGGCAGGAAACCCTATGCCATCTCAGACAAATGGATGTCCAGTCTCTCTTAAAAACCTCCAGCGTTGGAACACCCACAATTTCTGGAGGCAACTTCTGTTCCACTGGTTTATTGTTCTCGCTGTCAGGAAATTTCTCCTTAGTTCTAGGTTGCTTCTCTCCTGGATTCCTTGTTGTGAGGACAAAGTCTATAGAATAAGCACTTGTTTAAATGAGATTGTCTGAAACCCTTTTTTATGACATGTCACCTGTTAGTTCATGCAAACACCATTAACACCCCCCCCGGCATCCCTTTTAATTTGCCTGCTCATCTTTTTGAACATATGTGTACATACATGTGATTTGGCCCATGTGACCACCGAATCTCGTTTTCTGAATACTTTTCTGAATCGCTGCTTGCTGATTTTTTTCTCTTCTCTTTCTCTCCTTTTATGTCTGTGCTGTGTTGTGTTCTCTTCTGTTTTTCTCCTTTCTTCCTTCCCTTCCCTCTATTTTGATTTCTGTTTCTTTCTTTCTTTCTTTTTTCCCTCTGTGTGCTCCGTAGAGGATGTAGCAAATTTAACAGCCTGTGATGTGATGAATCGAGTAAACCTTGGATATTTGCAAGGTAAAAATCTCTTTTCCTCTCTGAGTCAAGCTTGACTCAAGGTGTAGTCAAGTAACAAAGATGTCGCCCGTTCAATTCTTGGAGTAAAACACCTCTGTAGAAGATGCCACCCTGGGTTGATATTTTAAGAGCTAGCAAGATTAAAACACGGCAGTGTCCATATTTGAGGTGTCTCCTTGAGTGCAGACATGATTAAACAATACTCCATTCACCCCCCCCCAATATAGATAAT
The DNA here is from genome assembly GCF_016545835.1 of Crotalus tigris. Taxonomy (NCBI): domain Eukaryota; kingdom Metazoa; phylum Chordata; class Lepidosauria; order Squamata; family Viperidae; genus Crotalus; species Crotalus tigris. Next base: position 431,953 of record NW_024100519.1, on the reverse strand, counting down.
CAAGGAACATTCTCATTAAAGATACATGACACCACAGTCAGAACTGAAAAAGCTCCTTGGATGAGTAGTGAAACATCTTCAAGGAAAAAAAAGCAAAGTCCAGTTGCCTTTTGAAAAAGCACTTTTGGGATAAGCGTGACCTGGAATGACTGAGATCCTCCATAGACATGACACCATAGGTAGCACAACTTGGTTTGTTTCATAGATGAGCTGCGTTCTTCCAATATGCCAGCATTAACTGTGATTAACTCAGCCTGCTTAGTTAGTCTGTGATGCAGCATCTCGGGCACACCAGGGAAATGAGTTGACGTTCGTCGCCAGGCCGAACGTGTTGTGTGAACATAAGGCAGGTTCCAACGGCACGGGGCTTCATCTTAGTTTGATGCAGGATCCAAGCCATTTGAGCAAACCAACCATGGCTTTTATTTTGATTTCCGTCTGCATGGGAAGGCAATCTTCTTACAGCTGTAAGCGTGGCTAAAGTTCTTCAGTTCCTCACGACTGATTTTGAAACGAAATAAAATATCCTTCCGTTCGTCCCAAACCAGCTTTGCAGTTTAGCCATTAACTTCACCGTGGAAATGAATGCAAGGCAGCGTTTTAACGACTCCCCATGGAAGAGACATTTTTCGACGCAATTAAGGAGCAATGAATGGAAAGAGCATTTGTTGTAAAGTTGCACCCAGCCAACTCAATGGCCTGTGCAGCTGACAGTCCATTAATCAAACCCTCTTAAAACCGAGTCAATGATTACTTGATCGGCATCTTCCAGGGCCCCTGTCTTCCCTGATGTAGCCATCTTTAAATTGACAGTATAGCTCAGTGGAACAGAATAACAAAGTTGGAACGGACCTTGAAGGTCTTCTAGTCCAACCCCTAACTCAAGCAAGAGACTGTATACCATTTCAGACAAATGGTTGTCCAATCTCTTCTTTAAAACCTCCAGTGATGGAGCACCCACAACTTCTGAAGGCAAGTTGCTCCACTGATTAATTGTTCTCACTGTCAGGCAATTTCTCCTTAGTTCCAGGTTGCTTCTCTCCTTGATCAGTTTCCATCCATTGCTTCTTGTCCTGCCTTCGGGTGCTTTGGAGAACAGGTTTGCCCCCTCTTCTTTGGGGCAGCCTTTTTTGCTTTCTATCAATAGCCTTTCCCAAGGAATTTCTGGAGAGAACCAAGAGGTTCCATATGCATGAGTATGTCTTACTAATATTTGTAATTTAATTGCCCAGATCTATAAGAGACAGAGAGATCTCCTTTGAAAGATGTAAGAACCAAGTTGGCTGTCCTTAAATAGCTGTGAGCTGCAGGCTTTTTTAAAAATACCTGTTGCCTTGTCTGAGCAACTGTGCCATTCTGATACATTAACCACCTTCTTCATTCTCTCATTGTCCTGTTTTTGTCCCCAGCTTCAATGTGGAGCATCCTATCACAGGCAGCGTGCCCATTTCTCAGATTCATTCAGCAATGCTGACCGTATCACTTCCCTTTGGAGAGGAGAGTGCACCCTAAATTATCTTTATCCAGAACGAGAAACAAGCCTGTAAGGTCCATGGGTTTTCCTCAAGCCTAGAGCCTCTGATGATAGACAGGAAAGAGGCATAGAAGGACCTGGGAGTTATTTATGATTGAGATCATTCAAAGTGTTCCCTAGCCCCAAAGGTTTGCCACTTTTCAGCTGGTTAGCTTTTTGCTTTGCCTGACCAGATGATCCCTTGACCGACTCTTTTTCTTCCAGATGAAATGAACGACCACCAGAACACCCTCTCCTACGTTCTCATCAATCCTCCCCCAGACACACGGCTGGAACTCAACGATATAGTGTACGTATGAAATTAATTCAGCATATTGTGGCTAATAATGTGGCCTGCAGAATGGGTGACTCAGTTCTGCATTTGAATTACAGAGAAAGGATGAGTCATTTGCATCCAAATTGGTGTATCAGGCCAGCGGGAGTCTTTAGAATGTGTCTTTTTCCAAGAGACACGTTCTTTAATCAAGGATAGCAATAGCAATAGCACTTGGACTTATATACCACTTCACAGCGCTTTTATAGTGGTTTACAGAGTCAGCAAATTGCCCCCCAGCAATCTGGGTCCTCATTTTACCCACCTCAGAAGGAGGGAAGGCTGAGTCAACCTTGAGGCAGTGAGGATCAAACTGCTGGCAGTGGGCAGAGTCAGCCTGTAATAGCATATTCTAACCACCGTGCCATTACGGCTATTATTTTTTCCATTATGTTCACATTTTTAAAACCGAAACTTAATCCATTTCCATGTTGATTTAATTGGCTTAGAAGTTTATCTGAGCACAAGTGAGGTGCTTTTCCCAAGCTTTAGTTCCTACACTTCATATTTTCTTTGCCAGCCTTATACCAGGATATCTATCTTTTTGTACCCTGTTTTTTCCCCAGTGCATCCAATGTTCCTGTGGTGTAGTTTTTAAATTGTAATTGTGTTAGAAAAGTCCAAGAAATATACTGAATATACTGAGCAAAAATGTGAGATATTTCTATGATAACTGTTACGCAAACTCTCTTTCACTTCTAGTTTGACTTGCCAAAGACTGGGCAGCATCAAGGTTAATAAGCTTCTTAATATAATGGAGGAAGTTGGTGATTTTAATTCAAAATTCTCCATCAAAGCAATTCCCTCTCCTTTTTATTTTACGCCGGACCACTTATGTCTTTTTGATAGCCCTTGATAGAGCTACTCTATCAAAGTCAGATGGGTGGCCAATACATTTTACAAATAAATAAATAACTTTAGAAAATTACTGGGTAAATCAGTAGTCTTGGACCCACAGGCAGTTTGGTGTGCCTGACCACCTTCCAGATGCTTTTTGGTGAGATGCCAAAATTACCTTGTAGCCCTTTTCTTGATGCTTTGTAATCTCGTGAAATCTGACTAGAGATTTTGGCTGGCTGGGGTGAGAGAGGACCTTGAACTATGGATCCCGAACTACGAAACTATGGGTCATCTGAAGAACCTTGGTGCTACCATCCACCTCAAGATATAAACTGAGCAAGTTTGACCTTAGACCAGAGTTTCTCAATCTTGGCAACTTGAAGAATCCAACTTTCCAGAATTCGTCAGTCGGCGAGGCTGGCTGGCTGGGGAATTCTGGGAGTTGAAATCCACGCATCTTCAAGGTTGAGAAACACTGCCCTAGACAACCTCTTCCTTTCTCCCCAGGTATTTAATACGACCGGACCCCCTAGCCCATGTGGAAAACGAAGGTCACAGTCAAAAGAGCAGCAGTCATAAGAACGCAAATCCTGAAACCCGAGACGAAACACAGCTCTGAGTAGCCTCCCTCTTCCCGCACGGAATACATCTCCTTGTTCATGCATGGAACTGCATCAAAACCATCAATAAACTTAGGAAGGGAAGAAGAGTTTTTTGCACTGAGCAGGTTTAAAAGAAGACTTGTTCAAGCTGGACTTCTGATTCAGGATCTGCAGAGCTGGTATGAATGACACCCTCCCCCCCACCCCCATTCCTGGTCTGGTTCTGGGTTCTCCTCCCAAAGGACTTCAGGTGGCTGGAGTAGTGGAGAACAAGAGGTAGCTCTTCTTGTAGACGGACCGTCCACACGCCACTTGGTTTTAAACTTTTCTATTGTTTCCGAGGGATGGTTGGGGTGGGGGAAGAAGAAAAAAACAACAATTAAAAATATACCACAACTCGTGAAAAATGTCCTCATTGGCATAAACCTACAGGGGCTCGCAGGTGACTGTGCGCCCTAGTAGAAGCCTCATCCAACTGGAGCAGAAAGAAGACCCAGCTCAAGCAATGCAGAAGGACATCAAGACTTAGAGCCTGTGTTCACAAGGTCAGTGACAAAACTAAATGGTTGCATTCACACTGTAGCAAAACTAAGTAAATTTGGCTTGGTTTGTAGGCGTAGCTTGGTTCAATTTTCTTTTTCAGTGACACAGCCCCAGGTGTGCATCGAGCAGTTGACTCTTAGGCAACCTCAGTTGAATGAACTAGCTCACTAACCCGGGTTAGGATGTCGTAGGAACACAGCCATGGCTTGCTAAATTATTTCTCTCTCAACCGAAGGCTGGGCAGGTGTGTTGTTGTGTGGCAACTTCCTTTCAAAGGCTGTTGGGTCAACGCAACATGTCATGTTCTGCGTGGAATCTGTTCTTCTCAGTCCTTCTCTTTCTGGGACCAATATGACTCCCAAAATTCAACTTCATGGCCCCCACCCTCTTTGTATAAAATAACATCTTAAATCCTGTAAGGCAGATTACTTCACAACCCACTGTTTTCCTTACCTTGCTTCTGAATTGATCCCATCACAGACGAAGTGACAACTTTCTGATCTTCAACCAAATCTTTATTCGAGCAGAAATACAAAACAGATGGGGGACTGAATCAACAGCCTCTTTCTGACCTGTTCCGTTGTTTGGTTGAGTTATCCATCCCATTCTCCACCTTGAAATGGTTTGGCCTCCTCCTCCTTCTCCTCCTCTTCCTCGGCTGGAAGGGGGAAGTCAATCTGAAACATCTTTTGAACCAACGGGCAGATGGTCATGACGCTCGGGGTCTTTGGGTGGCTATCTCCTGGGATGGCTGAGAAGGTAACTTGACTACAGCTCATGATGGAGAGCGGCAGCTCCTGCAAAGATGGACTGGTATCTGTTCTGAAAGAGAAGGCACTGACAGTGGGAGATGGAGTCATGGGTTCCTCTTGACTTTCCTCTGAAAGTTCCTCCCTGCCCAAAGCAAGAGTCTCCAACAGAATTTCTTCTGGAGGCTGGAGCGCTTCACTCAAGCTTCTGAAGGCGATCTTCTCTGGAGGCAATTGGCCCAACAAAGGATCCATGACAGCCGTAGGTTTGGTTTGGGGGATGTTCAAGAAATCTGTTGAGAGGTCCTGGTGTTTCAATATTGGCACCATTACGGTATCCTCAACCAACACGGAGGCTGTGTCGAAGGCTGTTGTGCTCACCAACGGAGAAGGATACTCGTAGATGGAATCAACTTCACCTGGATGAATGGCTTGGACGGAGCTGGGCTGGAAGTCTGGGAAACAAGCGGCTAACCAGCGTTCTTCTGACCGGGTTTTTGCGACATTGTGTGGAACACCCAGAAAAGTGAGGGCAAATTCATTTTCTGCAAAAATTGAGAGGGGAAGCCCGTTAAGATGGTTGTTTTTCTCCCACCGTGGTTCAAGAAGTGGAGATCTATGTGAGGATGAAGATCTCCTTCCTTCCTTCCTTCCTTCCTTCATTCCTTCCTTCCTTCCTTCCTTCCTTCCTTCCTTCCTTCCTTCCTTCCTTCCTTCCCTTCCTTCCTTCCCTCCCTCCCTCTTTCCTTCCTTCCTTCCTTCCTTCCTTCCTAAGAAAAATGGGTTAAACTGATGAGTAGGTTATTTCTGTTGCTGGATCACAGTGGGTGCGTTACCTTTAAGGTGGACTGCATCGGTAGAGGACCATTGAGTACTGGCCTCTATAAAGGTCCTCCTGGATCCAGCGCCTGGCTGAGCACATCTCCTTGGATTTACAGGACAAGGAGCAGAGCCTTCGCAACCGCAGTTTCGGCATTTCCAGATCCTGCTCAGGGTGGATTCCTTCCTGGTAAGGAATCTCGAGTCTTCTTGCCTGCTCCTAGACTTCCTATGGGTGAGAATCGTGTCTCCAGCTTGTTGAGCTTTCTCCAACTCTTGAAATGCTCGTGCTCTTTTCCCAGGATGACGAGGAACCCCCTCAGGACAAGGTTCCTTCCAATAGTGGAACCTGCAAGCTTCTGGTTGGCTGGATACACTAGAAAGGGAAGGCGTGGAGGTCACCTCATGGGTTGGATGGGAAGGGCAAGGTTTCCATGTCTGCCTTTTATTGGGTGTGCTTGCAAAGGACAGATGAAGGTCGGACCTCCTGGGAGCCTTCCTCCCCGTCCAACTTTCTTGCCAGTGTCTCAACTCAGAAGGTGGCTCACTTTCAGGAGACGTGAAGCCAGCTTGGGATCGGTGACGGGGATGTCCACAATTGTTCCTCTTTCTCTTCAAGCAACCGGGAGAAGCCTGGGTGGGACTTCCGCCTTGATGAGATTCGTTTCTCATGGAAGGAGACGTATGAGAAGCGGTTCTGTTTTGCTCGATCTTCACGGCACATCCGTCGGGGAAATCTATATGGACCAGAGCTGGCAAAGGCTGGGTGTCTCTAACGTGAATCTTTGGGTGTAAAATTTGGACGTTCATGAGGTGGTCTACATGCTCTCCCAAGCCTGGAATAAATAATAACGTGATTGGGAAAGAAGAGCCTCTAATATTGCCCCAGACGACATTCTAAAGTACATATTGGGACTTTTTTTTTAATGAAAAGAAGGACCAGGGGTGACATGATAGCAAGTCTTCCAATATCTGAGGGGTTGCCCCAAAGAAGAGGCAGGTCAAGCTATTCTCCAAAGCACTTGAGGGCAGGACAAGAAGCAATGGATGGAAACTAATCAAGGAGAGAAGCAACCTGGCACTAAGGAGAAACTTCCTGACAGTGAGAACGATTAACCAGTGGAACGACTTGCCTCCAGAAGTTGTAGGTGCTCCAACACTGGAAGTTTTTAAGAAGAGATTGGGCAGTCATTTGTCCAGAATGATACAGGGCAGGAGTCTCCAACCTTGGCGAGTTTAAGACCTGTGGACTTCAACTCCTAGAATTCCTCAGCCCTCAGTCAACTCCCAATCATGTCTGGGAGTTGACATCCATAAGTCTTAAAAGTTGCCAAGATTGGAGAGTCCTGGTACAGGGTCTCCTTCTTGAGCAGAGGGAGAAGGCCTCCGTGGTCTCTTCCAACCCTGTCATTCTGCAATTCTGTAATGATTACCACTTACGGCTGAGTTTTGGAAATGCAAGGAATTTAGGCAGATACAATCTTTGCAAATTCTTCCAACTCTTCCATTCTCTGATTCTAGGAATCCAGCGTGTTCTGTTCTGGTTGTATACCTTTCAGGGGGGGAAAAAATCTTCCAGGAAAGGCATAGCCAGCAGTGTGTGCACGAGTGTGTTTTGCAGTGCTTGATTCACTCACCGGATTGCTTCCTGGCTATCTGATCCCTAGCAGTAGGTGGAACACAGGAACCCCTTAAGCCGTGCATACATGTGGCACTGTGCTGCTCTTGGGTGCCACCATCCCTGGAGACTTCAGTCCTTTTGTGGGTATCGTCCTGGGGGACTGGATAGCAGGGCTGGCCAAAGACTGGACATCTTGTCTCGTGTCCTTTCTCACGGAGGGTCACAATGCTTCGGCCCATCGGGTCCACGGATAAATAGGCAACCAGCGGACTCTGGAATCTCAGCTGCTCCCCGTAGAGAATTTGAGAAGCAGAGACCAGCGGCCCGCAGCAGGTTCCCCTTGCAAAGTGGCCTCCTTCCAAAGCCATGGCTGAGCTCTCTGCAGCCGGAAGACCGGAAAGGATCTGGGGATCCCTGTCGGACGTTTTCCCTTCTTGATGAGTGGAAGGTTTGACCCAGCTGCTAGAGAGAGCCTTTTCATTCTTTGAGTGGATTGCAAAAGGCGATCGGCCACCGCAGCATTTGGGGAGGCAATAACAGCAGAACAGGCCTACCGTTAAACCGAGGAAAAATCCACCTGCATGTTCCAAAATGAAAAGGGGAAAAGGCAAAAGCTTAGGTGCTAATTATTGTGCTCTTTTTATATCTATATTATGGATGGAGAACCTGGTTATCACCCTCTTCAGCAAGTCCAGGGAGTCCTCATTTAGCAACCATCATTGGGATTGGCAACGTGGTTGTTAAGTGAACAAACAAAACCAAAACTATCCCTTTATAATCTTTCTTTAAGCTTTCCTTTGGCTTTTCAGGCTTTGCAAAGGTCCCAACTGCGACGACGAGTTGCAAAGTTCCTTTTTCATCTTCATTGCAATGGCAGATGGTCACTAATTGAGCTGGCCACTAAACAAGGATTACTTATAATCAGAAAAAATGGCAGGGATGGGTTAAAACCTTTGGCAAAAGCCAAGGTAGGGAAACGACTCTATCCATTAGGTCACACTGCCTCTCTGTCTAAAAATCTGGGGCAGAACTAAATGTCTATGGAGCTTCTCCGTCATCCAGGTCATGGCTGTCCCAAAGATGCTTTTTCAAGAGGCAACTGGACTTTCTTGTTTTTCTTTGAAGAGGTTTCGCTTCTCATCCAAGAAGTTTCTTCAGCTGTGACTGGATTGGTGGAGAGTAGAATGATTTATAATCCTCCTGGTCATTTGCCTTCTTTTAGGGAGTCGTTGAGACCATTTAGACTGCACGACTAACCATTTGCACTTCAGTTGGAGATGCAGACAACCCAGACTCATCCCCAACAGCCTGCACCTGTCTCCAACAAGGAAGGGACCCCGGGCAGAAAACATCCTGCAGCCAAGAAGGCTCCACCCCCATTTGCACCACTCAGGTGACCCTGAGGACACAGAGAAGCCTCTAAGTGGCCTCAACAACTCTCTAAAAGAAGGCAAACGACCAGCTTTCTGCAAGGAGTATAAATCCTTCCATCCTCCACCAACCAGTCAGAGCTGAAGAAGCTTCTTGGAGGAGAAGCGAAACATCTTCAAAGAAAAACAAGAAAGTCCAGTGGCCCTGTGAAAAAGTAACTTCGGAGCAGAACTAGCTGTGAATTATTTCTCCCAGGTAACTGAAAAAGTATAGGGTTTCCTGCCTGAGCAGGGGGTTGGACTAGAAGACCTCCAAGGTCCCTTCCAACTCTGTTATTCTATTAAGTGGCATCCCATAATGGAGTCGTGGAGGTGGAAAGTTCAAAGCATCAAGAGATTGGCTATTCTCAGCCTGGATTAATCAATGGAAAACACCGCGATCCGTCCAAGTGACTCAAATTTATGACTGCTTAAATGATGCCTTACCTAGCAGACCACAGATCAGCTTGAAGGTTCCTGATCGTGAGGGAGGAAAGTCAATGGCTGAGAACAGCGGGGAAGACAAAGAGCTAGAAGGTGATGGAGCACACCCCAGAATCTTGCTGCTGGTCACTTGGTGTCCTGAAAGAAAGGGGGGACTTTTGCAAGTGACCCCAGTAGGTGTCTGGATTTTAGCCTCCACCACTTGCATGGACTGGATCAACTGACAGTTGCAGAGCCATGGATTCTTATGAAGAAGCAGGAAGTTGATGGAATCGGGGAAAGTTGGTAAGGTGGTCAGCCTGTTCTGGAATAACAGGAGATCCTGGAGCACTTGCAAAGGTTGAAAGGCTTCCTGGTTGATAAAGAGGATTTTATTAATTGATAAGTCCAGCTTGGTCAAGGAAACCAAGCCAAAAAAAGCATCCATGGGGAGATATTGGATCATATTGGAGGAGACCACCAGCTCATCCAGCGTGTTTAAGTTCTCAAAGGTCCTCGGGGGAAGGTACGTGATTCTGTTAAGGGCAAGGCAGAGTTTCTTGAGATTCGGCATCTCCATGAACCACGTCCCCCTCAAAACGTCCAAGCTGTTGTTGGTTAGGATCAACTCTTCAAGATACAGAAGACCCGAGAAAGCCAGGGGCTCAATTGTACAACTCAGCAGCTGGTTGTGGCTGAGATCCAGGATCTTCAGGGGGTTGACGTAAGGTGTGAAAAAAGTGAAGTCGGCCAAGGAGGAGATGAGGAATCCGGTGATCGACAAGAAATAAAGGTTGGTAAAATTACTGAAGGACAGAGGAGGTATCTCGCTAAGGTTTCCTTGCTGTAGAAGGATCTGCTGGGTGGAACTTGGCAAAGTGATTAAGACTGGAAAGAATGAAGAGGGAAAACAGGAAATGCTTAGAATGAAAATAACAAGTCGGTTATCAATGTTTTGATTTCTGAAAATATTTGGGGAGAGGTCTGGAAGTCATGGCAACAGGACTTTTCTTTTTTTGTTGGACAGCCATCTGTCTGAAATGGTATGGGGTTTCCTGCTTGAGCAGGGGGCTGGACTAGAAGACCTTCAAGGTCCCTTCCAGCTCTATTCTATTCTGTTCTGTTCTATTCTCACGGGTGCTCCATCACTGGAGATTTTCAGGAAGAGACTAAACCAGGGGTCTTCAAACTTAGCCCTTGTATGACTTGTGGACTTCAACTCCCAGAATTCCTCAGCCAGCGTGCCTGGCTGAGGAATTCTGGGAGTTGAAGTCCACAAGTCATAAAAGGGCCAAGTTTGAAGACCCCTGGACTAGACAGTCACTTGTCTGAGATGGTATAGGTTCTCCTGCTTAAGCGGGAGGGGCTGGACTAGAAGACCTCCAGGGTTCCTTCCAGTTCTATTCTATTCTAAATTTTATCTGTTGGTGGAAATAACAGGAGGAGAAAGCAAGAACTAGAAGCACTGAAGATATTCACCATCACTGATTGAAGAGACATCCTCGCACTCAACCGTAGATACGGAGCATAGCTGGCAAATGGGAGGGCAAGGAAGAACGATCCCCAAATCAAGGAACAACACAGCCACAAATCCCGTGATCCCTGCCAAATTCCAACACAAAAAGTCCACCATCTCCCTTGGAATGTCATCAGCTCCCGGTTCCCAAGACCCCCAGACAAGAATGCAACAAATATGGATGTCACTTGCCATTCCTTTGCAGAGTTCTCTTGACCACATCCATGAGGGTTATCAGGTTTGCCGGACGAAGGACAGCTGTCAATTGTCCCTCTTTTTCTTCTGGTCGGTGGTTTACTCACCCAGAGGAGGAGAGCGGTAGAGCTGAAAGTTTTGCTGAATAAAATACTCAAAAGATCACAGAGCTTATTTTGGAGAAGAGAGACCGAATTCAGTGGCATTTAAGGAGGACGCAAAGAATCTGTTTTTATTTGTGCTGCCATTTGGCAAACTCTGGTTTACTGAACAAACCACAGTGCCTAAATTCACACCACATCATAAACCCAACATTTAAAAAAAAATCACACCCCTCTTGGATTGAAAGACCTCTGAGGAGTTAGGCATAGGGTTGCTTAATTGAATCACTAAGCATACTTTTCCCTGAAGATTTGCAAAATGGATACAAGGATCCTACTAACTACACCGTGTGGCTGTTATTTTATTTTAGGGCGAGGCAAGTTGAGAAGATAATACTCCCCTAACTTTTTTAAACCTATCTGAGGAAGGAATTAAAATCCAGCCAGTTCACATGATGCGTTCTTTGCTATTTTTATTCAGCTGAAAAGAGCTGTGGTCTTGCGGAGATTTCAAAATAAACGATACACTTTTAACAGCCAGGTCTTCGTTACAGAAACATGCAGACAGAAGGGATCAAGGATCTTCCTCATAAAACATCAATACATGTGATTAAACTATCAAGGAGATGAATTAGCTTGTTTCCTGAGTTCACTGCAAAGCAAAGTTCTATCCCTGGGGTCACAGTTAGGACAGAGAATTGGTCCGTATTATATCGGCAAAGACGTCCTAGTCACTCTGAACCGCAATTGAAATCATTATCAAACAAAATCAAATTACCTACCAACTTTTATCATTAGGATTTCACCAAAGGTGCTGTAACAGGAGCTTAGAATGGGGGTCAACAATATTGTGCATGCATGCATTGAAACATCAACACACCTAAAATGAAGGAAAGCTTGCCCATCCTTTTGCCCCTCCAATCAGCTCCCTCTGCAGTTGGCAAGTTGGATAAATAACCACCCTAAAAATTCACTAATGCAAGGAGAAGGCCGTTCTACCCTCTAACATCGTTGAATTATTTGTCCTCGTGGCAGCCTTCCCAACTAGTGAACCCAGCTTTGGGACTTCAGATCCCTTGGTCCAACAGCTGGGAAGACTGAGGCTTCCCCTGAAGTGCCAAGTTGAAGCTGGGCTCACTCCAATCCCCATTGGAGTGAGCCCAGCTTCAGTTTCCGTTCTCCAGATAATGTTGAAAAGATGCACACAGTGGGGTGGGATTTTCCTAGAGGGAAATGGACCAATGGGTTCTCACTAAAGGTGCATATCGGGGTGCTGAGCGCCACCCCTCCTCACCTTCAGAAGATAGCTTCAGAACATATCCCAGGTATTCTAGAATGGCATTGTGAGTCATTGCATGGATTCCTTCCCCAAGTCTTGTCTTTGGATTTTGTGGAACCTTAACGGAGATTGGTGGAACCTTAAAGTCCTTTTGGTTGTCTCCATGTTTGGAGCAATTGCGTTGAAGACCACTGGGACCTACATGGATTTGGTGGCTGGTTGGAGAAAAGCAGAGTTCTGATGGGTCAATTTCCATCGCTCCCGAGTCCACCGGCCCCGATTCTCCACCACTTCATGCAGAAGGTTGATGTACTTAGACTCGTGCATCGGCACTGTGCTGTCATCTTCACATGAAGAGCGGGTGAAAGGAATTCTTGAGGGTGGGGATGTGTTGGCTTTCCTGAGGTTTCTGGATGGAGAGGACACCGGCTTTGAAAATCGTTTGGTTTTTAGCCCTGAGGATAGCTTGACTGCTTTGATATCAGTCTGAGCAGTCTGCATAAACCTTGGAGGAACCACTTGGCTGAATCCTTTCCGAAGAGCCAACTCTGAAAAATTGGCTGGTTCTCCTTCGAAGTCTAATTTTGTTCTCTCATTGTGGGCTTGGTTGCTAGTATGCGAATTGTATTTGCTTTGTAGTCTTTTGTCCAATTCCATTTCCCCTACATCTGTCGCCTTAGCAATAGTTTCTGGATTTGATTCTTCATCAAATGGAGGCTCCGTTTCATTGTCTAATTCAGACTCACGTTGTTGGCCGTCAAGGCACAAAAGATCTTCCGTTCTAGGAGACAGATGTAGCCACTCCTGATCGAATTCTGGTTTCTCCCCTTCCAACACCTTGCCACAGTGAAGAGGGGAGAGCAAAAACTGGGCTGTGAAAGATTCCCTGATGCTTAACCCATTGGTTCCATGACCACCAACCTTCCTTTCAAAGGGCCACGTCAATGACCGCTTCAATGCATGGCCCTCATTCTTTGAAGTCACATCCTTTTGGGGTTGAACCTCAGCCTGTTCTTCAGGGAATGTAGTCACACTTAAATACAGGAAGGGCTCAGGATGAACCGTGTTTTCCTTTACAAGATGGGTAGACTCTCCATTATCTTGGATTATTTGGTCGGAGGCTTCAGAAGAAACTTTGGTCTCTGAAGTATCTTGACCTACTTCTACCATGACTGTGTTTGCCTTGACGTGGCTCTGAGACTCTACTTCCTCCAGCTTCTGATAATTCCACAGTCCTGAAAAAGGAGGCAAGTCCTCATTTTCAATATGTGTTCTGTCACTCTGGGACCGGAAGGACATTATTGATTGTTCTTGGTTTGCATCTGTCGACTTTTGCTGTCGCTGGTAGAATTCTTTTCTCAGTAAAATGGCTGAGGCAGACTTGGCACGGATTTTCAACGTTCGGTTCCCCAAAGCTGCAGTTCTCTCTTCATTTTCATCCTCTCCAACTGAGAGTTGAGGTTCTACAGAATCAATCGGAGTTGTAGTGGAAGAGGGTTCCATGGCTTCCTGGCTTGGCCGGATCCGTTTACTGGCGTATCTCACCATCCACATCCCAAACAGCAGCAAGAGAAAGGAAATAAATACTGCCAAAAAAAAAAAAAAAGGAAGGGAAGCCAATTAACTCAAAAACAAATCATGTGCCCATTCTGAAATGAAGCATTCAATAGCAGAAATTGAAACAGGAGAGGCACAGAATATTCTGATTGGGTGCCTAAGACACAAGTTTTTAAAATGGTGAATGCTAAAATCCAAAGACGTTGTAGTGTAAAATAGAATGGCATTGGGTATATGCCCAAGGAAAATGTGATAGATAGATAGATAGATAGATAGATAGATAGATAGATAGATAGATAGATAGATAGATAGATAGATAGAGTTGTAGATGTAGATATAGATATATAGATATACATATCCTTTAGCTGCTAGAACATTCTAATAATTTGGTCTAAGTTGATGCAACAGACTTAATGATACCAATAAAGGAGAATATTTGTAGCTCAGGGCTGAAATGAGGGGTCCTTGGTTCTCTCTGAGTTTGGTGGTTTTCTTGTAGATGTTTCAATTACCGGTACCCAAACTAGTTTAGGAGATGACCAGGTTGAGTCATAAGTCACAGGTCGCATCCACAAGATGCCCACTTTGAATGCCTCTCTGATCTCATTTCCCTTGACCACCAGGTGACCAGATTCTGGTAGAGAGCTTAAGCTTGCAATAAATCTTTATACTCATTTGAACTGCCCGAATCGCCTGATTTCCCTGGACATCAACAATACTAGGACTAGCACTGATGATGTTACCTAGTTTGGGTAATGAAACGTCTGCAAGAAAAGAGAGCACCAAGGATGCCTCAGACCCAATGATTTACCATGGCTTAAATGGACTTGGTCCCGAGTCTTCTCAGCCCTTAGTCACCACCTTAACCTCCTATAGTAAAGTAGCATCAGGAATAGTTGGAAACTCACTAACAGGAATACCTAAACAAGCCAGCAAAGCCGGCAGTCCAGTTTGATAGAAGCTGTTCCCCAAAGTTGTTGACAGGGATTCTGGTGTGCAATTGAAGCTGGAGATGTTCCAGACTTGGATCCCTTTCATGCTTGGTGGACTGTGACATATGACAGAAGTAGCATCTTGGAGCAGTGACATGTTGCACAGCTCTGTAAAAAGACAAACAAACAATATCCCAAAGCAGGGCATTAGGTTGTTGAAGACCGTGATACGTCTGAGTTTGCACATTGTACTAACACCGTGGTTTGCTGACCAAGCCACCATTGGTAGGGCTCACTCCATAGTTGTGATGTTAGGCACGAAGGAACAGGATCATTCATTTAGTTCCAGTTAAGATTTATTGCTTAAGCCTATATACAAGCATCCAGTCAACTGATTTTCAGCACTAAATTGGCACTACGTAAGAGTTAATGGAATTCAAGAGGGGTTGGACTTAAACCATTTATGAGAATATAAGGACTCCAGGTTGATTCCTCTCTTGTTCATGTTCATGAAACATCTATGGAGATTCTCAGTCATCCAGGTCATGGTTGTCCCAAAGGCAACTGGACTTTGTTTTTCCTTGAAGACATTGTGCTTCTCATCCAAGAAGCTTCTTCAGTTCTGACTGAGTGAAGTGAAGAAGCTTCTTGGATGAGAAGCGAAACATCTTCGAGAAAAAACAAAGTCCAATTTGCCTTTTGAAGAAGCACCTTTGGGACGATTCATGAAACCTAACAGCACTCTTTCAGTGGAACTTTAAGATTATACCTGGGGCAGACAAATCAGTAGCTTATTCTATAATCTTGGATTTTTTTTTTCCTTATTAAAAAGCCGACATTTCCCAGCGGTCGCACCTCGAAGAAACAATACAGAATCCCGATGTTCACAGAGACAGCTCCACGGGTTTCCTCCGAGTTTCATCGCCGGCAGCCTTCTCATCCCACCAAACACATTTCTTGTTAAGCTGGTTAAATTATTGCCGGAAAGGTCGAGGAACGTGAGCTTGGATAAGCTTCCGAAGCTCCGGCTGGCGATTTTGTAGATCTTATTGCTGGCTACATTCAGGGTGGTGAGGTTGGAGAAGCCAGAGACCGTCTCAGGTCCAATTTTGGTCATGAGGTTCTGGGCCACCGTGAGGTTCTCCAGTAGGCCTGGCTTGGAGAGCCAAGATGCTGTCACATAAGTTAGGCTGTTCTGATAGAGACTAAGTTTAGTGAGGCCTTGGAAAGCACGAAACGCACCGGGTTCAATTTTGCTGATGCCGCTGTTCGCTAAAGCAAGGCTGGTGACAGAGGACAAAGTTGGACTCTTGAAGACGGTGGAGTTGAGAACCCCCAGATTGGTTACCACAAAGAGAATGGATGTGAGGCCCGCAGGGAAGTCTGGAAGAGAAATATTTAACAGATTTTTTTTCCAAAGCAATTTTATAAGCAATTTGTGTTGCCTACAACATGCTTGAGTATTCTACCCCAACCCTATTATATCCCAAAGGTCATATCCTGCTTCCCTGGAGATGGGGCTGATGATTGTTGGATTTTTTGGGGGTGTGAGGGATTGTTGATTCCAGGGATCTTTCTTCCTAATCCCAGTTTCCTGACTCCAATCTTTCTGACAGGATTATTACATCTGCATTTCTGCAGACCTGGTTTCTGTTTGGGGCAGGGAGACTTGTGTGTGTGTCGGTTTCTGCCTTTAAAATCCTTTGGGGGAAATATACTCTGCCTTTTTAATATTGCCCCAAATATTAATTTCTCTGGATTCTTCCCACATCATCTTTGGAAGAGGTCTCACCATTTGGGATGGAAGAGCAGAAGTATTCTTTCTCCAGGACACACTGCAACCTAGACAGCCCAAAGGAAGTCCAAAGCAAAGTGAATCCAAGGATCCCTAAGGAAACAAGGAGAGGCTGGACGGTGTCTGAACACAAATAGTACCCAAACAATGTTCAATTCAGCAAATGGCACCGACTTGTAAAACTGATGCACAACGCAACTGGTCCCTCAGGAGAAAAACAATGCTTTTGAAAAAGCACCTTAAGACTTGTAAAATAGAAAAAGGTCTTTGTTTAATTGCAGGAATGCCTTATTAACGTTAACAAAACCCTTTCGGTTTTAACAGTCGGGGTGCTTTTGTTGGTCAGTCTGAATTCTCTTATCAAGGAGAAAGAGTATGTGTCGAATAGTTTAGCCAACCGCATCTCTTCCCCAGAGGATAGCCCTTTGTTCCTAACAGCTTCTCCTTTTCTTCCTTCAAAAGAGAGATAGCAGTTCTTAAAGGGTGTAAAACAATCAGTTAATGGGCCAGATGCTGGATCTTTCACTGACCAATATATTCAAGGACAAGAGAAATGATCCTTTTGCATTTATAAGGGGAGAAGGTATATTTCTACAAATAAACATAGCTTTTTCTATCCAACACTTTTGCCATTCATCTGAGATTTATAGAGAATGGTTCTTGGAATCAAGCTGATCCAATAGTTCCTGAAAGACTAGGGGGGGAGATTTATCTTTCCAATTGAACTAACTTTCTGAATCAGATTGATTTGGTTACTAGTTGATTCAAGTTAAGGGCTCTAATAGAATCGTCTGATGTTCCTTCCCAAAGGGAAGGACGAGAAACAATGGTTGGCAGCTGATCAAAGAGAGAAGCAACCTGGAATTAAGGAGAACTTTCCTGACAGTGAGGACAATCAGCCAGTGGAACAGCTTGCCACCAGAGATTGGAGGCGCTCCATCGCTGGAAGTTTTTAAAAAGAGACTGGACAATCATCCTTCTATTCTAGTCTAGTCTAGTCTAGTCTAATCTAGTCTAGTCTAGTCTAGTTTAATATTATTATTCTATTCTATTCTATTCTATTCTATTCTATTCTATTCTATTCTATTCTATTCTATTCTATTCTATTCTACTCTACTCTACTCTACTCCATTCCACTCTAGTCTACTCTAGTCTAGTCTAATCTAGTCTAGTCTAGTCTATTATTATTATTATTCTATTCTATTCTATTCTATTCTATTCTATTCTATTCTATTCTATTCTATTCTATTCTACTCTACTCTACTCTATTCCTTATTTCTATTCTATTCTATTCTATTCTATTCTATTCTATTCTATTCTATTCTATTCTATTCTATTCTATTCTATTCGGAGCCGATGCTGATGATCTGATCCCTCCTCCAGACTGAATGTTATATAGGGCTTCCTGCTTGAGCAGGGGATTGGACACTAGAAGACCTCCAAGGTCCCTTCCATCTCTGTTATTCTGTCTATTCTGTCTGAACAGAATGCTTCACCTGTGAGCCAATTCCCCCCACACACAAATATACAATGAAAGCAAGACAGGACCACTTACATTTCATCTTGGCCAACTTCTCCTTACCAAGCAAACTTGTGTACCGTCTTCTTTCTCAAAGCATTAAAGCGCTTTTACAAGAATAGCGGGCACCAATCCTTCATAAAACCTCCCGGATTATGCCTGAAGCTCGTTTCAGGACCGAAACAAGTTGAAACCTGCTGCGTGTTGAGTTCCTCACTTCCATGGGGGGGGGAGGGTCTTCTCCATCTGTCCATGTGGCCGCACGAATGGGCAACCTGAGTTGAATCTCCATAGCATCACCATGGAGTTTCTCCATTAGCTGTAAATAAGTTAACCATTTCGCCCAAGAATGCTGCTTCTGTTCCCTTGGCTATCTCCTGGCTTACCTTGTTAAAGCTGTAGAATTATCCATCGTAAAAATATTGGCTTTAGGGATAGACAGCCTCCTTTCCTATAAAATGTATTCTTTGCTTAGCTCAATTTCAACCCCCCCCTTTTTTTTTTTGCAGTTAGGATCCATTCAAGGAGGAATCCATTTATTTCACGCATTTCGACTGAAGTTTTGCATTTATGCTGTTAACGCTTTATGGACATTAAGTTTTGCTTAATGTCCGGATAGTCAATAGGTAATGGAACAGTGGAATTGAAAGTAACAATGAAATTAAAAAGGACAACTGCAGGACTCCTGAATGTCCCATGACAGAGGAGAGGCTAAATGCCTGGTCAAAAATACAGCATGTGGACTAATGCATTTAAATCTCAGAAAGGCAAGTTATAGTTAAACTTTAAGCAAAATAAAAATAAAACAGTGGGTTCAGTAAGGGGACCTATTACTCAAAGAAATGATGGGCTCCACTTTATTAGGAGTCCTAGTGGTGCAGTGGTTAGTATGCAGCATTGAAAGCTAACACTGCCCACTGCCCACAGTTCGATCCTGACCAGCTCAAGGTTGATTCAGCTTTCCATCCTTCCAAGGTGGGTAAAATGAGGGCCCACACTGTTGGGGGGCAAGATGCTGATTCTGTAAACCACTTACAAGAATGCTGTAAAACACTATGGGGCAGTACATACTGTAAGTCTAAGACCTATTGCTATTTATTAGATGTGTTAGGTCAGAAACCAGACACCTAAGTGCTTTAATTTAATTTCCTAAGCTAAACATGAATGGACTCGGAGGGTCCACCAAGGCTTGAACAAATGTTATGATTTAAATCTCCAGTTAAGTCTTGGGGGTCCGTGGCCGCAAATTGTATTGAAACGGGGTTCGTGGTGAAGAAAAGGTTGAGAACCACGGAGTTAAAGGTAATTCACCCCTGTGGGCCAAAATGAAAAGTCTTCCATGTGCAATGTGTAACATCTTTTAAAATCTCTGGCCTCAAAGTTATAACTTGGTGGCAGTTTGTATAGGAGCTTCAGGAACTAACTAGCCCACGGCATGCAGGAACATAAGAAAACACATCTTTAAAGCCTCATGCATATGTTGGCACATGCTTAACCACAGACACACATACACACACACAAAAAAAGTGCATGGGGTAACAAAAAACAGGATGATGATCTTTATTTCAGTGCTTCCATAAAATAAATATGTCGTATATCAAACAGTGAGAAAAATCAAGCATGAAAAGCATGTAACCAAATAATAATAATAATATTGCTCACAACCACATTGAATACTCTTGAATATTTTAGAAACGAACCCTTATTTACAAGGTAATCGACTATCAAACAAAATGTACAATCTATTTAAAACAAAAGGCTTGAGGGAAGAGAACCAACCAAATGGCCACCACGGAAGACCATTCTGATTTTTGTCCCCACCCCCTCCTTTCCTAGCTTAGGGTTAAATACGCCATTTCTCGTCCCGCTCTATACAAAAGTCACTTTCTATCCCATTATTATTTTCCCAGGAGCATAAATAATGACACAAGGGTGTGTGTTTCATCTTGTTCTTCTCTAGTGTTAGAAAAAGAGCGTCTTTGCACGACTCAGAAGAGGTCTTCAAGTAACATTTCAAGTAGAAGTGAACATGTGCAAACCAAAATGTCAGAAAAAAAAATATGTCCAAGGGGTAAAAAGTCTCCAAAAAAAGAAAAGTTTGGGGAACCTGATAAAGGATAAAAACTACCCAATTTTTATCAGGCGGAGAGAATGGGGGGAAGAAGAGACATTTTAAAACACATCATCATCAAAGCTTTCTGCATCTTTCCCAGTTGTGAAAAGGGGTTGTTTTCTTTGAAGGTGAAAACACACACAGGTTTAAAGGTTTCAACTCGAGATTTAATATTTGCAAGATGAAAAGGGAGAGGAAGGAGGGGAAAAAAACAAACAAACCCCAAAGCCGCTTTTCAGCTTTCAAACCAAACACAAAAATTGTTTAAAAACTTGCTAGTCCTAGGGAGTTGGCTTTTTGTAGGTCACTTGTCTAATTGCGTCCCCTCCCAAATTAAAAAGAGCTCCCGCAGAAAACTTAAAAGAGAAAAAAGAGAACGCACTCGCCTCGTTAAGAGCATGCCGCTCATCCAGCAAAGGACAGACAGACAGGACAGGACAGGACAAAGTAGCGTTACAGTTTTCAGGACATGATTATTATTATTATTTTTTTAAAAAAGCATCGGAATATCGGTGATAACTGAGTGCACCATTCAACGGAGAAGTTTAACGTGCTCGGGAGTGAAAAAACATTCCACTATTCCTAGGGTCTGTCTTTATTTAAAAAGACCAAACAAGGAAACAAAAATAGCAGAGGGAAGATGAGGTTATGAAAATCCAGGGTTTTTTTTGCCATGTCAAGTTTCAAATGAGCTAATCCAGCTGCTAGCACCTATCTGCTTCTTCATGATTGTGTTGCCTGAAAGTTCGCAAGCCATCGCAATTCTTGCATATGTCCTCTGTTCCCATTAAATAAATAAAAAGACTTGATTTGACATCTCTCAGTGCATTGTGATTCAAGAAACTGATACTATAGGTAAACTGAGCTGAGGGTGGGTAGTGTGGTAGGATGGGCTTCCCTTTACTTACACACACACACACACACACACACACACCCTCCAGAAATGAGAGCCTAGCTTAACATTGGCAGTAAAATGCGGTACGTTAGGTCAACGTGAGATCCTTACGAGTAATCCAGAAGGGAAAAAGTCACTTTTTTCCCCCTAAAGGGTTCTTCTGAAAACAAAAAGCACCTCGCCTCTGTTGCCCAGTTCTTCCTTCTTTTCCCGCCTAGAACTGCAGCTTTGCCAACTTTGAGAGACAGCGTGCTTTTTTTTTTTTTTTGCAGGAGTGAAGGATTGAAAGAAAAAGAAAGAGAAAGAAAGAAAGAAAGAAAGAGAAAGAAAGAAAGAAAGAAAGAAAGAAAGAAAGAAAGAAAGAAAGAAAGAAAGGAAGGAGGATTCCCAACTGGTACCAATGAAGAGCTTCAAGTAAAAAAAAAACCAAAAACCCAGAAATAACCCCAGTAAATCCCCAGCTTCGGGTCTCGCCAGGAGCACTTTCATCTCATGAAAAGCGGCAAGACTTTAGCCAGGGGTGTAACAGCCAGTTGTTGTTGTTTTTTTTAAGCATTCAAACCAAACCAGTTGCGTCCTGAAAAAAAGAACACCACGTCGTTCCGTCACACCGTCCTTGCATCTTTGTTTAAGAAGCTGCTTGCTTGCTTGCTTGCTTTTTTAAAAAAGGGGGATTTATGGTTCCGCTCGGTTACGATCCCCCCGACGGTGAACTCTAGCCCAGTCCCTCGCCAAAGCCGAGTGTCATTTGCGATTCTGGGTCTTCTTTGGCACGGCGGGCCGCTTGGGTTGCCACAAGTGGTTGTGAATTGTCAGAGCGTCTACGCTGACCGACATGGTTTTGGCCGGGATCAGGTTAAACTGCTTTCTGTCCGAGCTGTACTTGTACAGCTTGTCGATCATTTTCTTGGTGATGCTCTTTGGGCCCGTTCCGACCAGCTTGGAGATCTCTTCGGTGTCGGGATAGTAGCAGTAAAGTGCTCTGAACTGGCAGCCGGCATCACGGAATAAAATGATGTAGTGGTTGGCTTCGCTCTTTTCGAGCTCCTGCGGGAAGAAAGAGGAGATTGAGGGCCGGGAAAAGCGAAGGGTTCAAGGGGCCCTTGGTTCGGTTGGTAATGAAGAGGGCAAACCTCATGGCCTGCTAGCATGGATAATGTTACCTAGTTGGGTCATGAGAGGTCTGCAAGGAAACCACCAAGCTCAGAGAGCACCAAGGACCCCACAGTCCTCTTCCTCCTCCTCCTCCACTCAACAGACCCCACTCCCTTCTAGCACTGATGATGTTACCTAGCTGGGTCATGAGAGGTCTGCAAGGAAACCACCAAGCTCAGAGAGCACCAAGGACCCCACAGTCCTCTTCCTCCTCCTCCTCCTCCACTCAACAGACCCCACTCCTTTCTAGCACTGATGTTGTTATCCAGTTGGGTCAGGAGAGGTCTACAAGGAAACCACCAACTCAGATAGCACCAAGGACCCCACAGTCCTGGTCCTCCTCTTCCCCTTCTCCTCCTCTTCACACACCCAACTCCCTTCTAGCAGTGTTACCTAGTTGAGTAATGAAATGTCTGCCAGCAATCAACCAAACTCAAGAGAGCACCAAGGACTCTGAAGTTCTATCCTCTGGTACAAATATTCTCTGCTATCGGTATTCTAGGAATTTACACCACTGTGAACAGCATGCAGACCTAAGAGGTGGGCCAGCAGCTCCAAGCTAGGCTTCCAAAGTACAGCCTTGTAACTGGACAATTGTCATTGGATGGAGCCCCACAGACGCTACATCTAGTTTGAACTATGATTTCTCGAATTCATGACAGCTGGAAAGGCTGGAAAACATTACACCAAGCCATCACCCCTATCGTTTCGGTTCATGCATCCTGGGCAGATCTTGGGGAAAAGTCTGTCCAGCACTTCCCCCCCCCCCCAAGAAAACTGGGAGCCAATCTAGTCTCCTTTAACAGATGACGATCAGTTAACAGATGACCAACAGACTCCGGAGAAAGACTCACCTCCAGGATGGAATTCTTATGAGGCTCGTTCACTTTTCCAGCAAGGCAGCAGTGGGAGATGGCGTTGTGAATGATGGACTTGTTGGATTTGCTGCTGGGCTCCTTAAAGAGCTTCGGGCCTGGAAAGAGATAGTTTTGTAAGCAGGGGAAAACATTCCTGGTTATCGAACCAAGCTAACAGCTCCGTCCACTCGTCCACCTCGCCCTTTGGTTTCAAAACGGGGGGCGAACTTGAAATCTCCCACTCAACAAGGACGTCGTTTCTCTTTTGGCGAGGGACTGTCCTGGCTGACTCGCCACGCAGCCCGTTCGCAACCGGACAACAATAAGAGGAGGGGGAGAGGGAATGTGAGGGTGGTCTGGAAACGTCCAACTCCAAAGCCATCCATTCTGGGAACGCTGTCCAAAGCAGACAGATCGTTCTCAAAACCACCCAGGTGCAACCGATGGGTGGGCAAAAGACAATGGGAGAACCAGAGGGGAGGAAAGAGGAATTATCTTATGCTTTTTGCACACAAAATGTTAGAACTGGCCTTTCCACTTCTGTACCCACATGGCTTTTCAGTAAAGGAGGGAAAAAAACAAAAGTCTCAGGAAGTTTCTGCTGCTGGCTGGCATTTTGGGACGGTGGACACGGATCAACTTTAGAGGCTGTATGGAAACTGCTAAGCTAGATGGATCCACTCACCTGTATATTCTGCCACGGAAGCAATTGAGGAGGCGGTCGACGTGTTCTCCCAGTCGCGCTCCATGTTTCGGCTTGCGTTCCTGCTCAAGACGGGCAAGGATTCCATGGACTCCACTCTGCCAGAAGAAACACAATCCCACAGTCCGTATATTTTCAATAAAGATGATTATTTGAGGCTCGGATGATAAAAGGGGTCCTCGGTGGTGTCCGAGCTTGCTTGTTTTCCTGAAGATGTCTCGTGACCCAAACTAGATAACATCATCAGTGCTGTTACCTAGTTTGGTAATGAAACGCCGGCAAGAAAACGAGCAAGCGCAGAGCTACGGTTTATAAACAGGGAGCGAGTCCCACTCGCTGGCACTGACTAGGCTACCTAGTTGGGTCACAAAAGGTCTGAAAGAAAACAACCAAGCTCGGAGAGCACCATGGACCCCCCCCACACACACACATATTTTCACCTGGATCATCTCCAGTCCAAGAAAGAGAAAAACCTGCCATCTAAATTAAGCTGCTTTCACTTCTTTTATTGCCAAAAAGATTAAAAATAAATAAATCAATCAGCTGGATAGAAATACACTTTGTTCTAGATTTTTTTGAAGGGTAGCTGAAAAAAATAATAATAATCTTTCTACAGATGAGTTAGCAGAAAGCCCATACATTTCCTGGTGGTTATTTTTCACATGTACAGATAGTCTTTGACTTACAACAATCCGCTTAGTGACTGTTTGAAGTTACAACGGCGCTGGGGAAAAAAATTACGACCATTTTTTCACACTGACAACCACTGCAGCATCCCTGTGGTCACACGATCAACATTCAGCCAACTGGCAACCAGCATGCATTTATGACGGGTTGCAATGTCCCCTGGGGGGGGGGAGCTTGTGATCCCCTTTTGCGACCTTCTGACAATCAAAACCAAGGGAGATTTCACTTAACAATTGTGGCAAGGTAGGTCGTAAAATGGGGCAAAAATTCACGAAACAAATGTCTTGCTTAGCAAACAGAGATCTGAGGCTCAATTGTGACTGTAAGTCGAGGACTCCCTGTTCTTCTAAAGGGGAAACGTAGTTACCCATCCGTTGAAATTCTTGGATCACGGTCAAACAAGGCAGTAAAAAGGGAAATATCCCTCTTTTATTCCCAAATTGTCTTGCTGACGGGTGGTCCTACCTTTGGGAAGGGGTGCCCCCTGAATGGATGCTCTCGGGCTCGGTTGTCGCTGCCGATGCTAGGGACAAGCTGGACCCCGACTGGGCGCTGCTCAGGTTATCAGCTGACCGGAGGAAGAAAGGAGAGAGGTTGTAAATACAGCGAAACAATTAGGAGCATCCTCGGATCCACTCAAGGCTAAAAGCGGGGCTGTGCCTTACGGGTAGAGGAACACTTGGTGCCTGAATCGCTGTAGGATTCCTCCCGGTGGACCGACTTGGGCCGCGCCTTCTTCGCTTTAGGCCTGGGCTTCCCCAACCCCTGCTCTTCCAAAATCTGCTGCTGCTTTCGCCGCAAATACTCTTGTTTGATGAGTTCCCGGCGGGCTTTTTCCTCTTCCTTCCGCAGACGGTCTTCTTCGGCTTTGCGTCTGCCCAAAAAAATAAGGAGGGATTCCAGACTCTCAAAAGGAGGGAGAGAGGAAGTCAAAGGAAGTGGGGAAGTAGCCTCCAACCAGCTCCGACTTCTTTCTCCTTCCTTACGGAAGGGAGAAAAAAAAAAAAAAAAAGGTACTTACCGAGTTTCGTCCCTCTTTTGTTCAACTTCTGCCTCCAGCTGCTGTTTCCGAAGCCGGGCCTCTTCGGCCTTGCGCTGCTGTTTTAAGAGAAAAGCAGCCCGTTTCTTCGCCAGCTCATCTTCGGCTTTTTGTTCGTCCTGGGAAAAAAAAGGAGGAATGTCCAAATATTGCCCGGATCGATAACGGAGAAAATACACGGACGGTGGCTTTCCTAACCGTGCAATTGTCCTTTCGTCGGTTTACAATAAACTCCAGTAGTTAACTCTTGGGCTAGCTAGTAGATCTCCCAAGACCCTGATATCCCTTTTGGAATCTTTGATATTACTCTCAGAATCCGAACGTTTTTAAACTAAACAATACGGCATTTTTATTTTGGTCTTTGACTATCCCAGGTTCAACTAAGCAGATATGGAAATTCCTAAGTCTGCAATTTTGACCTCTGTGTGGGGGGGGGAATAAACAGCACACACACACACACACACACGTATATAATAAATCAACTAGCTCCTACTGGTCACATCAACGCCTCAATAAAACGTCTTCCCCATCTCCCTTTAATGATTGCACCCGAAATGATAGTAAAGCCCTAGTTAATTACAAAAGTTTTAACACAGCCTTCTTCCAGCTGCGATGTCCCCAATCTGTGGTCTTCCATCTTCCAGAGTTCTCTGCCATGCCAATGTTGGCTTGGAAATTGTAAGAATTAAAGTCCAGATTAGGGAACACTTCCAATATACTGTGGTTTTCAGAAAGAGAAACAAGACCGTGTTCAGATTAGCTACATTTTCCCTTAAACAGTATCCTCCTAACAAAAATACTTTTGACTGTAACATTATGTAGATACATCCTGAGCAAAAAATTGCCACCGACTCCCTAGTGCGATTAAATGTGAGTCGACAGAAAGTTACAACTTCACTCCAAAACCATTTCTCCAAACACAAACACCTGCAAGGTTACAACTTCGCTCTGAAAACATTCCCCCCCCCAAAAAAAAATCCAAAACACGCCAAATGACATGATGCAATCATTTTGCCAAATAAAAATATCTTCTAACTTGCACTCCGGTCTCCAGGCAGGATAGGAACCTGGAATTATTCCAAGTGGTTTTGGTGGGTCCTTACCTTGAAGAAGAACCCGACTCCTGATTTCTGATCTGTTTCGTTCATTAAATCCGAAGAACTGCCCTGGCTTTCCACTTCTTCGTCGACAGCTTTTAAATCCGAGAGGTCCACTTCGATGAGGCTACCTTTGCTCTTGGAAGCTTCTTCCACCCGGACGTTCTCCTTGCCCGAGACCTCGAAGCAAGCCAGGTGAAAGCCTTCCACGTTGCTGTTCACATCTTTGAGGGCTTCCGTGAAGATGTTGGTGTCTTTGGAAGAGGACAAAACCAATGGCCCTCTCTGATTATCGTCGCAGAGCCGGTAATTCTCAAAGGAAAGCTTCTCCTGAGGAGAGCTCACTGGAGCCAGGTGGTTTTCAAGAGCCATCTCCACCTTGGGCGAATGGTTAGATGGGAACTGTCTCAAATGGGGCAAGGTGTCGACGCTGGGCGTCGGGGTCTTGATGCGAGGCGTGGTGTGGGGACGGTCCTTGGCCACTTTGAGTTCAGACGGCCTTCCCGAACGGGGACTCCGGCCTTGACCGAGCCTGGGTGGCTTGCGGAGATTACTGGTGCCAGTAGGGGAGAGGGGTTCCACAAAGTGAATGGGGGCTTTTATCTTTTGGTCCTGAGACCCTCCTCCTCCTCCTCCTCGCGTTGAGGACATGGTTGGGGCCTTCATGAGAAGTTCTTGCTGCTGAGAGATCTTCAGGATGGCCTGCTGAAGGGTGCTGATGGTCTCGTTCAGCTTCTCGATGGAGAGGTCGCATTCGCCGAAGTCAGCCGATTCCAGGTTCTCTTCTAGCAGAGCGGCGGAGATCATTTTGCTTTTCTCGATTTCGTGGAGGGCCGGCTCTCTGGGAATGTTCTCCTCCACAAAGCCAACCGTTTCCTGAACCTTCCCCTTGGGAATTTCGTCTTCGCCCGCTTCCTCTTTCGTAAGGAACGCCTCCGTTTTGGAACTCAAAGCGTCCTCCTCCAGGCCTTCCCCGTTGTGGCCGGAGAACTCCTTGGCGAAGTGTTCCGGCTTCAGGGGTGGAGACATCTCCGACCCCTTGCCTTTCTTCACCACATGCAAGAAGGCCGCCTTGCCTAGTTTTAGCCGCTGCCTGGCTGAGAGGGCCTCCATCTTCTTCTTCTGAGCCTCGATGGCTCTCCGCTTCTCCTCCAGCTGCATGTGCAGCTGGACCAGCTCAGAGGCCAAGACATTCACGTTGTCTTTGCTCTGTCTGGTGGGACTCTGCTCCCTCCTCTGTTTCCAGGTGGTGAGCGGAGGCGGACAACACTCGGATCCATCCGGGGTGGTTTTCTGAGAGCTACTGGTGCTGGATTTGGTTTCGTAACTGTTCAGCCGTTGAAACTTCCTCTCGGCAAAGCTGGTCATCCGGGCGCTCCCGCTTGTCATGGAGACGCTGCTCAGCTGGGAGATGGTGCTCAGACACGGGCTGGACCGCCCGCTGGCGTCGTCTTTATCTTCGTGCTCCTTGACCTTCATGTCTTCCTGAAGTTTGGCCGATTCCTCCTCTCCTATGTACTTGGCAATCAGAGGGTGGTCCTCGGCCACCATGTCTTGGTCGGCCTCCTCCATGTCTAGGATGGACGAGTCAGAGTTTTGTCGAACCATCGTCCACGAGGTCTCCGCAAGGTGGGAATTGGGGCTTTTGGGACAACCAAGGTTGGTGCTGCCGGACACGGCCTCCTCTGCTTTGGCAGCGTGCAGGAAGAACCCCACCAAAGGCCGCTCCTGAGAGGAGGGCTCCACGCTGCTGCTTGCTTGGGGACAAAAGGGCTCTATCCTGACGTCGGAGTGCACCAGAGGCTCGGCCAAACTGGGACCCGCAATCACGGTTAGTTCAGAATTGGAAGCCACGCTGAAAGTCCTGTTAAGGCTGTGATCGCTGTGACTGCTATTGGTTTTCTTACGGGCCAACGCCGTGTGCCCTTCGCTCAGTCTTTTGGTCACATAACCTCTGGCTTTCCCTTCTCCGCATTCGTCCTCCTTATTGATGACCTGCTTCTCCTTGGCTGGCCGTAAAAGGGCGGGCATTAACGGTTCCAGGAAAAAACTCTCCGGCTTATTTTCCGAAGACTCGCTTGGCGATTTCTGAGTCCAGGCGGTGCCGGCAAAACCAGGCGATCGAGCCGGCCCGCACTGAAGTTCCAGGCTGCTGTGGTTTGGGGTGGCTTCAGGCCGAATGATGGCAATCAGTTCTTCCTCGTCGTCCTCGATCTCCACGTTATTCAGCAAGCTTTTCCCGCTGCTTTTCACGGGGGCAGAGGAGAGCTGCTGTTTCGGGGTGATGTTGACAACGTTGGAGGCCAGGCTGTCTTTGCTGATGGACCTCGCCAAGCTAATGCTATCGCCAGAGCTGGGGTCTGCGTCACTGCTCGCCGCGTGGTGAAGACCGAACGGTGTAGGTTGTGAAAGAGGCCTAAAAGAGACAACTGTTAGAAGTGTGCTTTGGGGAGAAAATATATATCTATATCTATATCTATATATCTACATCTATCTAGATTTATCTATCTATATTTAAAGCTCTCTATTTCTATATCTATCTATCTATCTATCTATCTATCTATCTATCTATCTATCTATCTATCTATCTATCTATCTATCTATCTATCTATCTATATCTCTCTATCATTTATTTATTAAAAGTATTGGCCGCCCAGCTTACCACAGGGTAACTGGATGGTTTACAATATTTAAAAAAAAGATAAAACTATTTTATCAAACAGAGTACAAATTAAAGGGAAAAAGAGCACTATATCAGAGTTGACCAAGTCTGGACTAATAAAAATATACTTGTGATGTCTAAAAAAAGCCTTACGGGTTTACAGGTAGCCACTGAAGTTTGCTGCCTTTAACAAGTGATGCTCAGGGATTTGAAATCGGTCACTGATTATTTGGTTCAACCTCAGCGCAGACCATCTTGTTTTAAATCGGCCTGATCCACAAAACAGCTGATGGGGAGGGGAGTACCTTTGCTTCTTCTCTGGCCACGCCAGAATCGAATCCCGAGGCTGCCCATCTGCCCGAGTCAAGGAATTAGACCGATGCCGTTGATCTAAAATAAAAACACCCAAGAAATCACACAATGTTTTACTACAAGCACACTTGCCGTTATTTAAATCCTTAAATACAACATATTTGTTCTATTTATATGATGGCCCTACTAAGCGGGCAACTTAGGACAGCCTGAATAACTAGTAAACCTCAAATTAAGTCCATATAAAAATAACACAGTGAATTAATAATAGATGCATGAAAACATTAAGGACATGGAGCAGAACTTTGTCTCACAGGATCGGACCGCTTTCTGACCCAGGAAGAGACAGATCTTTAATTGGCTTTTGAAAGGTATTAGAAGCTCCCAGTAAGGTAACTGGGGCAGGTGGAAAAATAGAGGTATAATAAGGGCATATTATTAAGCAGGATGACTTGCATGGCACCTGACCTCTAAAATGTCATTCCTCCAGTGATCAGACTGCCCCCCCCCCTCTCAGAGAACAGGAATTGTACCAATTACCTGAAGTTTCTTCCCCCTGTAGGGACTTTTGCTGCTTCTGCCTTAAAGGCAGCAATGAGTGTGATGTGCTGAAGGCAGGGCTTCCTTTGCCACTGTTGGAAAACACACCAGAGCTCAGTCAGTTTTTCAGAGGCTTTATTTTTTTCTCTTCTCAAACAGAACGGGCGAGGAAAACATGAAGAGTGAATAAGAATCTAGTCCTCAAGAGCTCTTTCTTCACAATTAATTACCGTCGCTTAGCTAGGGAGGAGGAAGCGACTGAGACGAGAAAACAGGCCCACAAGGTCACCGCAGAGAGCAGTTCAGACGCAAGGATGAAGATTATCCCAGAGGAACGTGGGACAGCCGGAGAGCCCAAATTATTTGGGTCAGGGACGTAAGGAATAAATCCGTAAAATAAATTCTGAGAACAGCTTTCCTGTCAAGCGGCTGAAACGGGGAGCCTCCTTAAACTCCCCTTTGCCCACTTCACCTGCTTGGCGACGTTGCCTCGGGTTTTTTCCTGCAAAGTGCGCCCGTTTTCAACTCGAGGAGACAAGGACTCGAGGGAAAGAACAAAGGACTTCCAAATCATCAAAATACTTCAGGATATTCATAATTACCTGTTGCACGTCTCTGGCGGGACTTGACTCGGAGGCTGCAGGTCGGCGGAACTGGAGACCACTGGGCTGGCCATGAAACTCCGCTTGGTGGCATTGGAAATGGGTACCGAAGGGCGACTGCTTTTCTGATGCAACATGGTTTTAGCTAGAACATTGGTTTACCAGGGTTAGTTTTAACTGACAAGAGCCTTCTGGAGCCCCAACATTCAAAAAAGACACCCGAAGGATCGGCTAAATGTTCAAAGATTAGAAGCGAAAGGCTGAAAGGCAGCGAAAAATCTGCTGTTTTTATAAATTCTCTAGTTCCAGCAGGCAGATCCTTTGAGTGGTTTCAAAGGGGGGGGAGAAGGAATTGAGGAGTTTGAGTCTCTCTAAGGGGGAGGGGGGACTGGCCCAAAGTCCCTCCTTTTTAGCCATTTTCAGCCTCTTGGCCAAAAAACCAAAACAAAACACAATTTGCCATTTTGAAAAGAAAGACTTGAGAATATCCATCCGGGTAAAAGACAGGGAAACCAATTCCACTGTAAAAAATGTTTTGCTTTCCATTGACGAATCCTCGCCATCCAAATTACTCACCATCTTTGACTTCCTGGAAGTCCCTGGGCCGCACGAAATCCGGCTTGACGTTCTCAAACCACCAGAATAATTCGGCAATGAACACCATTACATTGGGCTAGGGAAAGAAAGAAAGAAAGAAAGAAAGAAAGAAAGAGAAAGAAAGAAAGAAAGAAAGAAAGAAAGAAAGAAAGAAAGAAAGAAAGAAGAAAAAAAGGAATATAAACCAGATCGCCTGCCCCTTATTGAAAAGCGTGTTAAGCACCTCCCCTCTCTCTTACCTTTAGAACTAAGGGGGCATACAACATATCCTCCAAGGTAAGGTAAAAGCATTTGTTCAGGTACTCGTTTGCAAATTCTCGAAGGAGCTGAATGTTGTAGATGCTGTCCGCAATCGACGTGACCTCTTTCAAACAAATCTCTAGCAATTGGAAGGAAGAAACAAGAGAATTACCCCCAAAATAGCCTCTTGGATCCCAGGATGTTCCCTAACAGAAAGCCTGACACCTTTCGCTGTTTGAAGGCTGCAATTTTAAGATTTCCCTAAAGAAATTCTAAGACTCGAAACGCCGAGCACATCCAGAAAATGCCAGCTTGTGTGTTTGTGTGTGTGTGTGTCTACGACAATTTAGCACAGCCAACTCGCTGTGGGACAAGATTTAGACTTAACTGAATTGTTAAAATTGTCCCGTGGTGAGTTGGCTATGGTGCATTGGTCCCTTCCGATTGGAGGCTGCATTGAGATGGAAACTTCTTTGTCCAAGTCCCAAAACGGCGACAGGGAGCCTTGTTTAAGAAACTTATCGATCACAACAAATCCGAGCGCATCAGTACGGTCCATAAAGGCAAAGAAACGGATCTGCAGAAATCTGATCTGAGCAAAGATGAAGCAATTTTGCCCTGTTGATTTTAGCCAGAAAGATACTTCAAACCGGAGCTAAATATCCTCCACTGCAATCAACACTTCCTTGAATATGATAAGAGTTATAAGGGACACCACCATTAATCAAGTGTCACTGTCAGCTGCCACCTTATGCTTGCCTGTGCTTCGCTGCTATGCGGTGATAAACTGCCGTGAACTGTGGGGAGGTTGAACCAAAGAAGGGAACGCTTGGGGAAATGGAAGTAAGTGCTCTATCTCCTCCAGATGCTGCCTCAAGGTCACCCAGCTGGAAGAAGGAGGGAGCTACATACCAAAGGATGCTTGGACTGACCGTTATACAGGGTAGGGAGGGTCTGACAGCTGCCTATTCCTTTGGTATCCCCTAACATTCCATTCAGGAAACCAGGTTTCTTTTAAACTCTGTTATCGACCTACCATCGAGCTTCATTTGCTCAGGGCAATAATAATGGATTACAGCCAGTAAAGCTGCCCCATCGCTACAATCCTTCATCAGGTCTTCAAGCAACGGGAAAAAGGGCAGCTGTCGGCTGGAGAGATGATCTCGGCGGTAACGTACCTGAGAAAGGAAGAGAAAAGTCGTGAAGTTTGTACATCCCGTCTTTCGTGCAGATTTTTTCACCCCAACCCTCGACACGCCGATTTTGATTGGCCCAAAGTCACCAAATTAGACTGGGTTAGAACTCCATTTCGCCATCGGCGTGGGGCCCTTTTTGAAATAGTCCTGCCCTGTTTTAAACCCAGCAACCTTCCATTTTACAAGGTGTTATAATCCTTTTGCTGGTAACAAGCACTTCATTTTGTGAATACTTGCTTGCTAATTTTGGAACGGTCTTCCTATAGGCAGACCCTGCACTAAAGCTAAGGCAGGCAATCCTCGACTTACGACAATTGACCCCCACATTTATGTGGCTATGAGAAATGCATTGAGTGAGTGTTGCCCCATTTTACGGCTTTTCGTGCCTCGTCTGTTAAATGAATCACTGCACTTGTTAAATCTCACAGTTGTTAAGTGAATCTGGCTTCCCCCCTGACAATAATAATAATAATAATAAAGTTAGAAGGGACCTTGGAGGTCATCTAGTCCAAGGTCGCAAAAGGGGGATCATATGAGCCCGGGACACTGCAACGGTCGTAAATGCGAGTCAGTTGCCAAGCATCCGGATTTTGATCATAAGCGTGACAGTCTTAAGTGTGAAAAAGGGTCATGCATCACTCTTTTCAGTACTGTTGTAACTTTGGTCACTAAATGAACTGTTGTAAGTCAAGGACAACCTGTGTTCTTTAGAATATTATTCTTTTTTAAGAAACACACAGAGCAAAATCAAAGTTCAGAACAAGCAAATGTTTGTAATCATCTAATTAGTATTTTCATTACAAGGGTATCTCTCTTTTTCCACCCACTACCAACACATACTAATTTTAACTATTAATTTGATCTTTGGTGCTCCAAATCGACAACTTTCATAGCTTGTAAGCTGTCTCTGACAAAATAATCAAGACTAATCTCCCAATGTCCCTTTCCAGTACTTTAACTAAGCATACAAAGAATCTCCATAGATTCTTCACTCCCTATTGAAATAATTATATATTACTTTAAATATTTAAATTAAGCTTCAAAGGCACTGTATAATATTGCCAGATGCAACTGAAAGTTCTACCAATGTAGCAGAAAAAGCACAATAAGTAAAAAAAATTGCAACATTTCATAATATTATATTGAGATCTTCTGATACTTATCACTTTTCTCGAGAATATCCCAAAACATAAAACACAAACTAGCTGTTCAGCTAAGGCCATGTCTCCGTATGAATTATTTGAGGAAAGCAAAGGCTGAGAAATTATTATTTTTTTGCAACTCCATCTTGCCTGGTTAGAAGCTCTGAGCAGAACAGAAAATGCAATGTTGCAGAATTGGTATCGAATTGGAAAACTGGTATCAGCCAGGCAAGAGATCTGCCAAATCTTGAAATAATATTGCAAAAAAAAAAAAAAAAAAGGACCAAGGGATACAACCTAATCCGTGGGGCAAAAGTCCCATAAGAACATTTGAATTGTGAGATTTTTTTTTGCTTTTTCTTCAGCCTGAGTCTCTCCACAAACTTGTTGTGTAATGTGAATCATACTGTACCATGGAGCACGTCACTAGATGGATCACGCGCTGAGTAAAGCATACACGGTATCATTCTTAAGCAAAATAGTGTCATCACTGCAGCTAAAAGATGACAACCAGAACTCTTATGTAATTCCAATTTAATGTTAGATTAGATTTTGAGCATGGTTATTTTCCACAGTAAGGTGAACCTGTGGGTTTAAAATTCTCACTCTACTCCCTCTGCTTCGCAAGCTGAAGCAGCAAAAATGGGGGCTGAGTTTCCTATTCAAACTGCAGGCCCCCCTTATAAAATTCAAGGCCTCCCATTGACTCTTGGACTCTCAACTTCATTGGGAAAAGTCTTAAAACCGTATTTAATTTTAGCTATCATAATGAACTGGAAGGACTTTTGTGCGGGGCGGCAATCTCACCTAATAAAAGCATGGGAGGAACAGAATTTGCTGACCTCTGCATGGAGTGGTCTCTCACAAAAGGGTCAACGGACCGTTACTAGCACGTGTCATTGTGCTAAATAAACTTTTTAAAACCCAATGTTTACAAGCTGGGGATGGCCTCGGGCTGGCAGTAACTTCTCCCAAAACTCAACCACCGCTTGCCAGTCTTAATTAGCCTCGGATGCCCTACTGTCAGAATCGACCCAGGTCAGCGTTTATGAAGCCCACACATTCTTTCACGAAGGCTGCTCAGAAACAGGGGATTTTTATGCCATAGGGCAGCTGGAATCCTAACCTTCCAGTTAATTGAGCAAGTGTAGGCTCAACAAAGACTAGGGAGAGAATTAACAGGACATAGAAGGACCAGGCTGAAACAGCTCCTTTGTCCATCTTGCAAACACTGTGATGGAGCTCAACAAAAGGGCAACTCTAAGTAGAGTCAAAACGAGACTGTTTAGACTTAGTAAAACACCAGAGGTTTTTTTCTGTGTGTGCGTACAAGAACTGTACATTTAGATCTTTGAAACAAGATACGGTAATATGCAAGAATTTAGAGGGAGGGGGGAGGACTTTTACTACAAGTTAAGTTTTTCAAAACAAGCTATGTAAATCCAACTATAGCGACCGTTTCCCTTATTTTCAGGGAAGGGAGCCCAAATTACTTTAAACTGACCGGCTTCACCTCAACGCTTGCAAAGCAGGAATCTTTTGAAATAGAACAGGACAATCTAGAGTTTAATCTTTCTTTTCTATAGCTAGAGAGTTTCAGCATCGGCCACTCTGAAAATCTGCCTAGTGATGGATGCTACAAGTTACAGTACGTAAAATCATGAAATGAAATCTACATTTTCTTGGTTTTTTTTTAAAAAAAAGAATGCCCGGAGCCGAGAAAACATTGCGAACGGTGAAGGCTAGCGCTTTGAATGGAAGCAAATCAAAGACCTATTAAAAAAAAGCCATGGTTTTGTGGATGACAACTCTGTTCAGACAGGAATTAATTTAACTTACAGGCACTAATTTCCAATACCACTTGGAAGGAGACTGTTCGGGAAGCAGGGGAACGGAAAGGTGGGAACAGGAGAGGAACATCATCAGAGCATGTTAACAAGCAAACTTTACATGAGCCTCATCCGGGCCATGCGAACGGTTTTTGACATCCAAACGACTCAAGAAAACATCTTTGAGACAAGCATGCGGAGATCCCTTCGGGAAGTCATTTAAATAAGTCTTGACTGTGCAATATAAAAAGTTCAACCGCAGCCTTTTCCACACCCGTTAAGAAGGTCTCAGCAAGACTTAGAAATGCACGCCCACAGTTGTGCCACTGTGCTTGGTGTGCTTCTCATAATATTCTAATGCTGGAAGTGTAACAGCATATATGTTAGTAACGTCCAATGCTTAAAAGGAACAAAAGACGGGAAGGATTGTATACATGCACTACTAATTCTTCTGAGTAATTCTATAGATCGATGGTTCTCAATCTTTTCTTCACCGTCAGCCCCCTTTAAATTCCTTTTCTGGCCATGGACTCTGGCCACAAACCCCCAAGAATAAGATTTAAATCATCACATTTCTTCAAGCCTTTGCAGACCCTGTAACTTCATGCCCCCCCCCCCAGGGGTCTGTGAACCACAGGTTGAGAGCCACTGCTATAGATGTTACTTACACAATTTTAACAGGTATTTTTTTTTAAAAAAAAAAATCTGGAAAATGTGAATATAAACTAAATACACATGGTCCTCAACTTACGACCACAACTGAGCCCCAAATTTATGTTGTTAAGTGAGACATTTGTTAAGCGAGTGTTGCCCCACTTTACGATGTCATAAATGTGAGTCAGATGTCAAGCATCCAAATGTAAATCACATGAACCCGGGAATGCTGCAAAGGTCATAAGTGTGAAACACGGTTGTAAGTCACTTTTTTCAGCGCTGTTGTAATTTTGAACGGTCACTAAATGAACAGTTTTAAGTTGAGGACTACCTGTATAAAATAAAACGGGGAGTGCAAACTAAACTTTTGAAATTGGGATTGTCACAGCAGCCTCCAGGTTCCATCTTTTTGAAACCCCTGGCACCTTTGCAGACCGTGTCTTAAGACATCTCTTAATGTTCAAATCACTCCACAATACAGTACATGGACAGATTTTTAAAAAAGAAAAAAAAGGAAAAAGAAATTAAGAGCATCGGAATCAACAAAGCAATTTTATAGAAGAGGTACAAGACAGGATAGTAAATTCTACTGATGTAAGAGCAAAGGCAGATAGAAAAAACAATGAGGTTTAATTAAACGTCCCATTTCATCTAATATGCTTTACCTTTTGATGACCTGGGCTTTCCAATAATTGCTGTTTTAATTTAATCTCTTTTTCTGTAATCTCTCTCATTTTTAGGTTCACCTAAAAGAGCAGAGGAGAAAAAAAAAAGGTAATGATGACAACTGTATTCTTTCTCCTGATTTTTGTTTTAACTGCTAAACTTCAGGGCTTTGTTATTTCTTTATGCTTTCTCAGTCTCCCTAACGGTATTCTGCATATCCATAAGCCTGTGCTTCCCTCTCTTTTTCTTACCACCCAATCCAGATGACAATCAAATACGATTAACCATTTCAAATTCCTAATCATACAGATGCTCCAAATATACACACGCGTATCTAGACACACATACCGTATATGCCGGCATATAAAACGACTTCCGGAAGCGCTAAACTCAGCGCCAAAGACGGGGGTCATCTTACACGCCGAGTCGTCTTATACGCCAGAAATACTGGTAGTTTCCAGTGTATAAGACGACGTTCTAGGAATGCGGCTCGGCGACAAAGACGGTGATCGTCTTATATGCCGGGTCACCTAATACGCCGGCATATACGTACGTACTTCAGATATAGGCACCCACTATATCACAAATCTAAATCTAAATCACAAATCAGCCCCCAAGCCATAAAAACAAAATTACTCCAGGACCTAAGTAAATGGATTTCCCTTGTTTTATTCCCTACCCAATTTCTAAGGTATTTTCGAAATTAAGTCTAATATCTCTGGCTAAATACTTGTTTTCTGAAATACAAGCAAGAGAGTTAAGCAGGAGAAGAAGATTTTTACAGAGTATTCTCTCACTTTTGGGACCTCTTAGCTCCCCTGCGCTAGCCAATTTTATTTATCCAAGGTTTCGTTTTATGTTGCTTAGAAGCAAGGTGAAGTTACTGCCTAGTTACTGTAGAGAAACGCTTACACTCCCCCCTCGTTCTCCTAATATTGGAAAACACAAATTGTATCCCGCTTGCAGGTCCCATGCTGGTGTTTGACCGACAATCAGAAACTTCCCCATAAAATTAGCTCAGGATTTACCTTGTTAATCCAAAATATCATCGCATCTTCCAGATCGTAGGGCAACTCCTTGGAGGCGCTGAACGTAGAAAAACATTTGACGCTCGCCACGACTTTCTCAAT
Source organism: Crotalus tigris (assembly GCF_016545835.1). Classification (NCBI taxonomy): domain Eukaryota; kingdom Metazoa; phylum Chordata; class Lepidosauria; order Squamata; family Viperidae; genus Crotalus; species Crotalus tigris. The sequence goes on along the minus strand of NW_024100519.1, from coordinate 394,090 downwards.
GCTGATCATCTCTACCGTGTAGGCCATCATGAGAGCATCAATCATTGCCATGTGTGGACTCTACAAGACCAAAAAAACAACAACAACGCTGGGTTCAATCGCCTTCTCAAGAAGACTGGAAAAAGGGGTCAGCCAGTTCAGGCCTGGGGAGGACCTGCGAGGAGGAAACAAAGGAGAGTAAAGCACAGGAGCTCAACTCGTGCTTTTCTTTTAAGCTCACCATTTTGATCGGCGCAGAGCTGAGATCGGATTCGGACACGGGCGTATCGTCGCTCTCCATGACGTAAATCCCTTTCCGGGAGAGCGTCTGGATGACCGAGTGGTGTCCCTGCAGCGCAGCCACCTGATCCCCTTTGAGAATAAGACTGCAGACGCGGTAGTACAGCTCGCTGGATAACAACAGCTTGATGACAGGCGGTTTGATGTGCTCCTGCTCATACTGGTCTATATAAAAGGGATCTTTTAATTCCTCCGGGATGTTATCTGAAAGGAGAAGACGAGCCAGTTCAAAGGGAGAGAACTGGTGTTTGACACCACCAGCAACTTAATTAAAGATGTAGCCAATCAGGAGAAAAGAAGAAAAAAAACACAATTTCCTTATTTTAAAAACTGCTGAAAGGACAAATTGCTTGTGGAAATGTCATTCTTGAATAGTTGTGGTCAATAATGCTCGACTAACCGACCACAATATATCTATCAAAACTCAGGAACGCAACTTCCTTGAAAATGACCATCCTTCCTCAATATCTACAGCACATCTATCAAAAGGATTAGAACTCAAATTCTCCGATTTCCCATGCTGAGGAAATCTGTACTATGGTGTCCCACCCACCCTTTGCCTCCTACAGACTCAATCAATGGGAAACCTTCAAAGCCCCCCCCCCGCCCCACACATTCTCATCCAACACTTTAACCACTTTGGCACAGCGGCTTTATCAAATCAAAACTTCAAGGGCAACTGCTAAGACTACTACATTTTGGTTTATGCCTTCAATTAGATAGTTGTACAACCTCAGTAGTCTAGCTTGGATGCAATTCATAATCCATGCATGAATTTCTACACTGAGACAGGATTGCAATTGGCACTCCTGGACACTGCAAGCGAGAAATGTAGCCCCAAGCCCAGGAGGGCCACCAAACTGTAAACTAGTTCAACGCCTTTATCCAGATCTGCCAGCTTTCCCACTGCCTTTTTCGGGTTATGTTTCAGCTTGTTTGCCTCGTTTCATCCCAAAACAGCTTCTTAGATACCTGTTTTCTTGTCCCACGAGCTCGCTGGAACCACCTCATCTGAGTGCAAGAGAGACGTGTGTCTTCACAAAATTACTATTTGACACACAACTCAAAGGTGATTTACTCTCAGCAGTGCCATTCAAACATTACAAAGTAGGTGCTGGCTTCATATTTGGAGGAAATCTGGAATTAAGGTGAGGTTGCGCAGATATCTAATTGAGTTAAGTCTGAAGCCTTGCAAAGATTTTTAGAAGATTGGAGATTTGGGGTATGCAGGACCACAGTTTTATACTTTAAGAAAGGGGGGGGAGGAGAAATAAGCCTTAAAGCCAAACATCAAATCTGATTTTTTTTGCAACTGACCAGATGCATACTGAGAGAAATAGAGTCAAGTATGTCAATTACATGATTGTGCGGCTTCTGTACATTGATAAAAATTATACCAACTATCTGGAAGGCTAAAGAAACTTAGCCAATTATTTAGGGTAACAACCTGAATTCAAATTCTGAAATCCACTCAATTGGGGTCTGTAACCCTGATCAACAGATATGTTTATAACTCTGCTCTCATGCAAGCCTAGTTCCCTAGTTCCCATGGAAGGTAAACATAAACACAACATTTACTAACCAGTGACTCCAACCTATACAGTACAGTTCTGAAAATCAGATACAAAATATCCCAACAGATAAACCATAATAATGGAGGAATACAAAACACCATCATCTTAACTGTAGTTGCGGCTTATGCTATGGTGAAGTTGTTTTTGTTTTTTTAACTCCAATTTACCAGAGCTGCAGTAAAATTTCTGTGCAGGAAACTTTTGGTTAGCATTCCTAATCTCAATCTAACACATGGTACAATTTTTATAGAACAAAAAGGTACTGTGCTAGCCAAAAAGAAATAAACCTGCCAGTAAGAAATACACTGCATTTTAGCCCTACTAAAAAGCAAACAATTTGCTAAGCAGTTGGCAAAATGGAGTTAGATTAAAAGGATCAACAACTCTGTAACTCCGAATTACATATTTCACACTTATTTCTGCTAGAAGCACCATAACCAATAAAATAGCTATAGAAATCTTTGCTCAAAAGATAGAAAGCAAGACATCAAAACAGATGAATTTACTGCAATGCAAAACTCAAGTTGGCAAGATAGAGAGAGAAAGAGAAAGGGAGAGAGAGAGAGAGAGAGAAATTGGAAAGGTCCCAACATACACTTTCAGGCTAACACAGGAGTTTAGCAGCTAGACGTTTTCCATCAATAGCTTCCCTTTATTTTTATACCCACCACTCAGAATCCCACACAAAAGGGGATGTGTGATCTTCACATCAATTTGTTCTGGAATTCAAATGCTGCATTTTTTTTTTTTTAAAGGAAGGTGACCGACTGACCTTCTGCATACCACAAGATTTTATTTTATTTTATTTTTAAAAATTAATCAGTTAGGAACCCTCCAAACTAAGCAGCAGGCATCTACCCCCCCCCCCAAAAGGACTCGCAAAGTCAAATCCTACAAACGGTGGGGTTCTCGCAGGCCTTTTTAAATGATGTGTGGGAGAGGACAGCTTGGCGATACAAAAACAAACAATGGCACGGCAGGGTGTTCTGCACTTAAAACTACAGGCCATTCATGACAAGAAAAGGGGGTGTACACCAAGGTCTGGCAAAGCATGGAAAGGAAGCAGTTCTATACATATTTTTTTTTTTTAAAAAAAAGCACAGTTCCAAACCCGTTCAGTGAGAAGGCAGGGAGGGAGAGGTTAAGAAATAAAATAATATTTTTGCAACGGGATTTAATTTTTTTTTTTTTTTTACCTATTCCATAAGCTTTCGCGCAGATCCACTGTAGATTAGCAGCTATTTTGGCTCGGGATGAATCATAGAGTTCCAACGGAACAATCTCGGCGCTACTATCTGTAAGAGCATCCATTTTTCTTCTGGGGTTATCTCCACCAGCACCAATATCAACATCCACCATCTGCAAGGACAACCGAATAGGAAAAAAGAACACAGAGAGAAACAGAGCCTAACGTCTTGAAATGACAGTTCAAAATTCAAGCGGATGATCAAGGACGGGTTCCTATCAGCCCACAAACTTGGGAGGGGGAGATTTTATTATTATTTTTTTATTGTAAAGGTTTGGTATAACGGATTGCAACAAAGCTCGGTTGGAAAATCACCCGCCCCAAAGCTCTGTACACAATCAAAACTTAACAGAAACAAGATAACCAGCACACCAACTCAGCAAGGGTAGTTATGTTCGTCTTGCTTTACAGGATCCTCGCTCACCCGCAATTATTGGCTCTGGTGAGTTAAGCAACCTCTAATAATATGCACAGGTCCAAAGCATTTGACCAGAAAGGGAACATTTATCATCAGATTCCCACAACACCAGAAGCAACACCTTCTGTTTCCTTCATCCTTACTCCTGAGGGATCAGCGGCTGGCTGAAAGGAGCAGATGCTCAAAATACTTTCGGCAAGGAGATAATAAGCCAAAATAGTCAAACCTCTTACCTTTTCTGCTGGCATGTTTGGGGGGCGATCAAAGGAAAGGGGTCTCAATCCTCCTTTCCTGCTAGAAGGCTTGATCCCCCCCCCCAAAAAACAAAGACAACAAAAGAGATCCTGTCAAGATCTCCTTGCTTTGCATCCATCGCCCAGTTCCTTCTCTCGGTTTTTTTTTTTGCAATCTCACTAGCTTCCCCCTACACACACATTTCCCTTTGCCAAAATCTCTTCCCGGTTCTGTTTTCTGCACGCCCTGCTTTCTACCTTCAAAATTATGGATGGTGATTCTTATTGTGATCGCTTCTTACAACTGTCTCAGCCCTTTTCCACTTGGTAGGGAGGGAGTCCTGTCTCCTTAAGAGACCTTACGGTGAATCGCCTGAGCTCAGAGAGCACCAAGGACCCCTCATTCCAACCCTGAGCTGCAAATATTCTCCTTTATCGAGACCTTACAGACGAACGGCCTCCTCCTTCATTCTCACTCTGCCCCCAGTCCTCATTCACGTGTGCTTAGTGCCCTGTCATGTTAGGGCCTCCTTTATCCAACTCTCCTTCCCACAACCAGTGCCTAATTCCAGCCCCGTTGTTGAAATGCACACAAATGCAAATAAAATAAGACACAGATCCCCGATTTATTTAAATATAAATAAAGGAAGACACGTGTCCTATCGCCTTTTATGACTGCTTTTTCTTGACTGAAGGAAATTCTCCCAAGCACACTTAGGATCCAGGCTTCTCTATTGTGCTAACCTAAAATCTAGCCCAGGCCTAGTGGGTCCTTAAAAAGTTCTGCTAGACAATCGCACACACCACATTTACAAATCGCACAAATCCTATCCCTGCACGCCCCTCCCCACACCCCTTTCCTCTTCTCCAGCTTCCCCTTGCCTTCATACCCAACTAATCAATTTCTGCATGATTGCAACTGGGCTTTTTTATTGCTTTTTATTGCTTGCTTGGTTTTAACTACGCCTTCTTCGAAGCCTGCTTATTTTGCCTTTGTGTTGATTGTGGTTTCTTCCCCCCCCCCAAGCTCCCAAAGAGGAGAAAGTAAAAAATAAAATAAAATAAAGCAAGGACTTCACACACCAACGGTGAAACTGACTTACAAAGAGTGAAATTGATCAGGGTCCTATTATTGTGAGCCTCCAGGCTTAGATCTGCCCTCCCCTTCGCTCCCTCCTAATGCCCCATTGGCCCCCTCCCTGCACACAACAATCACACACACCCCTGGTTGTCACTGTGCACCCCATCAGACCCACCCCCATGGTCTTAAACAACCCCATCGCCCCTTCCAAGTGCTGAAGACAATAGAAAGTGACACTTTTATAAAGCTCCCCCCTCCTTTAAGGGGGGGGGAAGAGAGGAGGGGGGAGGAAGAAAAAAAAAAGCAAAAATGCAAGGCTAGCCCAGTTCTTCCATACGAATGCTCTGCCCCTCCCCCAAATAAGCCACGATCGCCCTCCCCCAAATCACCACGCGTGTTTTGCAGAGATCCCCCCCTTCCTAACCCAATTAGGGGGACACTGATGGGGGGGACTCACTGGATAGACGCCCCCTCCCCACCACGATCGTGGGACTTTCATGGGCGGGGACGCGCCCGGCTCGTGTCCTGCGGGGGTCCCCGCCCCTGCCAAGCCCCCCCTCTCCTTCCTTTGGGGGGGGCGACCCCCGCCCCTCACCTTGCGTCGGCCTTTCCCCGGCCGCGGCTACTCCATCGCCGCCGCGCCCAGGCCGGAGGGGGCCGCGGCCACCCCAGAGGGACGCGGAGACGGGCGGGCGGGCGAGGCGGGCACGAGGGCGCGGGCACGGCGACGGGCGGCGCGCTCCCGACGGGCGGCCCGGCTGAGACGCCTCCTCGGAGAGAGAGAGAGAGAGAGAGAGAGAGAGAGAGAGAGAGAGGGAGGAAGGGCGGGCTGCCGCGCCTGCGCAGTCCTTCTCCCGGGAAGGGGCGGGGCGGTGCGCTCGGGCGCGCGCCGAGCGACGTCACCGGGCGCACCAGACTGAAGGCGTCGCCTCGCCAGCGTCTCTCGCCTCGGCGCGCATGCGCCCAGGGCACGGCTTTTTTTTTTTTTCTCCTACCCTCGTCCTCCGTCTCCAAGGGAATAAGGCGAAACCCATCCGGGGGCGGAAACGGAGGAGGGGCTTCCTGGAAACTCGGCCAATGAGAGCCCGAGGGGTGTTTTGATTGACGTGTAGGCCGGTACCACAACTCCCATCCTTTGGGCTGGGCTGAGGGAGGTGATGGGTTTGTAGTCCATCGCCCCTCGGGGGAAACGGGGCTTGAGTTTAACCCCATTAAAGTCCATATTCGACGTTTTTATTGAGGAGGGTGACCGTATATTAATTTTAATAGCTGATATTTCATAATATTATATATTAAGGGTATTTTTTGTTAATTTCCAGGCAGATGCTTAATACGGGATAATACACAATAATAATTTATAGTATGTTGATTAGGGGTTGTTTATTTGAGTTTTTGTGACTCTTAAGAGGTTGGATAATTACTAGAGAAGTTGTATTGGCAAATAATTATTTGGGGTATTTTCCATAGGAGGAATTTTTTCTTTCAAGAAAGGGGTTTAAATTAAGTTTAGTCAGATACTAGAATAAATCTTTATTTTTTAAAAAACATGTTATAAACTCCTGGTTTAATCATGGGGGGAAATGAGGCTTGTAAATCTCCTGAAATGTTAGGTTGTATTATAGACATATTGAGTCTCTACAAACGGCATGGGATGTTTTTTCCATAGGATATCAAAAGTTTCAGCGGCGTATAAATTTAATAAATAGAATAGGTTTTAATTGCTGGAGTTGGGCAACGTATAAATTTAATATTATTATCATCCAGGAAGAAAAATGAGACGTTATTTGGAGAAATAATTCAAAACCCTGCTCAAGCAGGAGATCCTATACTATTCCGGACAAATGGCTGTCCAATCTTTTATTAGGCTTGATATAAATGTAATAAGACCAAGCAAAAAGATAACGGTAGTAGAAACCCTTAGGTCACACACAGAGTAACAGAAGGGACCTTGGAGGTCTTCTAGTCCAACCTCCTGCTCAAGCAGGAGACCCTATACCATTCCAGGCAAATGGTCGTCCAGTCTCTTAAAAACCTCCAGCGCTGGAGCACCCACAATTTCTGGAGGCAAGCAGTTCCACTAACAGAATAATAGCATTGGAGGGACCTTGGAGGTCTTCTAGTCCAACCCCCTGCTCAAACAGGAGCCCTTATACTATTCCAGGCAAATGACTGTCCAGTCTCTTCTTAAAAGCCTCCAGTGATGGAGCAGCCACAACTTCTGAAGGGAAACCGTTCCACTAATTAATTGTTCTCACAGTCAGGAAATTTCTCTTTGTTTCTAGGTTGCTTCTCTCTTTGGTTAGTTTCCATCATTTGTCCTGCCTTCAGGGGCTTTGGAGAATAGGTTGACCCCCCTCTTCTTTGTGGCAGCCCCTGAGATACTGGAACATTGCTATCATGTCACTTATCTGCTCTCATGATAGAAACAACTTGACAGAATCTGCTTAGGATCCATAAATTTAGTTAGACGAGAGCAATACGCCCTTGTTTGCCTTGCCTAAAAGTTGAGTTGGGGCATTCCTCCCATCCTGATAAACAAGGATTTGTTTCTTGCAGGGCGGGGCTGAAAAATGCTTAGCCGCATGTCTTGAGAAAGGGTGAGGTTGACATAACCACTGTTATCTTGAAGACTCATCTCTGGTAGAGAGTGTATCTTTCTCCCAGGGAGTGCTCAGAACCAATCTGGAGCAGGGTAGCTTCTGTAAACGGGTCTACCACATTCTTTGCAAAAGAAACCCCTGAAGCTATATTTAATCAAGTTGCATTTGGGATCATTTCATGCTCGGCATCTCTGAAGCTTTATATATTGTAATCAATGCACGTGTGCTCTAAAACAGAATCTTACAAGCTCAATTTAATTCAATTTATTGCGGTCAAAGTCCAATCTTACAAGCTCTGGGCTGAGAAAGAAGCAGGAGAAATTCCTTCGGTTCTTCATGCATCCTTTTTGATGCTGCTTTAAGTGGGCTGTCTGGGTTTCCAGAGTTCTCCTCATCTACTGCTAGACATCTGGTACAGGGTCATCTGCTTACAGATCTTCTCAAGATCTGGCCTTCTCTTCCTGGTCAAAAGGATAACAATCTACTTGAAACTTTTTATTTCTTTGTTTTATCCAGGAGGGACCCTGATAGGTTTACAGTGATTTTGTAACTCTTCAGGTTTTCATTAAATTTCAATTCTTGCCCCATGTCCAACTTTGAATCCTGGCCTGTTTGAAGGTATCTGGTGCCTTTGGAAAGGTAATAGATGAGAGTCATCGACCTGAAGACATCAAACCCTTGGAAGAACTGTGTGGTTTATGAGGGGTCCTTGGTGCTCACTGATCTTGCTTGTTTTCTTGCACACGTTTCATTACCCTAACTAGGTAACATCCTCGGTGCTAGTTGATGTCCTGTTTAAGATCCATAAGAAGAGAGAACTCATGATCTCTGAAACCCCTAATTCTGCTCACTAGCATTTTCTCCTCTTTGAGAAAACATATTACATTTCCTTTTTCAACGGTTTCTAAGTTTTCCATAGATACAAGCTAGACATTAGCTCTTGGAAATTATGGACAAATTAGTGTGGTCTTTTGTGGGGGTGATGCCTTCCTCCCCCTCCCCCAGTGATGCACAAACAGGGTTGAAGGTCCACCCCATTCGGTGCTTCAGTGGTGCCCGAAGCAATGCTCAAGAAGCCATTAATCTTAAGAGGAGCAGACTGTGCTCCATAAAGGAATGCAAATGTTGAAAAAGCATGATTACATAGAAACACCATGAATCTTTTTGCAACCTGGAGAACAAGGACATCAACTTGAGTTGTGTGAAACAGTGGTTGTGTTCTTAGGCGTTGCTGCACAACCGTGCACCATGTGATTAATCTGGTTTTCCTTTCTTTTCTGAAGGATGGATTGCATAATAAACTCTCCTAGCCATTTTGATGGAGGGTAAGATCCAACAGACAGATGCCTCTCCCACGTTGCCAAGTAACCACCGAATTAAGCTTGATTTGGCAAATGTCGTGGCTGTGGCCACGAGGTCGTATTTATTCTTTAAAAACTCTTCATTTCTTCCCATTCCAGAACTAAACACTCTCATTCCTTTCCATTCCAGAATGGGCAGGTGGAAATCAAAAGAAGAAGGGGAAAAAAAACCCCTGCCACCAAAGAGGTAACAGATGTTTGTAAAATATCAGATAGTGTTAGAATTTCTCTTACCATGCTGGCACTTATCCAAGTACTAATTAGATCCAATCTTGTTTGTTTGTTGGTTAATTTAAGATCAGCTCCAGTTGGAGGAGAAAGAGGAAAGGGACAATTGAGACAATTACGATTTTATGAAGTTGATGAGATCCTGGAAAACAGAAAGGTGAGAAATTTAAAAAGAACAAAAAGCGAGGTATTTGGTCACTTGTGGATCTGAGAGAAGCAAGGATGGTTTTCGAGGAAAAATAAACAGAAGCCGAAATAGTGCTGCCATAAACTAGATTGAGTTAGGGTTTGTTTTCTTATTTCTGGCCGATGTCCTTTGGTTTGCTGCCTTCTTACCTTCTCTATCCTTTCTCAGTGTTTTGCATAATGTGGCTTATCTAGAAAGGAAATAAAAGGATGGGTAGCTTTAGCTCGCGCCCAGATGAACAGGAATGTTACCGAATGCAGAAAGACTGGTTTAGCACATTTGAAATAAAAAAGAGGCGATTCAGAATCGCATCAGCTAAGGAACCTTCTCTCTGCCTAAGAGTGCTTGAGATGTTACCGACCTCAGGCCAGCAAAGCAGGCTTGGATTTTCAGAGTATCTGGCTTGGGAGACCCTCAGAAAATCCAAGATTGTATCACTTCCAAACAGTTGTCAAGGAAACTGGCATCCAATAAGATGGATTATTTTCAACCACAATCAACTCAACACGCCTTTATATTTTTATAAGTAACTCAAGGCAGCCAGCTTACCTAATGCCCCTTCAGGAGAACGGGGCTCTCCCAAAGCCACCCAGACGACTTCCATGCCTAAGGCGGAACTAGAACTCACCATCTCCTGGTGATTGGCTCAGTTATCCAGCTGGCTTTCCCGCCTAAGGCGGAACTAGGACACACCGTCTCCTGGTGATTGGCTGAGTCGCCCAGCTGGCTTTTGTGCCTAAAGTGGGTCTAGAACTCCCAGTCTTGGTGATTGGCTCAAAGTTACTTTCATACCTGAGGTGGGACTAGAACTCATTTGTCTCCTGGTGATTGGCCCAAAGTCACCCAGCCCCCTTTCATAGCTAAGGCAAGACTAGAACTCACCGTCTCCTGGTGATTGGCCCACAGTCACCCAGCTGGCTTTCATGGCTAAGGTGGGACTAGAACTCACCGTCCCGCAGTTTGCAGCCCGCATCACATTGTCCCTCTATTCTCTTAATGATGAACACATCATTAAGGGCACGTTATTCAGGAGTTGTTATTCTCCTGTTCTAATTCTCTCCAATTCCACCTAGCCAAGTCAGAGGAAAATAGAGCTGTGATTATATTCATGCCCTAGCCCCGTGCAGATACCTAATTCACATGTTTCCAAGACCTTCCCAGTAGACATGGGCCAATGCCTCCCTGGGTACCCAGGGATGCATGTGCTATGACACGATAGAAGATAAGTGGGCGGCCGGTGGAGGCAGGCATGCATTCCCTGAGTCACAAGAAGACAGGCACATGGCAGATTCCCTTGAGCGCATAACCTGGTGTTCCCATGGCAACCGCCGTGATGATGGTTTGGCAAACTGACATCCCAAGAAGCAAATGAACGCCTGTGAAAATCTCTTTTAACCAAAGCTGTTTTCATGCAGTCACTGAAAGTCTTTCAGTTACCTGCGATTATTCTGTTCCGGATAGTAACGGAGTAGCAAACATATTTCTCGCTGAGAATTACATACCTCATTGCTTTCTCTTTAGCAGAGAGGAGCTCTAAAGTGGAGGTTGTTCTGTCTCAGTGGCCAAACCTTCAACAATTAAACACACATTTAATTTTTTAAATAACCGAGAATATTTGTAGCCCGGGCTGGAAATGAAGGCTCCTTGGTGCTCTCTGAGCTTGGTTGTTTTCTTGCAGATGATTTGTTATCTCCACTAAGTAACACTGAGGATGTTACCTAGTTAGGTAATGAAACGCCTGCCAGAAAAATAACCAAGCTCAGAGAGAGCATCCATTTTTAAAATCCCAATTTTCCAAAAGTCAAGCGTTAGGCTGCATGGCGTCGTGCCTTAAAATGGGAGATTTGTAAGAATGCATCTGCAGAATGCACTCTCTGAATAAAAGGGAGGGGGGGTGAATGGATGGAAAAGGGACATAGATCAATTCGTACAGATTCACACTTCTTCCCCCCCCCCCGCCAGATCTCTAAGGAGAAGAGTACTAAGAAATTAAATTTAAAGGAATCCGCTGTAGATTGTAAGACAAGCATTTTGGATATGGTCGCCAAAGGAGAGCCAAAGAGTTGCAGATGATACCAGACAAAGGGCATTTGGGAGCTGAGAGTTGGGTTCTCCCTCCGCCTTTTTCCCTTTCAGAGGAGCTGCCACTGAATCCCCTGGCTGGTTCAGGAGGCTGGCTCATCAATCCAAAATGCCTGTCCACTGGGCCCCAGGGTGGAAGAGGGGGGGGGGGGAAGAGAAAGAGAAGATGGAGAAGGGGGCAGGGAAGAGGGAGAGGCAATATCTTCTATTGTGCTCCTAGTCCTCTAATTTGTAAATTTCACCATGAAATATTTAACACTGCTTCTAATTTGCATAGAGCAGCATGCATATGCACAGAGCATGTAAAGGGTAATGAGAGAGAAAGGAAGGAAGGGGGGAGAGAGAAAGAAGTTGGGAGGGAGGGAGGAAGGAAAGAAAAAGGACGGAAGAAAAGAAAAGAGAAAAAGGAAGGAAAAAATAAATTGATAGGTAGACAGAGATAGATAGATAGATAGACAGACAGACAATTTGCCCTTAAATGAAGTCACTTTGGCTCTTTAAGAAAGAAAGGGGCAGGTAAGACTAAGCATTTTTATTTTATTTTTAAATTGCACTTTGCAGAAGGAAAAGCAGAATCAAAACAGAAGGAAGGAGAGGAAAAGCAAAGGGCAGCCCAAATCAGAGATTTGCAAGCCTAAGGGTAAGTCAACAAAGTACCCGTTCCCCGAATATTGTTGATTTTGGTTCTAAGTGCATTGCTTAGAAACTTCGAGGCTTTACGTAGTAGGGACCATCCCAAAGTTTCGTTCCGTTGAGATGATTTCAACCATTAATTTCAGGCTGGGCATTTTAAATGCCTCATTTGCTCTCTGGTTTATTGGTCCAGGCAGGCTAATGGAAAGAAAAAGATAATTAAGACACTGGGAGGGGGGAACCCTAAAACTAAAGATGCTCCAGTATCCTGCTGCGTCATCCAGCCAGATCCATCTACAATACATCCTAAATAGGCATTAAGGAAACTCATTTATAGTTCTTTTGTTAAAAGCATCCTAGGAAACCACCAAAAATGACAGCCAAAACCAACGTATTCTATTCTATTCTATTCTATTCTATTCTATTCTATTCTATTCTATTCTATTCTATTCTATTCTATTCTATTCTAATTTTCTGTTCCATTCTATTCCATTCTAAAGTTATATCCACAGTTGATTTGAAGTGCTTGACCAGCCTCGGGGCTAAACCTTTCTGAAGAGGCCGATGCAATTTTCCCCAAGGAATCAGCTTGGGGGACGTTTTAGCTTAATTTTTGTTTGTTTGTTTTTATTTTTCTGGTCGGAACGAGGCGACGACGCGCGTCCGTCTCGGCCCGCGCAGCGAAGCGGAACCTTCGGCGCGGGCGCGGGTAGGCGCGGTTTCCCGGCGGGACGTCTAGAGCGGCGGACCGAGGGCCGCTGGGGGGCGCCTTTCGCCGTTGCACCGCGGCCGTTAACGGGGCGGGCGGGACCCCGCGCGGGCTGCGGAGCCTGGCATCATGTTCGCCGGCTTGCAAGAGCTCGGGGTGGCCAACGGGGAGGACTTGAAGGAGACGCTCACCAATTGCATGGAGCCCCTGAAGGCCATCGAGCAGTTCCAGGTGGAGGGAACGGGGGGCGGCGTAGGGGGGGGGTGTCTCTCTTCCGCATTCCCGTTGCCGTGGAGGACTAGTCCCGGGGCGAAGCATGCAACTGCCCTCCTGAGTCTTCTTTTATTTTCCTACGGCTTGCAAAATCTGGGAGAGTTTACGCTTAGCACTGGTGCAAAAAAAAAAAAAAAAGCATGCTAGTTCCGGGGCCAAGCTGCCTTGTTCTCCCCAGCCTCTATTTTATTTTATTTTTTGCTGAATTGCTCTTTAAAATCTCTCCTAACGCCGCCTCTGGGTCTGTTGCAAGCGGCGCATTCGGCTGGGCATTGCATTGGGTGCAAGGGCTAACAGGTTGCCCAAGTTTGGGGGTTTCCCAGGCTGAAAATCCAGGATGGGTTTTAGTCTGTTTATGGCCGCCGGATATTTGAACTGCCTTCCTCTTCTCTGCGCGCTCCCCCCACCCCGCCCCATGCAGCATTCATTTTCTTTGTGAAGGGGAAAATCCTTTTTTTTTTAAAATAACAACAACAAACAATAAAACAACAACAATAATGCAATGCTTTTTTCAAACTTGGCAACTTTAAGATGTGTGAACTTTTAACTTCCAGACTTGCCTCCAGAAGTTCTGGGTGCTCCCATCACTGGAGGTTTTCAAGAAGAAATGGGATAGGGTTTCCTGCTTGAGCAAGGGGTTGGGCTAGAGGATCTCCAAGATCTCCCTTCCAGCTCTGTAATTCTATGTTCTCAGGGATGGAGTTCAGTTAGACCTGCATTGCTTGTTCATGGTGGGTGAGAAATGTCGGAATTATCTGCCCTAATCTGTTTGAACCCCACATGTGCCATGTTGACAGACAGAAAACGGCATCCTGCTGCCCTCCCTTCAGTCCGCCCTCCCTTTCCTGGACCTCCATGGCACCCCTAGGCTGGAGTTCCACCAGTCAGTGTTTGATGAGCTGCGTGAGAAGCTTCTGGAGAGGGTCTCGGCTATTGCCGCTGAAGGAAAGGCCAACGAAAGGTAGGTTGGCTGGACCGCCATCGAAGGGATCTGCACCTCGGGCTGAAAATGGACCTCTGTCTTCTCCTTTCTTCTCCCAGGTACAAAAAGCTGGAAGATCTCCTGGAGAAGAGTTTCCCTTTGGTAAAGATGCCGTCCATCCAGCCAGTGGTGATGTGCGTCATGAAACATTTGCCCAAGGTAGAAACTAAGAAAATCACTGTTAATCTAGGTGCCATCCGAGTATCTAGTAAAAGGGTGATCCGTGGTTTGCTTAGGTGGAATTCAGGATCGTTCTTAGAAAGTCCTGTGACTTCCTTCCTTCTTTCCTTCCTTCCTCCCTCCCTCCCTTCTTTCCCCTTCCTTCCTTCTTCCTTCCTTCCTTCCTTCCTTCTTTCCCCTTCCTTCCTTCATTCCTTCCTTCTTTCCCCTCCTTCCTTCCTTCCTCTCTGTCTTCTCTCTCCCCTTCCTTCTTTCCTTCCTCCCTCCCTCCTTCCTTCCTTCCTCCCTCCCTTCTTCCTTCTTTCCCCTTCCTTCCTTCCTTCCTTCCTTCCTTCCTTCCTTCCTTCTTTCCCCTTCCTTCCTTCCTTCCTTCCTTCCTTCCTTCCTTCCTTCCTTCCTTCCTTCCTTCCTTCCTTCCTTCCTTCCTTCTATCCTCCCTCCCTCCCCCTTTATGTACAATTCAATTTCCTCTGTTCCTGTCTAAAATTCCCCTTTATTCAGAACCTAATGTGTAAGGGCTATCAGGTCCAGAGGAGGCGTTTTTCACCCAAGGTATTTCTTTCTCCCTTCCTTAGTGGCTGAGTTCCATCCCCAAAAAGGACTGACCTTGTGAATTATGCTTGCTTGACTCAAACCCGCCCTGTGTCAACATCTTTACAGCTGGATGTGCCCATGTTTTTATTAACGTCTTGACAGGGGAAAAAGAGTAGGCTATGGGACTCCAGCAGCTCTGTTCCTCTCTAGCTTTAGAAACAGTTTTATCAAGCCTAGAAAATGGTGAGGTTTGCATAGTGTGTCAGCGTTTGATTTGGCTTTGTTTCGCTTTGGCCTGTCCTCAGAAGCCAGACATTAACTGGGCTTCCTGGTTTAGCAGAACTAAGCCACGCAGGAACTCGGCCAAAGGGGAATTGTCCAACAAACCATGTTTTTAAAAGAACATGACTTGGAACAGTGGGGGAAAGTCAGCCCAATATCTACCCTTGGCACCGGGTTGGTTTTTGAAATGGCTGCTTGTTGGGGCAGGGAATGAGTGATCTTTTGAGTCCTGAACAACGTGCTGTTGTGAAAGGACACCGAGGCATAACATCCAGAGGCTAAAACTATGCTTCTCTAGGCGCTCTAGATGTAGAAATACAATAGAAACATGGCGGAACAAGAAATAGAACGCTCCAGAAGTAGAACTGGAAAAACATTCGCTACAAACCGGGGGCCCTCCTTTTGCAACTGGCTCCTGATGACATGCTTGAACCCAGGTTCCCGAAAAAAAGTTGAAGCTGGTGATGGCCGACAAGGATCTGTATAAAGCCTGTGCCGTGGAAGTGAAACGCCAGATCTGGCAAGATAACCAGGCTCTGTTTGGAGACGAGGTCTCCCCGTTGCTGAAGCAGTACATTCTGGAGAAGGAGAACGCTTTATTCAGCAGTGACCTCTCCGTGCTGCAGAACTTCTTCAGCCCTTCTCCTAGAACCAGGCGTCAGGGAGAGGTAAGCCCCAAGAAGGATGAGTTGGAGGTAGTTTGGGCCACCAGCTTGGAGACTTTGGGGGAAACTTTGAACTTTCCCACCGCAGAAGAGCGGGAGGCACCCAGATCTGCCCTCCTCCCTCTTCTTCCCCCCCCCATCCCCTGATTGCTGGAGGCACTCAGAATCTTGCCCTGTCTTTGTTTCAAAGGTGGTTCAGAAGCTGACCCAGATGATCGGGAAGAACGTGAAGCTGTACGACATGGTGCTTCAGTTCCTCCGGACGCTCTTCCTCCGGACGCGGAACGTCCATTATTGCACGCTGAGGGCGGAGCTCCTGATGTCGCTCCACGATCTGGACATCAGCGAGATCTGCACAGTGGACCCCTGCCACAAGGTACCAACGCAAGAAACAGCTGTGCAGCTCTACATTTAATTTTTACTTCTTTGTATTCCGTCGTTCTGTACTTTTTTTTACAAAGAACTCAAAACGACAAACATATCCGACACAAATTCCTCCTCCTCCTGTTTTCTGTTCAGCGACGACCCTGTGAGGTGGGTTGGTCTGAGAGAAAAAGAGGGCCGGCCCAACTGGCTTTCATGCCTAAGGCGGGACTAGAACTCACTGTCTCCTGGTGATTGGCCCAAAGTCACACAGCTGGCTTTCATGCCTAAAGTGGGACTAGAATTCACTGTCTCCTGGTATTTGGGCCTAAGTCATCCAGCTAGCTTTCAGGATTAAGGTGGGATTAGAACTCACCATCTCCTGGTGATTGGCCCAAAGTCACACAGCTGGCTTTCACGCCTAAAGGCGGGACTAAAACTCACCACCTCCATCTTTCTAGCCTCACCACTTCCCTTTCCAGGGGCCTGCATTCTTTCAGGAGCTGGCCAGCTCTCCTCCTGTTCACAGCTTATGTCAAATCTCCCCCCCCCCAAAAAAAATATTATTTTTTGCTCCCTTGACAGTTTACGTGGTGCCTCGACGCTTGCATTCGGGAGAGGTTTGTTGACAACAAACGGGCGCGGGAGCTGCAGGGCTTCCTCGACGGAGTGAAAAAGGCCCAAGAACAAGTGCTGGGGTAAGTGCTGAAGACTCTGGAGGCAGGCTTAAGAGGCTTTTTCCGCTGCAAAAACGGTTAAAACCACTGAAAGACCCAAATGAGGAGGGATTCTACCTTGGGGAAAGCGAGCCTCGAAAAGTAGCTTGCTACAGTGATGCATTTGATGCGTTTGTTTGTTTGTCTCTCCTTCCTTAGGGACCTGTCGATGATCTTGTGCGACCCGTTTGCCATCAACACCTTGGTTTTGAGCACGATCCG
The DNA here is from genome assembly GCF_016545835.1 of Crotalus tigris. Taxonomy (NCBI): domain Eukaryota; kingdom Metazoa; phylum Chordata; class Lepidosauria; order Squamata; family Viperidae; genus Crotalus; species Crotalus tigris. The sequence goes on along the minus strand of NW_024100519.1, from coordinate 377,242 downwards.
GCATTTGCAGGAGCTGATTGGTCAAGAAGTGTTACCCAGGGTAAGTTAGACAGCATTATCCTCTGGATAGGATTGGCCCCGCGGGGTTAACCTCAGGGAGAAATGATGAAACGGACCTTCCCATCGGTTGTGGAATCCTGCAACACAATTACAAAGGGTGGACTTTGCATTGCGATATCGCATCGGGGTTGGTTCCCAACACCCACGCAGCCATCGTAGCTTATTTTTCACTTGTTCATTGAATGAGTAGTTGACCCAACGGATTTTAGCATCCAGAGAATTCACTCGCTTCCATGCCCGATGTTGTTAAAGAAGAGACTAGAAATCCCCTATCTGCGATGGTGTAAGTTCTCCTGCTTGAGCAGGGGGCTGGACTAGAAGACCTCCAAGGTCCCTTCCAACTCTTCTTCTTCTCCTAAATTTTCAGGAAAGCCCAGAACTCTTACTACTTCTGAGGATGCTGTCCCTGGGGCAAGGGGCTTGGGATGTGATTGACAGCCAGATCTTCAAAGAACCCAAACTGGTAAGGTACCACCGGGAACGCCATCGCTGATGGTCTTGAAGGTCCATTCCTTCCTTAGCAGCTATATTCTTCTAAATGGACAATGCTCTGTCCAGAAAGACCTTGGGGATAAGATTAGGCGACCTTCCACTGCCTTTCTGTGCCTCAGGAGGTGGATTTGATCACCAAATTTCTGCCAATGTTGATGGCCTTCGTGGTGGATGACTACACCTTCACTGTGGATCAGAAGCTGCCTTCGGAAGAGAAGGGTCCAGCTTCTTACCCCAGCACCATCCCTGAGTTGTTTCCAAAGTAAGTACCTTTCAGTTTGGGAACTTTTTGTCCAACAGTCAAAACCTGGTGCTCAGCAGGGCTGAAGAAACTGGGCCCATTGAGAATTGTGAGTTAGAAAAGGGCATTAAGAGGGGAGGGAAATGGTAAGGCACCTAGTTAGACAGCAGGAGACGGCAAGTTCTAGTCCCACCTTAGCCATGAAATGTAGCTGGGTGACTTTGGGTCGATCACCAGGAGATGGTGAGTTCTAATCCCACCTTAAGGCATGAAAGCCGGCTGGGTGGGGGTGGGCCTGCCCGCCCCGCCCCTTCCTCAGCCCAGCCCACCTCACAGGGCTGTTGTGGGAAAAGTAGAAGAAGAAATAATAAAGACAGCACCCAATGAAAGTGCGTGAGTGAACGAACAGGCAAATGACCGAGAGCAAATGAATAAATGAGTGAGTGAACGAACGAACGAACACGGCAGCCGAAGCTCTTTCTCGCCTGTCCCAGATTTCTCCAAGAACAGCGGATCGCCTGTGAGGTGGGCCTATACTACGTGCTCCACATCACCAAGCAAAGGAACAAAAACGCCCTGCTTCGCTTGGTCCCAACCCTGAGTAAGTCCCCATGTCCTTATCTCAGTGAAAAGGCAGAACACAGGCCAAGCGTCCTCCTGGCACAGCTGGCTGTTTAAGCTAGGAAGAAATTGCAAGACTAAAAAAAAATGAAGGCATTGTGGTGCAATCGCCGTGGATTCCACCACCCTCTCTCCTCCTCCTCCTCCTCCTCCTCCTCCTCCTCCTCCTCCTCTCTTTAGAAAGAGGGTGAGAGAAAGAGGTCCCCCTAGCGAACAACCGGTTCTCTGCATGGATGCCACTCCATTCTGGGCCTGGGCAACAAAAAATTAGCTATCGGTTTTGTCGAAGCGGTGCAAACCGGTTGAATCCCACCACTGGGTCCCCCCCCCAACCTTCTCAAAGTCACCCTGTCTCTTTCTCTCTCTCTCGGCACTTTGCAGCGGAGACCTTCAACGACCTGGCCTTTGGGGACATTTTCCTGCACCTCTTCACAGGCAACCTTACCCTGCTGGCTGACGAATTTGGGCAGGACGATTTCTGCGCGGTCCTTTTCGACCGCTTCTTCCTGCCTGCCTGCCCCAGGTAACACCCGTCTCCTTTCCAGAAGGTGACCACGTTCTGTCTTTCCTCAGGAAGGGGAAGGGAAGGGAAGAGAAGGGGGCAAAAAGAAGGGAGGGAAGGGAAGGAGGAAGGAAAAAGAAAAGAAAGGAAGGCTAAGGAAGGGAAGGAAAGAAAGGCTAGGGGAGGGAAGGAGGGAAAGGAAAGGAAAAGGAAAGGAAGGCTGGGAAGGCAAGGAAAGGGAAGGAAGCCTAGGGGAGGGAAGGAAGGAAGGAAGGAAGGAAGGAAGGAAGGAAGGAAGGAAGGAAGGAAGGAAGGAAGGAAGGAAGGAAGGAAGGAAAGAAAGACAAGGAAAAGGAAATGAAAGAAAGAAGGAAGGAAGGGGTGAAGGGATGAGAAGGGAAGAGAGGCAAGGAAAGAAAAGGCAGCCTAGGGGATGGATGGATGGATGGATGGATGGATGGATGGATGGAAGGAAGGAAGGAAGGAAGGAGAAAGAAGAAAGGGAAGATAGTTAGATCTTCTGATTGGGAGAAGCTGCAGGGCTTCAAAACCGGGGAACCCACAGTCTGTTCCCACCACGTCCCAGGAAGGACAACGTCCATCGGCACCTGCTGAGGCTGCTGCTTCACCTCCATCACAAAGTCTTCCCTGCCAGGCTGGAGTCTCTGCAGAAGGCCTTGGAACCAACCAAGCAGGTAGGAGGCGAGGAGAGGGAGGGAGGGGGGGAATTTGGGGCCGCATTGAGCTCGTGACTCAAGCGCTGCTCTTCCTCCAGGCCAGCAATTTACCATTTTTTTTAAAAAAAAAAAACAAAAAACAAATCTCTTCTCCTTGAAACAGAGCAGCGAAGCGGTGAAAGAGCTTTACAACCAGCTGGGCGAGAAACTGGAAGTCCGCAAGCCTAGCCCCGTCCCAGAAGCTGAGGCTCCACCGATGGATTTGCCCCTCCCAACAGTATCTTCTACCCCGGTTCCACCATAGATGCACCCTCTCTTTCCCTCCTCAATTCCCTCTGGGAGAGCCAGGCTCATTCCTGGCGTCAGGGGACAAAGGTTGGACACACTCCACTTGCTTGCGACACGGTCACCTGGCCAACCTTGAACGAAGCTACTCAGATGCCTACTTCGCATCTCATCCCACGGCGTGGGTGTCTTCCAGGAAGGGTGCTGCACAGTTAAAGATAGTGGGTTATTGTTGTTGTTATTGTTTTGAGGGGGAGGATCGCTTAGGGCAGGGGTCTCCAACCTTGGCGACTTTTAAGCCTTGTGGACTTCAACTCCCAGAATCCCTCAGCCAGCCGGTTGCCGAAGTCCACGAGTCTTCAGTTTGCCAAGGTTGGGGACCCCCGATTTAGGGGTCTGGATTAGCCCTGGAGGGGCAGGGCAGGTTTAAATCCAGATGTTATTTTTGTAAAAAAACAAAAACAAAAAACACCTGTGTGTTCTTGTGTGCATATAGGAAACGCACAAAACAAACGGTAAAAGGTGGGGAATAATTTGTTCACTCCTTTTTTGCTTTGGGTTTGTTTTTTTCCTAGTGTAGGAAAAAATAAACTTTCCAAGCCCTGCCTCTGTTTTGGCACGTGCTTTTTTTTTTTCCTTCCCTTCCTCTCTTTCGTTGTGGTTGATTTACTCTTTGCGTCCGCGGTAACTGGATCCCTTGGAGGTTTTTAAGAAGAGACTGGACAACCACTTGTCTGAAATGTGTAGGGATCGCCTGATTGAGCACGGGGCTGGACTAGCAGACCTCCAAGGTCCCTTCCAGCTCATTCTGTTACAGATTGCACCTTCTCTCTCTCTCACACACACACACACACACCCCTCCAAACTGGGGATCAGTTAGGAAGCCTTGCTGGGCACCCCCAAGCTGGCAGTGCCAGAGAGAAACCACATTCGTTTTCTTTAGACGCTTCTGTCTTTACCGGATGATGTTAGCAATAAGGACAAAGAAAGGCTTCCAAACTTTGCAAAATCAAGTAGAAACTAGGTCGGTTTCAGGTTGTTGAAAGCTTTAATGAGCCACGTCTCCAAACCAAGACCGAAGAGACACTGAGACATTTGCAGGGAGATGCCTAAAGTTCCCCCCAGAGCCTTACATTTCCAGCAAAAGGAGCTATTATCAGCAATAGCTTCTTTTTTCCCCATTTTCTTCTCTCTTTTTTTTAGCAACCCAATATCCTCTGCTACAATCTTCTCCAATCAAGCACATTTCCAGAGCTGGGGAAACTCCAGTTTTAAAACTCCATAGGGAAGGTATTTTTTTCAAACGGGAGCCTTCCGCTCGCCCGCTGGATGCCCTTGGGAAGGTAGCCTTTCCCCCCAGCATGCATTCCATTTACCCGGGAAGAAAAAAAAAACTCAGATCAGTTCTTTCCCCTTGAAAAGAGCACCGTGGAATAAACTTTCCTTTTTTTCCCCTCTTTTTTTTTTTTTCATTCCGTTTCGTTGAGTCCCTGTTCAAGGTCTCCGGCATCCCCAACATTGACGTCTCTCGCTTGCTCGGCTTGATCCGGCTCGCCGGCGCCCGTAGGGCATGTTTCGTCTTTGGGGCTGGTGCCCGAGGCTGCTGCAAAGGAACTGGATCCCAATTCCCCCTGGGAACCGTCTATCGGAATCCCCTCGGGCATTTTTTTCTCGGCCAGAAACTGCGTGGCGGTTTTCCACCCCAAGGGAAGGCCTTTCGTGTTTAGGTTTTCGCCGGAAAGATACTGGCTGACGGTGGGGATGACGATGGCGCTCTTAATTTGAGGGATACGGTCCGTATCCACCCCTGGCCTCTTGGCGTCTCCCCTTTCTTTCCCAACAAGCTTCTCATTTGGGATTCTTTTCCTGGCCAACATTGGATCCGTTGGTTTCTCGTGGTGCTCCTTTGCCGACACGGGCCTCAACCTGGGAGAGTTCCTCAAAGGAGCAGGGAAGCCTCTGAGTTTGCTCCAAGCCTCCGTGGCTGGCTGCTGCTCAACCCGGTCGTCTCTCTTTGCCGAACAGCGCTTTGACCTCTGGAAAGCTTCGGTTAAGGGCCCGGCTTTTTCAGAGACGGGGTGATGCTGCAAGTGAGGGAAGTAAGAGTTGACGGTCGGGATGGACGGGGTGTTTCTAGCCGGCGCGTGGTCGTTGTCGTTCACCAGGATCAGCTTGTTGATCTTGTAGGTCAGGCTTCGGAGGGCTTGAGGGGGGTTCCTTCTCAGGAAGTCACTGCCGACCGGGCAGTTGGCATCTGCGGTGGCATTTCCCCTGGGGGTGAAAGAGGGGCGAAGGAATGATGGCAAAACAAGAAGCGGGTAGCCATCCTAGATGGAGATGGGATTCGGGGTCATCTGCTTGTTGAAGTCACCAGGGTAAAAGGAATGAATCAGGTTGAGGGTTTATGGAAATGAGGAGGACTATGGGGTCCCTCATACTCTCTGAGCTTAGTTATTTACTTGCCGATGTTTTGTTACCCAATTAGGTAACATCATCAGTGCTAGAAAGGACTGCAATAACCCCACTCCCTTTCAGCATTGATGATGTTACCTAGTTGGGTAATGAAATGTCTGCAACCAAGCTCAGAGAGCACCAAGGACCCCACAGTCCCCCTCCTCCTCATCTCCACAAACCTTGTTCCCTTCTAACACTGATGATGTTCCCTAGCTGGGTCATGAAACATCTGCAAGAAGATCACCAAGCTCAGAGAGCACCAAGGACCCCACAGTCCCCCTCCTCCTCCTCTCCACAAACCTTCCCTTCTAACACTGATGATGTTCCCTAGCTGGGTCATGAAACATCTGCAAGAAGATCACCAAGCTCAGAGAGTCGTTGAGGCCACTTGGAGGTTTATCTGTGTCCTAATGTGTCACAATAAACCTCCAAATGGCTTCAAAGACCCTCCAAAAGAAGGCAAAGGACCAGCGGTCTGCAAGGAGTATAAATCCTTCCATTCCCCACCATCCAGTCAGAGCTGAAGAAGCTCCTTGGATGAGAAGTGAAACGTCTTCGAAGGAAAAACAAAGTCCAGTTGCCTCCTGAAAAAAAGCAACTTTGGGAGGTCTACGTGTCTTAAAAAATGCCCCGGTTCAGAAACTCTGATCTAGGCAGTCGTGTTTGATGGAGGCAGGTCCTGGCTATGCTGGAGAGGAGAAGAAATAGCAGGTACGCTTCTCACGTTCTCAAGTTTAAGGGCCACGATCAGACAAAACCCCGGTGACCCAGGGCTATAGGAGCAGATACCTTTGGGATTTGCGTGTGTCCCACTGACAGCGAGGCATCCAGACCGACAGCTGAGTTGACCTTTGCGGCTTCGGATCGACCTTTCCCTGGTAGATGGAGCGCAAATTCTGCTTTGTATTTTCTGGGGGGGAGTGGAAATTCGGTTTTCCTGAGAAGCAAGGAGAAAAGAAATCGGCAGGATTGGGCCATTGTCATCCGATGTTTTGGCTTTCCTAAATCTCCTCCTGACCGATCTGATCCCTTCCCGCCCTTCGCTGGGAGAAGGCCCAATGGTACTCTTCTGCCTTCATCCTTCAATTTGTCCACCGCTCTGGTTGATCTCAGCCAGCCTGGTTTAGCTACGTAAGGGGGAATGTCTGCAGAACTACAGCCAACGGGAGAAATAAAGGAACGTTCTGGGATGGCAAATGAATTTGGAGGCCTCCAAGAAGGATTCTTTTGAGAGGGAAGGAATGCAAGGCTGTCTAAGACATGGTTTCGTTTGATTTACCTGGGTACACAAACTGGAATTCAGAGACGGTCTGATATTTCCTCTTCTCCACAACGTTGGGGTATTTTATTTTTCTGCGCGGGAAGACAGAAGGCAAAGAACACAATTGCTTTCCAAATCAGTCGTCCCCTCTACTTAATACACAATCCTCCCAGCTTGTGTCGTGCTGGGTTGCTTCTTCGTGATGGACCGGCGGACCCTTCCTATCACATTTCTGTTGATTGCCACTATCTAGACAGCTTACATAATTATAAAAGCCAAGAGGAGTTTGGAAACACCTCTCTCTAACCGACACATTTTCTTAAAAGGCCTAATAATTTATTATTATTATTATTTTGCCAACATTAAACTAGCTGTCCTTCATTGCCTATAAAAACCAAGTTTAAAAAATGGGGTTTCTTAATGATCACCCATATCTGTTTGTGTTATCTATCTATGTTTCTATCCATTCCTTTCTCTCCATTCTATCATCTATCTATAATTCCTTCTTTCCATTCTCTCTCTCCTTCCCTTGCTCCCTCCCTTCTCTCATTCCTTCCTTCCATCCAACCTTCCTTTCTTCCTTTAATCTCTCCTTCTTTCCTTCTCTCCTTTCTTTCCTTCTTTCCTTCCTTCCTTCCTTCCTCCACCCTCCCTCCTTCAATTCATTCTCCCTTCCTCCCTCCTTCCCTCCCATCCTTACTTCCATCTTTCTTTCTTTCTTTCTCTCCCTCCCTCTCTCTCTCTCTCTCTCTCTCTCTCTCTCTTTCTTTCTTTCTCAAAAATTTGGTAGCTACTGCCACCTAGCTGGGCATTTTAAGTATACAGATTGGCTATCAAAGTAATTCAACAAGCAGATGGCTAGCTTTTGTTAGACTTTATATTACCTTTTGTTTTCTCTGCTGTTGCTAACATCTTTAGGTTTTTCTGATTGCTCCGTTCTCCCTTTCCTGGGTGTTTTTTTCTTTTCAGTCTCCAGTTTGGCATTCTGGATCTCTCCCTGCATTTTGAAAAAATAAAAAAACAGAAGAATGGTACATGAGTGCTATATGATCTACCTCTGCTTCAATATTCTTCAATAACCATGGTTACCTGGGAATTGAATACTAGTTTCACCTCATACTAAGCAAGGTTTGCTTAAAAGGATACCGAAATAGCAACGCGTTATCCAGGTTCTTCTCCCACTCACCAAGTTGTCTGTCTCCGAAGATGCGTTTCCAGTGTCCTCATTGCTACTGCAACACAACTTGGTGGTGCTGTCTTGGCTTTCTGGTGCCAACCTGGATGAGACACACACAACATTTCACAAATGTCATGTTTACTCAAACCAAAATCACCACCTTGTTGTCCGAAGTTCAGCCATGCATTTTGCAAAGCATGCCCTTCAAAGATCTCCAGAACTTTAGGAAGCCTCCAACTTCAGCAGAATGTCCCCCAGTGGCTTAGAGTCCAGATCTATTTAAGTCCACTGCTGGGCCTTAATAGGAAGCTGGAAGTACCTGGGTAGATTAGACATTTCAGACTGCAAGGGAGAAGATTGTTCCTAGTGATCAACCGAACCAGGGGTCTTCAAGCTTGGCCCTTTTATGTCTTGTGGGCTCCAACTCCCAGAATTCCTCAGCCAGCATGCCAAATAATACACAACAACAAGGAAGAACTGGGGAATTATAGACGCTAGAAGCTTCTTGTGGTTTTATTTCTGTTATAAACTGGTCAGGGACCATTAAATGCATCTCATTGTTAGGCTCAACAAGCTCCTGAGTAGCTAAATACTGGGTTGAGCATTTTAGTTTTGAAGTTTGGATCCTCCCCTCAGGAGAACACAACATTATTATCCTCCCGACGAGCCTCAAGTTAATCCTCACAATGATGAGACTGAACAAAATAACATTTGAAGGCCCTTCAACAGCCAGAAGCTCCTTCAAGGTGGGGAGAGTTGACCGCAGCCAACATGAGAGTCCCTATATAAAGCCTTCGGTCAGGCTTAGGAGAAGAGGGGGAGATAGTCTTCTGCTCGTTTTTCCAAAGTCAGTTGGAGCTACTCAAGGTTCTGGTCTCCCTTGCAAAGGTCAGCCTTACCCTTTGGAGTCAAGACTATGAATGGAACAGCTCCTGCCGTGCACAGTAAGATGCGTGCGTTGGATTCTACTCCTCTTTTTCTTGCTACGCTTTCTCTTCTTATGTCGAGGCTGCTTAATGAACTGGGCTGAGTTGGGCTCCACGGCGGTGGGTTTCTTGTCCTTCATCAGGGCAATCTTGGATGGACTTTTCTGCCGTGCCTTGTTTCCCATGGGCCTGCGGACACAAGTGAGGAAGGAAGGAAGGAAGGAAGGAACCAAGTTAAGATTTTAATGGCTCTTCTCATTCCGACGTACTTCATCTGAAGCAGTGCTCCTTAGTTGGAGCAAAAGCTTGGAAACTGGTGATGAAGGTTAGTGGGGGTCGCTCTAGGGGACCAATTCCTTCTACCCCCAGATTACCTTGAAATCTGACTTTTTTTTTCCGAAGGTACACGGAAGAAGCAACAGTTAAGCAATGGGGATTTTGACTTGGCCTTCACAGAATGATTTGCTAAGCATAAGTTCTCAGGCTGTTTTGTCTCTTCACCAATAGACCTTCTATGACTTAGAAACAAATGATCTCCACAGAGAACTTGAGCAACACCTGTTCGATTTCCCCATGACAAGAAGCCAAGTCAACAATTGACCACCCTGAAGATTAAAGATAGACTTGGACCTTCTCCTCATGACACCTAGAACTATTTTGCCATTGCAACCATGATCTGGCAAAGCAGATCATGAAGAACCCAGCAAAAGTGACAACTGGCAACGATGACAGTGATTGTCTGTAGGGCGTTGGGATTTATCACCTTTCCTTGAAAACTGACTTTTGGTAATGTAGAGTAGCTCTCTAGATAGGAAGTCAAGGAGATGCCAGAAGAAAGAAACAAAAGACTCAGTGATGAGTCTGTAGATCAAGGACATGATGGACAGCTCTGGCTGGTGAACACTCAAACACTTCAGCAAGTTTGTTGATGACTGAGGTCTTGAGAATGGAGAAGAACAGCAGGTCTTGGAGAAAAAGAAAGTAGGGGAACAATTCCTTCTCCTACCACCAGAAAAAAAAAAGAACTTTTTGAAACAATTGGCATTTCACTCCTTGGCCCATAAAACCTTTGATGTGTTACATGGCGGTAAAGTTTTGGGGGCTACCAAGCCAAGATGGGCTGAATGAGCAGTTCTTCCATGGTTTCCCCTTCATCTCCCTCTCAAATAAATCTTGGTTGTAGCTGAATATACTACTCTTATCACCAACAAGGAAGCAAAACCAGAGTTTTGCTAATCTAGATGGGGTAAACTGCATTGTTCATCAGAATCGGGCAAGTATCGTGGCTTGCTCTATCTTGCCTGTCCTTGAAAACTTGACGAGGACAAAGAGGCAGAATTAATTTCCATCCTCTGGGCAGTTACAATCTTGATCCAAAGCTGAGTAAGACAGAGATCGCCCCCAGCCCTAAGCATTTCTCCTGGACTTCCTTAATCCTGTTGCTGCTGCTTTTGTAGAGTTAAACCTGACCTGGAAAGGTTTTGTGAAATTGTGTGTTGGCTCCTGAGCCCATCTGCCAAGGGACTTCCTTTCCTTGGTGGTATCTCAAATTGAATGGCTCTGCTTCACTGCTCCCCAACATAAGGATTCCGTATAAATTGGATTTAAAACAAAAAAAAGCTAGTTTCCCACTTTGGGCTAAACCAGGATTTTCAAACCATTGTAAGTTGACTAAACGTCAGTGGCCAGATTGACAGTACTCTAACCGCAACCCAATCCGCTCACTTAAAATAGAGGTGAAATGACCATTCCTGATCTTAAAGGTGGACCTGAAACCACTTGCTCCTATAATCAAATCCTTTCCTGTCGTATCTTGAAAAGACACCCCAAACCTATCCATAAGACAAAGAGAGGAACATCGTAAAACGAATCTCCATGCCCAAGATGAACAGAGTTTTTGTGAGGATCTGAAGCAGGGATATGTCGGATGGACTTACTTTAGATTTGTTGCTGGTATCACAGCAGAGGCACAAGGAGATACTCAACAACAAGAGCAAAAATCTTGGGTAAAATAGGGCCATGGGTAAAAAGGGTTGGGCGTTCAAGATCCAAAGATGGGATATAAGGTGAAGCTGTCTCTGGATCTCAGCAACTGCCTCTGTTGCTATGGAAACAGGATTCTACCATCCTGGCTGGTCCTCTCTTCGCTTTTTTGCATCTATTCAGGTTTTCTAACGATGCATCATTCAAGCATCCTACTGGGTTCTTTTTTAGATTGGTATTTTTAAACAGAGAAGAAAGGCAGTCCCAAACAGGTAAGGAAGCAGTCAACATATAAGGAAATAGGGATTTATTTTGACAGGCACTCTGGTACGTGTGAAATGATCCGCCTTAGCTTTGTTTATAGAACGCTCCTTTAAAAAAATAAGCAAGAAATAAGAAACTGGGGGGGGGGTTTAAGCTCCCTAATTTATTAGAGGATGAATAGATTACCTTTTACATCAACCTGGCATCTGATGAGGTCATGAAGACATCCATATTGCTTGCTAAGTTGGAAGGCAGAAGTGTTTGTCATTGATTTCTTTCTGGCTAGGTATTTTATTTCATTCTTAAATTGAATTGAATTTATTATTTCATTCTTCTTTATTCTTGGGGGTGGTTAGATAAACTCAGACTGACTCTAATGTTTTGGGCAAACCCTGCAAATGGATTTATTTTGTAACCAGTTCACTTTCCTTGAATTCAGCATACTAAGGCAAGAAAACTTCAAAGCAAAATCCGAAGGTCTCCTGGTTTGAGCAGAGGGTTGGACTAGTAGACCTCTGAGATCCCTTTTAGTTTTATCGCTCTATGTTCTAAATGTTGTTTCCATAAAACAAACGAAGAGTCAAACTTAAGCCAACTTTTTAACTCAAAAGAAAAAAAAAAAGGATTTGGTAAAATTTCGTTTTATTTTCCCATTCTTTGCCATGAAGACTGTCACTTGAACAGAACAGAATAACAAAGTTGGAAGGGTCCTTGGAGGTCTTCTAGTCCAACCCCCTGCTCAGACAGGAAACCCTACAACATGTCAGACAAATGGTTGTCCAATCTCGTCTTAAGAACCTCCCGGGATGGAGCACCCACAACTTCTGGAGGCAAGCTGTTCCATGGGTTAATTGTCCTCACTGTCAGGAAATGTCTCCTTATTTCTAGGTTGAATCTCTCCTTTTGATCAGTTTCCATCTGTTGCTTCTTATCCTGCCTTCAGGTGCTTTGGAGAAGAGGTGGACCCCCTCTTCTTTGTGGCAGCCCCTCAAATAGTAGAACACTGGTATCCCGTCTCCCCTTTTTTCAGTTCTTCCTTTATTTTAGCCTCCAGTGTCACCCCCCACCACCACCCCTTTGATCTCCAGCAACAGAAACAGGAACAATTCATGATTGGAAACCAGGTTGAGCTTGTTTTGGGCTGGCTAAGGTGAGTCTTCAGCCTGAGTTAGCATCTCCCTCCCTGCAGTGGACCTAGGCTTTAAAAAATGTCAAGGTATTTCAAGAGCATGTCGATTGAATATGGGTTAAATCCGCAGGGAGGAGAGGTCTACATGTCAATCAAGGAAGAGAAATTGAAAATATTCACGCCGGCAGTCTCTTCGTAGCAACCAAGTGAGATATATTATTCTAGCTATATTTTATTTTTCTCCATGGAGGTGGGGGGGGGGAAGCTGTGTCCATTTTGCAAAAAAAGGATTTCTCTCTCTTTCTCTATGTGTTTCTGCATCCTGCAGTTCTTGCTTCCTCCAGAGAGAAATCTCGCTGGAAGAGCGGAAAAGCCTTTGTCTCATGGGCGCGCGTTCCTGCAAAAAGCATAAATGCATCAGACGCCACTGGAGAAGGATGGAGGCAGGTTGCAGTCTGAAAGTGAGCTGAACAAGCGAGCCATGGCTTCCTACCCCACGAGTCTGCTCGCTGGTTTTGCAGCTGGCCAGGATCAGAATTTCTGGGGGCTTGATTTGGGTGCAGAAAGGAGAAATTGCTAGCAAAGGTCGTCCTTCTCTGGCCTGCCAGCATCCATGACCCCCAGGCCCGATGAAGTGGGCTCTGAGGTGCCACAGATGGACCCGGCTGTCCTCATCTTCCTCCTGTATCTGATGATCATCCATGAGCTGGTGAGTGGGTGGATGGCGTATCAGAAGCAGGCCACCAAGCCGAAAAAGCAGACCGGTCCTCCTCGGTCAGGCAGGTAAGGTGTTTGTGTGTTTTGTGGGTCTGTGTGCGCCGAAGGGGGCTCCATGCTGAGTGAACCATCTTGGCATCTTTCGATGAGGGTAGACAGATGCCAGCTTTGGCTTCATCGCTCTTTTTGCAGACCTTACTTGGAGACGCTGCCATTGGGGCTGGGATTTTATTTTATTTTTACACCCGAACAGTGTGCTTTCCCACTAAGCTAGGGCTCTGCTGCTGCTATCTCCAAACAAGCAGAGATTCTAGTCCTCATGGTTTGGGAGAAAGGACAGAATTAAGAAAGAAAAGATGGGAGTGCTGGAAGGCACTTTATTTTGAGCCAGGCCAGCATCTACCCAGTCCAGCAAAATCAATTCATTCTCACTTGAAAATATTGAGGGTTGAGTAAGATGCAGAAGGGCGGGTGTTTTCCCAATGATTTCCACATGCTTTGAAAAAGTAAGATTCTAGTCCTCGTGGCTCTGAATAGAGAACAGAACAACAGAACTAAGTCGGAATTTATTCAAACACCAATGTTCTTAGACTCATAGGGTTTCAATTTACAGTTCTGTGTCGCTTCACCACAGTGTTACTACCGAGTTGTGAGTTTGTGAGGTGTTTCTGAACTGTAGCCCCCGGCAGGTGATGAAACACACAAACATCAACACACACACACTTGCATTCACACATTATCACCCTCCTCTGCGCCTAGTTAGGCTGGATTGGTGAAATCGGTCCAGGCACCTGCAGCAGCTAATGAATATTGAAACTTTTGTGCAAATCCACTTTTTGTTTTGACAAGGAAAAGAAATCCTTAGAAAGTGCACAGAGCAAAGCCACAAAGACGACAAGGGGTTTAGAAGCTAAACTGCATGATGAATGGTTAAGGGAACCAGCTATGTCTAGCCCAATGAAGAGAAGGATTGGGGTGACATGATAACTGTCTTGAGGGGCTGTCCACAATCCTGGACAATTCCTACCTTCTTTCTATTTGGTGTCCTTTTCAGCAGCTCTTCCCAAGGGAACCGTGCCAGCGTGTCCCACTCGTTGGCTTATCCAGTGCCACGAGACCGATGCAAGGACTGGAGGAAGCCGGGCAGAATCATCCGGAAAGCGTAAAACTGAGTTTACGATCTCAACCCACCAGGTTTGGCTAAGGAAGCTGCGAAGAATGTGGCTGATTGGAGTTCTGCACCTTGATCTGGCTGTGCGGCTGTCCTGTCTTTGCTATGACTGATCTCAGAGCATCTTCCAAACACCTTAGCCTTGTCAGGCATCCCACCTGACACTGAATGAAACAGGTATCGGTAAATAGCGGACCACAATTGACACAGTGATTTCAGCATCCTCCAGAGTAACCAATGAACTGATCCTCCCAGATGTACCTTCAGAAGCATGTGGCAGAATGCAGAAGGGAACTGGTGACTATGGAACAGGCCAAGATGGACAAAGAAGGGGACGCAAGAAAGTAGTAAGTCCCTGAAGGAATTAGAGTACTAAAACATTGGGAGATGACAGTGGAAATTGAGGTACAAGGGGGTGACCTCAAAATGTAGGTGACACAAGGATTGACCAGTGGAAGGAGAAGATGAAGAGCATGTGAATGAACATAAGGCTAGGGAAGGGGTTATGAAAAGGATAGAAACATCTCAGTTCTCCTCTATCAACCCTCTTGATGGTGATCTTTCTTGATTTGGGCACCCATCAACCTTTGGGACAATTCCTCTCTGTATCCAAGCATTTGTGCTCAGCAATCTTCTATCTGGTATCGACCTCTTCTGATCCTCCTCAGCTTCCATTCTTCTTGTTCTCCTTGAAGAAACTCCTAATGGGTGTTTGAACTTTCTTCTTTTGCCAAGATCTGCTATTCTACTCCATCCTCAAGACCTCCACCATCAATGGCTTGCTGATGTCTTTGAGTATTCACCAGTCAGAGCTGTTCATCATGTCCTTGATCTACAGATTCATCACTGAGATCTTTCCCCCCCCCTCTTTCTTTTAGCATCTTCTTGATTTCCGATCAAGAAATCTGCATTGCTCAAAATCAGTTTTCAATACCGGCCCCATGCAGACCATCACTGTCATCGTGGCCACCTTTGCGGTGTCCTTTGTTCTGCTTTGCCAGACCACGGTTGCAAAGCTGAAATAATTTATGTCATGTGGAGAAGGTCCAAGTCTGTATATCTTTAATCTTCATGATGGTCAACTGTTAACTTGACCCACTTCATCTGTAATCGTCTCGTGGGGAAATCAAACATGTGTTGTTTAAGTTCCCTATGAAGATCATTTGTTTATAAGTGTTAAAAAACACACACACACAAAATAGCCTGAGAATGGATGCTTAGAAAATCATGCTGTGAAGGCTGAATGCTTAATAGTTGCTTCTTCCATTTAGGTTCCATCTGACTTCAGAAGAAAAAAAAAAAAGACATAGTTGCCAGTGAAATTTGTGGTTGCGGAAATTAAGGTAATCTGACCCTTTACTAAGATTTTCTTTTCTTTTCTTTAAATATATGTATATGTATGGAGTCATCTAGTCATTGAGGCCAAACTCAAATTCTTGGGCTTTAATTAATTTAGAATTTTTTTGTAAATTTAATTAAAAAAACAGACCAAATTAGCAGTGTTCCAACATCTGAGGAGCTGCCTCAAAGAAGAGGGGTCAACCTATTCTCCAAAGCACCAAAGGCCAGGACAAGAAGCAACGGATGGAAACTAACCAAAGAGAGAAACAACCTAGAACTAAGGAGAAATTTCCTGACAGTGAGAACAATTAACCAGTGGAACAACTTGCCTCCAGAAGTTGTGAATGCTCCATCACTGGAAGTTTTTAAGAAGAGACTGGACAGCCATTTGTCTGAAATGGTATGGGATTTCCTGTCTGAGCAGGGGGTTGGACTAGAAGACCTCCAAGGTCCCTTCCAACTCTGTTATTCTCTTATTCTGTTAATATGAACCTGGACACCAGGTGGTGCTCCATATTATCCAATGTGAACTATGTCGAGGAAATTTCAGTATTAGGGTTACTTTCTAATTGTGTCCAAAGAAAATATGTTATGATACTCTTTTACGCTATGTGGCTGTGTACATTCTAACTTGGATAAAAGCAAAAATGATGCATTTCCCCCGACCCTTATGATTTGATCTCGCAATTCAGCTAAATCTGCAATCAGGCAATATCTCCTGGGACTTTCAGTTATGACATGGTCACTTCATTAAATCACCGCCCAGGCTTTGTGGTCCACCTACAAATCCACCTGCCCTCTGTAAACAACTCTTTCACCACAGTCAAGAAGCCCAGCTATCTAGGAGGGAAGTAGGGACAGGTTGCCCAAGTCAATGGCAACCTTTAATTATTATTATGTAGGAGGGCTAATTCAACGTTCGGGAAGCTCATTCCAACAGCCCAGATCCAGAGGCTGCCTGCTGTGACGCAGATACAAGAAAAACCTTGTGGAAGGATCCACACAAACTCCGATGCACGTTTGTTCAAAGAGTCACTTGGAGCAGGAAAAACCGGAGGCATAAAAACTGAGCAAATAAAACTTAACAGGGCTAGCGCGAAGGACCACATGTCTTGGCACCCCAAGCAAGGAATGAAAGGACCGCAGAAACCACGTCCAGCAACTGTTAGCCAAAGTCATCCTTTCTGCAGGGAGTGGGATTCCCACTTGTGCATTAGGGGATAACTTATTTATTATTTTATATATCAAGTAAATATTTGGATCGGTGCCCTGGAGCAGATTCAGAGGAGACCAAGGAAGACGATTTGAGGGATAGGAAATAGTCTGGGGGAGAGGATCGGGGGAGAAAGGATAGGTTTAGCTTGAAAAAAAACATATTATGGTGGCATTTTTCAAATCCATAAATATGAGTCAATTGCCAAGCATCCGAATTTTGATCCACGGGACCGTGGGGAAACTGCGACGGCCGTAAGCGTGAAACACAGCCGTAAGTCCCTTTTTTAAAAATGTCGTAACTTCAAATGGTCACTGAATGAACCGTTGTAAGTCAAGGACTACTTCTAATTATCCTATTACCAGAAGACAGGTTCCAACTAAATCTTGAGGGCAAAACAAAATATCACTAAATAGTAAAAAAAAACACTTCGGGGATGGGGGGGTGGCGAGGTGCTTCCTACTGGCTGTATTTAAAGCCAGTAAATTTAAAGTAGATAATCACCTTTTCAGGAAGGTTTGATCCAGATTCCTGCACTGATGGGGGGGTGGGGTGAGGCTTGATGGCTGTCGTATTCGTTGTTGACAATGCACAGATTACGCATCCTCCTAAAACTGGCTGCCTGACTCAGGAGCTGCAACAGTGAAGAGTGGTGCAAAACAACAGCACAGATGTTGCAAGCTTTTCATTGCGTCCCTTGCTTTTAAAGCCCTTAGGCTGCACCCCTGTCTCCTAAAGAGCTTCCATTTCTGCAGAATTGCTCTGCCATTCCCCCTTTTTAAAGCCTTTTAGTAGCTATCTCCGCCTCTCGTGGCAATGAGTTCCGCTGTCTCCTTCTTATCTGTTTTAATTGAACAAGATTGCACCAAAGTAAAAATTTAATTTATTTTTTTTGCTCCTCTTCGACTTCCTGGCAAGGAGACGATCCTGGGTTCGCTCCAAGCATTGAGCCAACATGATTGGCTAAGACTCTCCCATCCAAGCAGCCCGAAACTGGCTTGAGGAAGCGTTTGGAGTCCCTTAGATGCGCAATCCGGGTTTTCCTCCTCCCGTTCTCCTATCTGAAACATCAAACTGGGATCCTTCCTGGTTACAAACCCTGGGCTGGGCGGTTCTGTTTCGATCCGCCCACTCTGCCTTCCCTTCCTTCTCAGCTCTCCATCCAACATCTTTCTCAAAGCCAAATAACAAGACATTTCTCTGAAGCCAGCAGGACTCGAACACAGCTCAAAAGAGATGTCATTTTACCTGTCTTCCTCTTAGTGCTTTGTGACTGTGTGTTGTGCTTCACGCTGTCTTTGCAGTTAGCCCAACTTTTTAAAGTTGTAAACATCAGCTGAGGGGCCGCTGACGTCCTTTATTAGTCCATCCAGTTTTGTAAGCAGGGGTGGGTGGGGGAAATAAGATCATGCTTAGATATGACTTTTTCAAGAGAGCAGGGAGGAAATGCTGTCAGCAGAAACACAGGAGGAGGAGGAGGAGGAGGAGGAGGAGGAGGAGGAGGAAGAAGAAGAAGAAGAAGAAGAAGAAGAAGAAGAAGAAGAAGAAGAAGAAGAAGAAGAAGAAGAAGAAGAAGAAGAAGAAGAAGAAGAAGAAGAAGAAGAAGAAGAAGAAGAAGAAGAAGAAGAAGAAGAAGAAGAAGAAGAAGAAGAAGAAGAAGAAGAAGAAGAAGAAGAAGAAGAAGAAGAAGAAGAAGAAGAAGAAGAAGAAGAAGAAGAACAACAACAACAACAACAACAACAACAACCTTAGTGGATTTCACTGGGGCGAAAGGTTATCTGGTTCCAGAAAACCAGCTGTGTTTTTATCCAAGAAAGAAAAAAAAACCCCACACAATTAAACCTGAAACTTTCATTTCTTGCTTCAGGAACGCTGAAAGACGGGATCAAAGGGAGATATTTTTTTTCTCCGAGTTTTGGTAAGCAAGTGTGGAAGGGAGGAAGAGATTGCACAACTTGTTTGCTCAGTTTCAGTGACGCAAGAGCGATTACAAGGAAGGACAGAACGGAGAAACGCCTGGAGGGAGAAATATTTCCTAGCTCATAACAGCAGAAAAAGGACAGAGCAATGGATTCTGTCTTACTCACCGGGCATTCGTGCTACTATGATTATACACAAAAGGCATCAAAAAAAAAAAAAAAAAGAGAGCGAGAGAGAGACCACAAGGTCACACTCCGGTGGGCCTCACGGGAAACCCTGTTCGTTCGTTTTTTTCCCGCCCGCACGATGAACCTCTTTGCAATTTTCTTAATTTCTCAACTGCCCTGTATAATTAAGCGGCAAACAAGTCATCAAATGACAGAGCAAAAAAAATGTTTGCAGAGAAGACATCTGGGTAAAGCCACAATCACGGTTTCACTCTTGCGCACAGTCTCGGGAGAAAACTTTGCAAAGTTCCTGTTCAGCCCCAGTTCGTTTGTTACAAAACCAGCGTTCTTGGGAACTTTGCGACTGGGAGGAAAAGTTGTCTGGGCAAGGGCATCGGCTTAAATCCGCAGGGCGAACCGCGGAGGTGATGTTCGTCAAAAGGATTGTGGGTCGGACGATGTTTTGTTAAGCGCAACCACCTTGCCTTCCAGTTTCCTGGGTATCCCTCTCTCTGCCCAGCCTCTATTTTGCTGATCAAGTCTCTCTTTACTGTTAATGGGTAACTGTTTCCATGGTGACACTCCAAGTGTCTCCCAATTCCGGATGTGTGTCTTTTTTAAAAAAAAAATAAATAAAGGAAATTAGCAACACTCAAGATGGGGAAGAGGACCTTTTTGGTAGCCTGTGCGAAACTCACCAGGCTGTCACCAAAATAGGAGAAGACGAAGCATTGGGCTTGAGGTTAGACGATTCTCAAGGCCATCTAGTTGACCCCTCTAGATCAGGGGGTCTTCAAACTTGGCCCCTTTATGACTTGTGGACTTCAACTCCCAGAATTCCTCAGCCAGGCATCTCCATCACTGGAGATTTTTAAGAAGAGGCGCTAGACAATCACTTGTCTGAGATGGTGTAGGTTCTCCTACTTGAGCAGGGGGCTGGACTAGAAGACCTCCAAGGTCCCTTCCAGCTCTATTCTCTATTCCTGCTTAAGAATACTGCCTGGACTTGCTGCCCTGTTCTTAGTGGGTGGTTCGGTCAGCCTGGTCTGGTAATGATCATCCTTAAGAGAATTTATGCTAGGCAAAGCCAAGGATACTTATTTTTTTCTTCAGCTTCTCAAGTTACCTTTTTGAGAAAAATGCCGGGAGCTTTCCACAGAGGTCTGTTTTTCTGAGTCCTGAATTATGCCTCGGGCTCGGTTGCTGGGTGTTTGTTCTCCCCGAAGAAAAATGCAATAAATAGCAGAGCAGTGACCTTGCTTTTGAAACTCCATAACTAAGCTTCTTGTCTTGGTCTCTAGGGTTAAAGGGGGGGGGGATTTGGGTTTGTTGAAGCATTTAAGAACCTGTAATTACGCAGAATGAAACGAGAGTCTGGTCGGTCGGAGGAACCCAAGGGGAAGGCAAAATAATTTTGGCTGCAACCACACCTTCCGCTGTCTCCCTAGGAGGTCAAAATAACAGAATAGCAAGGAAAGGACCTTGGAAGTCTTCTAGTCCAACCCCTTGCTCAAGCAAGAAAGCCTGTTTCAGACAAGGTCCCTGCTTGCTGGTCCCAGACTGGGCTGCCCGGCATTAGGGAAACTTTGCTGACTTGAAAACGGGATCACAGGATCACAACGTACAGGACAACTGCTTGTGGCTCTTTTCAACAGCCAGTAACTCGTTTTGGGGTTCCTATTGTAAGCCAAGTCCCCGTTGCAAGTTCCTTCTGTCCCACTCCTTATCTCAAATCTTAAAAACACCCCACTGACGTCAAAGTCCAACATCCAGACCGGAGTGACAGATCTTTGTTTAGCCAAGGAGAGATGAAACAAAGTGCAAGCTTTGAAGTCCTCCAGAGCTTTCCATCAAGCAGAACATCTTTTCTGACAGTGCCAGCTTATGCGAGATGTAGCATTCACCGATGCTGAAGTGAACGGCAGCTCAGAAAGCTGGTGTTTTTTTAAAAAAATAAAATTGGAGATGGAAAAGTGGTCCCAGATCTCTCCTGATTTATTTATTTATTTATTTATTTATTTTGCCATCATAGACTAAGACAAGTTTCCTTGTATGGTAGAATGTCCAACAAGAAGGATGCCATTACTGTGTAGATAGTTGGATGGATGGATGGATGGATGGATGGATGGATGGACAGATAAATAGATAAATAGCAACAGATAAAGGTAGAGATAATGTAGAGAACAGGTAGAGGATGGAGGGATAAATAGAGATAGAGATAAAGAGAGATAGAGAACAGATATATAGATAGATTTAGAAAGAGATATAGAAAGAAAGAAAAAGGAAAGAAAGAAAAAGAAAGAAAGAAAGAAAGAAAGAAAGAAAGAAAGAAAGAAAGAAAGAAAGAAAGAAAGAAAGAAAGAGGATTTTGAATCTCCTCCACCTTGGTAAGTAGAATTTTTTTTTTTCACTTGTAACTGTTCTAAATACAGGAGGGCTTCCAGGAAGTCAGCTGGCCAGCTGCAAAAACCTGGAAAGTTCATTTAATCTTCTCCCAGGTTTGGTGCTTTCTGCAAATAACAAAAGCAAAATTATGGGGAGGGGTTAGGAGGGCAGAGAATTTACATTCTGGAACTTGGGCATCCCAAAAGACCAAAGTATACCCTTTGTAAAAAAAAAATAAAACAAAAACCTGAAGGGCGGCATCTGGCTATTTGCAAAGGATTCTTTCAATTTACCCAACCACCCCCAGTCCAAATAACTTTTGCTATTCCAGTGGACTTCCTTCCAGCTCTGGATAAACGTTGACTGGATTAGGGAAAACCCAAAGGGCAAGGAAGCAGTGGGCCCAGAAGGAGTAAACATCGTAAAAAGATTAAGCAAATTTCGTTAGCTCTGCTGGAGGAATCTCTGGAATAGCCAGTCGGTTGAAGCCTGATGGATGTTTAGTCAGAAGAATGTCTAGCAAGCTTCTTTTCGGCAAAATTGGTTTCTACAATGATTAAGCTCGCTTGGAACCGCCTCTGCAGGACTATAAAGTGATAAAAATAAAACCACTTTTCAGAAATGCCAACCATTTCTGACAAGTGGCTGTCCAGTCTCTTCTTGAAAGCTTCCAGCGATGAAGCTTCCACAACTTCTGAAGGCAACTTGGTTGATTCGTCTCACTGTCAGAAAATCTCTCCTTATTTCTAGGTTGAATCTCTCCTTGAACAGTTTCCATCTGTTATTCTTTGTCTGGCCTTCACGTCCTTTGGAAAATAGGTTGTCCCCACCCCCCTCTTCTCTGTGACAGCCCCTCAAATATTGGAAGACTGCTGTCACATCTCCGCTGGTCCTTCTCTTCACTAGACAAGACATACCCAGTTCCTGCAACCGTTCTTCCTATGTTTTAGCCTCCAGTCCCCTCATTGTCTTTGTTGCTCTTCTCTGAACCCTTGGGGGTGAAGCATCAAGGTTTGGAAGTCGCACAAACTCAACCCCTGCAGGTTGTAAGTCCTGGATGAAGGCCTGGTGTGTTGTCCTCATTTGACTAGGGTTGTTTCAGCCAACGAAGCAAGTTTGAGAAAACATGGCTTAGCAAAACTTCAAAACTTCTTCTTAAGCAACTTCTTTCTGGTGACTCATTGACTGATGGAAGAAAACAGGCAGGGTTGCTAGCCAACCTAGCCACTGGGCAATCTTCGGTCGGCCTATAAGTCAAATTAATTAATTAGTCAGTCCGAGCTGCTCAGCTCAGAGCTTGACTTAAATTCTCTTTTCCTAGTCTCTCAAGAGATGATCTAACCAGTCAGTTAGATCAGTTCCTCAAGGAGGAGTCCAGCATTCGTCAGCTGAGGGACTCAGTGCACGTGAAGTTCCTCTTCAAGTTTTAATGTCAGCAAGTCTGTCGAATAGTCCCCATCCCTAGTGAACCTCATGCCATGTGATTAGAAAACAACAGATGTTTACAACAGTTTTTTTTTCTTTTTCTTTCCCCTGGTTTCCCATTATTGTTATTTTCCTTTGTATTTTATATCTTGATAAGCTAATACAAATTTGAAACGGGGGAGGGGAGAAAGAAACTCTGGATTTCGGTGGCCGGCTGCCTGCTGCTGAACTATCCTAAGGATTGTTAAGTAAGGAAATGTAAGATGATTTCACCTTTCCAGGAAGAAAAAAAAAGCTATGTCTCTTCGACAAGAAGCTTGGTTGTGCCTTCAAGCCATGTTCCACCTGAGCACTAGCAGCTGGGATTGCAAAGTTCTCCACCCTGAGGTCATAGCCAGCCAGCCATGACGAAAAGACAAGGTGGTTTAATATTTTGGACTCAAGGCAACATCCTTCTAGCATCCGAGAGGTGAGCTTAAGGAAAGGACAGTTATTCCACTGAAACGCAAGGTCTGGTTTCCAGCGTCAGGTTGCAAAACATCGGACGCTAGATTGCAGAAATGCTGAAGCCAGTTTGTGGATTTGCGTTGATCTCAGTGGCCTACCTGGGCTAAGGGTCTGTCTTAGCCTGAGGCACCTTCGTCTGCTCCTTCCATTCATGAAGCGCCAGCTCCAAATCAAACACAAGAAGCCATTCTCTGCATCTCCAAGTTGCAACTTGTCCCAAAATGGCATGCTTTGGAGGTAGCAGTTGACTGGGACAACTGCCGACAACTCCACCCACCCAACTGTGAGAAGGATAGCAATAGCGCTTAGACTTATATACCACTTCACGGGGCTTTACAGCCATCTCTAAGCGGTTTACAGACTCAGCATCTTGCCCCTCAAACTATCTGGGTCCTCATTTTCCTGATGTCAACCAATTCTCCAAAGCACCTGAGGGCAGGACAAGAAGCGATGGATGAAAAATGAATCAATCAAGCTAGAACTAAGGAGAAATTTCCTGACAGTGAGAACAATTAACCAGTGGAACAGCTTGCCTCCAGAAGTTGTGGGTGCTCCATCCCTGGACAGCCATTTGTCTAAAATGGTACAGAGTCTCCTGCTTGGGCAAGGGGGTGGACTAGAAGACCTCCAAGGTCCCTTCCAACTCAGTTATCCTGTTACTAACTGCAGCTCTTTGGGTTCCAGTCCAAGACTGCTACCCCTCACCCATTTCTGAAGCCCTTTCTCCTCCAAGGTCACGTCTATCTCTGGGCCGGTTGCAAAACCTCATCGTTCTTCTGCGATGTAATCTCACTGAACTTTTGCCAATATCAAAGAATGGCGTTTACTTTGCTTCAGGCTCCACCATCCTGTTCCTTGGTGTATCCTTGGAGGTGACACCTTCCACCCGGGCTTTCAATATTTGTTGTACCTGCCCCACAAAGGGTACAAGGTGAAGGCAGAAGCACCCTTGTTCTTCTTAACCTTCACAGACTCTCTCTGCTTGGGAGAAAAGCTTCTGTAGACTGTGTTGGATCTGGAGAGAGAGAGAAAAAAGTTCCCTGAAGATGGGCTCCAGGACGAGCTCGTAAACTTGGAAGAATGAACCTTGTTCCCGGTGACTGACTGAGATAGGATTCCGTGTTAAGACTGTTGGAAAGTGATGAGCAGGTTGCGTTCTCCGGAAAGACTTGATCTGCCTTCTGCTCTGCCTCTCAAAGCAGTTTGCTAAAATCTGCCAAACTAATTTCCTGAGAGTGGTTAGTAGTGAAAAGTGAACTGGTGAGAATTCCACCATGGCAATTCCTCATTCACAGACGTAAGAACTTGGTGCTATCCGGTTGTGTTTGGACCAAGAGACTGGACAGCACTTGTCTGGAATGATAGAATAGAATAGGGAATAGAATAGAGTAGAGAGAGTAGAGTAGAGTAGAGTAGTTGGAAGGGACGTTTGAGGTCTTCTAGTCCAACCTTCTGCACAAACAGGAGATCCTATATCATCCAGGACAAATGGCTGTCCAGTCTCTTCTTGAAAACCTCCAGTGATGGAGCACTCACAATTTCTGGAGGCAAGTAGTTCCACTGGTTAATTGTTCTCACTGTCAGGAAATTTCTTCTTAGTTCTAGGTTGCTTCTCTCCTTGATTATTTTCCATCCGTTGCTCCTTGTCCTATATAGGACATCAATATAGGATCTCCTGCTTGAGCAGGAGGTTGGACTAGAAGACCTTTAAGGTCCCTTCCAACTCTGTCTATTCTATTCTATTCTATTCTATTCTATTCTATTCTATTCTATTCTATTCTATTCTAACCTTTGGATTAACTATTTCACCCATATGCTTGGGTTTTTCCTTCCAAATTATGGGACGTTCTTTCTGCTAAGTAAAATTCTTAGAAGGTACAGAGTTGAATTTGGATGGCAATGAAATCTAAAAGATATCAATAACAATATAAAAAGTGCAGTCTGGTGTGAGAGGGGAAGGAGGAGTCGGAATTTGATTCAAAAACAGCTCAACAATTCAAGGACAATGAGACTATTTTAGAAGTCCTTTTAAAGAGTCCCGCAGTGATAAGTCAGTGGAAATATTATCAACGAATATACGTTATCAGCCATCCACAGCTGCAATTCAAGATTTGATTTGTTCTTTCAGCACTGTTAAATAATTTTCTGGACTCCGTGTCCTTGATATGCTGATAACTTCTGTATCCTGGCAACTCAGCCTTTTAGAGGGAGCCGAGGAAATACACGTACCCACAAAAGGCAGCGGAGGCATTTTCACACAACACCCGATTACTGACATACTGGACTTCGTTAGATGTACAGAGCATGATGAAGGCTACTTGAACCAAGCCCAGCAGATAAGGCCACAGAGGATGCTAACCTAGGTTATTAGGGCTGCTAAGGTTTTCATTGCCCTGCCTAAAGGCGGTTGTGTGAACTCCAGCCAGTCAGTTTGCAGAACCAGATACAACACTCATAGCTCAGGATTCACTTTAAACCATGGTTGGCAAGCCACCAAGGCTCGGCTCATACAGGCAAAGCAAGCAATCCACATTATAATCAGTGCCATGGATGGACCTAACTCATGACTTTATTTACGTTCCTAGTCCTTTGAAAAACAACATCATAGCTTAATAACAGAATGACAGAGTTGGAAGGGACCTTGGAGGTCTTCTAGTCCAACCCCCTTCCTGCCCAAACAGAAGACCCTATTCCATTTTGGACAAGTAGCTGTCCAGTCTTCTCTTAAAAACCTCCAGTGTTGGAGCACCCACAACTTCTGGAGGCAACTTCCGTTGCACTGATTTAATTGTTCTCACTGTTGATCAAATGGGGATCAAAGTTTGACGAAAGAGGATCAATTTTGTTTTAGGGAAGTTGATTGTTCAGATGGATTTAAGGATCACTCATGAAATGCTTATTTCTCGTGGAGGCAACCAGCCACCGTGTCTGCCCATTGTTTTGTTTAACAATCCCTCCGGAATCTGAGCATTTGTGACGTCATCGGTCACCAATCTTTCCTCACTGCTCTTCATCTATCTGGGCGAGCCACAAGTTGACCGGACGTCCATCCTAACACCACCCAACCACCATGAGGGAAGCTGATTAGAAATCCTGGTTGTCTGAACGGCTGCCCCTTTGTTGGCAAGGAACTTTTTTTTTTCCCCTTTCTTTCTTCTTTTTGGCTTTTGGACATTGTGGACAAAAGTGAGTCGGTTCGTGATTCGGCAAGGAGGGATGGGCTTGATTGACGGGAACGCGAATGTGACTTTTGTGAAAGATACTTTAAAGGGTATTTTAAGTGCCAGTTGAGTAGAGGCCAGTTGGCCAGGCTTTGTGGGTAAGTGATAATTACTGAGAGAAGAGAATATTTGCAGTTGAAGGTGGAACTGTGGGATCCTTGATGCTCTCTGAGTTTCGTTATTTCCTTGGAGACGTTTCATGACCAAACTAGGAATATCATCAGTGCTATTAGGGAGTGGGATTTGTGGAGAGGAGGAGGAGGAGGAGGAGGAGGAGGAGGAGGAGGAGGAGGAGGAGGAGGAGGAGGAGGAGGAAAGCAAGATCCCCAATGCTCTCTGGGCTTGATGGTTTCCTTGCAGATGTTTCATGACAAGGGAACATCATCAGTGCTCATGAGTGTGACTTACTTCCTGTTTATATACAGTAGCTCTGAGCTTGGTGGTTCTCTTGCAGACATTTCACGACCCAACTAGATTACTTCATCAGTGCTAGAAGAGAGTGGGCTTTGTGAAAGAGGAGGAGGAGGAGGAGGAGAAGGGGGGGGGTCATTTGTTAAACCAAACAAACTGGCTGGGCCACTTGGCTGTCCCCATCTCTGAGGCCATAGCAACTGCCAGCAATAGCTGGTCAGCTAAAAGGTTCATACACACACACACACACACACACACACACACACCACCTGAGATCTTGGCTGTTGGGTGCCTTATCAGCACCCAAGGCCATAGCCAAGGTGGGTGGGACGGCAACTCCCATCACCCATCCTAATCAGCACAGCCATTGCACCTTTCCCTGACCTGTACAGAGGTAGCCAGGTCTGGAATGGGGGTTCCTGGCAGGAAATGTGCCCCCCCTTTTCCTCCAGAACAAAACAACCACATGTCTCTAATCCCTCTTGGGTGGCCTCGGTTTCCCTATCGACTTCCCTAGTCTTGAGGACTAGGAAGTTGAATTCCAGTTGCAGAGGAGGGAGTCCGGGGGAAACACAGCCTGGCTCAGCTGGTGAGCGTCGGTGACTTCTCCACGACTCTGTCGCCTTCGTTTCTTCCACGCGCGCCTCAAGGGCGTCTAAGGACTTCCTCTGGGCATGTCTAGAGCGCCTTTGCCTGCCTTAGGCGCTGGAGCTGAGGGCGCCTGTGGTGGTTCTGAACGGGACTTCCCCTGCCCTCTTGTTTAGGCGGTTGAACCCAACCGACGGCTCCGCCTGCGCTTTTCCACGCTCCTCCTCCTCTTCCTCCTCCTCCTCCTCCTCCGGCACCGAGCGCTCTGGGTAGGCGGGAAGCCAGCGCTATAAGAGAGGCAGCCGGTGCTGGGTTCCGGCTGCTGCTCCGGACCCGTGCCTTGAGATCGCACGCAGGAACAGCCAGGTGCCCTCGCCAGGCAGGTAAGCGCACCGCGCCAGGACGCGCGGCTCTGGGGCGCTCGATCCTACGGGGAAAGAAGCCTCGGGCGGCTGCGCGCCACCCTCCATGCCCCCCGTCCCCACTTAGCAAAGCGCTGGCGCAGGAAACTCCGCGCAGGATGGCGCGGCCACCGAGGCGCAATGAAGCCCTCGGAGGCGCCTTTCTCTCCTTTTCCTCCAGCCGATTTAGAGGTTGCGCCCCATCCAGAAGGCAGATTCTCCCCCCCCCCTTAGAAAATCGGGTCGCTTGCCAGCTTAAGAAGGGCAGGAAAGGGGAGAAGCGAGGGGCGGGGGGGTTCCCAGTTTTCTGCTTAGCCGGTCTCTCTGCCCGGCCTGAGCCTTGCGCAAAAACGCGCCGTTTCTCCACGTGGCTCCGGATGGAACTGGCTTCCGTCCAGCCTTGGCCAACTCGATCCTAAGAGCCCTCGGGCCGCCTCTGTTGGCGGCCGGATCTTCCAGGGAGACCTGGACCCACCAGAGCAGGAAGGTAGCAACATTTCGGCTTTAATATGTCTGTTTTCAAGAGTCTGCAAATTGGAGTCTGGAGGGAATTCTGTCTTCTGGGAAAAAAGTGGCTAGGAACGATCCTGTAGGATGCTCTTGTACTGTACTTCCCAGTTAACAGTAAAATCTCCTGTGGTCTATTCCTTCTCTCTCTCTCTCTCTCTCTCTCTCTCTCTCTCTCTCTCTCTCTCTCTCTCTCTCTCTCTCTCTCTCGTTGCATAAACGGAACACAAAACTTCTACTAGGTCAGCCTGGATGATGCAACTCTGAGCTAGATGCTAAACGATTGCAGAGGGAATTTTAGAAAGCTGGGGTAGCCCCCCCTCCCCCCCAAGAACTAGCACCTTTCCTACCATGTCAACTTGCACAGTCTCTTAGGGCTGCCCCCAAATCTTGTCTTCTTAAAGCCTCCACAAGTGTTATTTGCTATCTCTGCTTTAAAAAAGAACGCAACATTATTATTCTATTCAACATCTTCCTGTAAATAATCGAAATGCCTTGTCCGAAGCTCTGTTGGGAAGGAGGACAGGAGAATCCCACTTAATCCCAAGAAGAAGAGTTTAAAGCCCCAACAACGTTATGATTTTTAATTGTCAAAAGACCGGTGGGCTTGTTTGTTTTGTTCGGAGGTTAACTTAGGCCACTTACTGGGGGGGGGGGAGAGCTTCACTTAGGGGGTGCATTGGTCTTTGATGATGGGGAACTGGCATGGAGGCCAATAGGTGGGTTGGTGAGAAGGAATCTCCTGTCACCACTTTTCTTGAGATGCACCTGGAAGGAGGCCCGACAACGTTGGTTGGGTCTTTTGTTGATGGAGTAGCTTGCAAACAGAGTCGAAGGTTCCCACGCTGAGCAAACAAGTTACACCCTGCTTTGCAGAGGGAGTAAGAAAATGAAGCTAAGGCATTGTGTTTAACCTGCCACAAAAGCCCATTTTAACATGGGCCTCTGCTAAGTTTAATATGGCTCCTAGCGTTGGCACTGATGATGTTACCTAGTTTGAGTCATGTAAGCTTCTGCAAGAAAACAAGCTCAGAGCACCAAGGATCCCACAATCCTCCTCCTCCTCCTCTTCACAAATCCCACTTCCTTCTAGCACTGATGATGTTATCTATTTGGGTCATGAAACGTCTGCAAGAAAACAACCAAGCTCAGAGAGCACCAAGGACCCCCTCATTGCAACCCTGAGCTACGAATATTCTCCTTTCTTAATACTGTTCCTAATCTGTCTCTTATGCCCTCCAGGGAGCGATAGATGTAAATATTCAGATAGCTTTTTACATATGCTAAACGGGTGTTATCTGTCTTCTTTCTCTCCTCATTCCTCCCTTTTTTTTTTTTTTGCAACATTGCCAACTTGGTGGCTCATTCTGTAGTAGGTGCTGGAAGCCTGCAGATTGCTCTGTCTGTTGATTCTGACTTTTCTTTTCTTTCAACCTCTCAGTTGGACTTCGGATAACACTGTGTGTGTGTGTGTGGTTTGTGTGTGGTGATTACCACCGAGCATTTCCTGGTGCCGAGCATTTCCTGGTGCTGGCTGAGCATCGCCCAGAATCCGAAGCTGTAAAATGTGGCCTGGTTAGGTGTTCCTGATGCAGTTCTGCCCGTTTAGACGGCTGGGTTTGCACAGCGTGCTTAACCAAATCAGCCATTACTTCATCCTGCAATCCTTTTCAAATATTGTTCGGGTTTGAACAACAACCCAGAATGAAATTCTTTCTCTCCCTCTCTTTCCCTCTCTCTTTCTCTCTCCCTCTCTCTTTCTTTCTCTCTTCCCCCCTTTCTCTTTCTCTCCCCCTCCCTCTCTTTCGCTCTCTCCCCTTCTCTTTCTCTCTCCCTCCTCTTTCTTTCCTCCTCTTTCTCTCTCCCTCTTTCTCTCTTCCTCTCTCTTTCTCTCTTTCCCTCTCTTTCCCTCTTTCTCTCTCTCTTTTTCTCTCTCTACCTCTTCCTCTCTCTTCCTCTCTCTCTCTCTCTCTCTCTCACACACACACACACACACACACACACACACACACACAGATCCATTGGTGTGTGTTTCTTTCTTCTCCATTTCTTTCTCAAGAAATATCTAAGGCTACTTCCTGAAATCTCCAGACACACCTTTTCTGCCTAATCTCTTTGTTGATTAATTTAATCAAACCTGGTAAGGTTTGCTTAAGGCCAGCTCTTCCAAAGTCAGGATTCTGTCCCCCTCCCTGTCCTTCCCCCCCCCCCCGGGGAGAATCACGCTTGTAGTTTCAGTTCCTTAAGAGACCATGATAGCAGAATATTCTGTCTGGAGTTTTTCTTTAGCCAACACGAATATTCCATCTGATATCCAGAGCTGTTTACTCTTAAGAGGTGATAAGGGGCTGGTTTTAAATTTAGATAAGCTTAGAAAAGAGCCATGGAAGGCTGGGGGGCAACAGGAACTGATGCAACATTGATTTATTTTTTATTAAATTTATATGACCGCCCAACTCACACACATTTTCTTAGATAACTCTGTTCTGGGCTCAGCTACAAATTCTCTTGACTCAGTCGCTTTTTCAATAAACCACTTTATACCATACTGGTGCAAATGTATTTGTTTAATGGGAGGGCAGATATTTATTTACTTTTCAACAAACTTCTGTTTTTAGAGAAGCCATCGCTTTTTAAAAAGCAATTAACTTTGGAAAACTCAGCAGTAGGGGTTTTCTGAAGAAAGGAAATGTTAATTTCAACAGCCAGGTAGGCTTTGGAAAAATTAGGCTTGAAGCTTCCCATAGTCCTGAAGCTTTCCCAGGCTGACCTACTTCACTGGGTTGTTGTGAAAATAAGGGGAACAGGACACTTGCCCACCCTGAGAGTGCCAAAGCCACCTCTTGAATGTAGGCGTGTTACAGGATTGTATTCAGTAGGGGTCTTCCAACTTGGCCCTTTGATGACTCGTGGACTTCAACTCCCAGAATTCCTCAGCCAGTAGGCAGGCTGGCTGAGGAATGCTGGGAGTTGAAGTCCACAAGTCATAAAAGGGCCAAGTTGGAAGACCCCTGGTGTTGAGGCTCAGACTGGAGTCGATTCTTAACAGATCACCTTGGAGAAAAGCTGGATGTGCGTACTCGTGGCTGTGAACCTGGCTTTGAAGGCATCTTAACTTTTTCTTCTCCAGATTGCCACCATGTCTGTGTCACACAGTTCCAAGCTCAACAAAGGGGTCAGAGACCAGTACATGAAGCTACCCCAAGGGAAGAAAGTGTTGGCCACCTACATTTGGATAGATGGAACCGGGGAAGGCCTTCGCTGTAAAACCAAAACCATGAACCAGGAACCAAGCTGCATCGAAGGTGAGGGTTGAACGTGGTCCACCTCATCGTTTTATTTACATCAAGTTGTGGATGCTCCAACACTTGACGTTTTTAAGGAGAGATTGGACAGCCATTTGTCTCAAAGGGTCTAGGGCTTCCTGCCTGAGCAGGGGGTTGAACTAGAAGACCTCCAAGGTCCCTTCCAACTCTTGTTATTCTACTCTACTCTACTCTACTCTACTCTATTTTATTCAAATTTTATTCTATATTCTATTCAAATTTTATTCTATATTCTACTCTACTCTATTCTATTCTATTCTATTCAATTCTATTCTATTCTCTATTCTACTCTATTCTATTTGTATTCTGTTCTACTTTATTCTATTTTCTGTTCTGTTCTATTCTATTCTATTTTATTCTATTTTCTATTCTATTCTTTTTTCCCCATCATCCACCATTGCGCATCTCTCGTTCTCCAAGCCCGGGAACTTTCCCGAGAGCTCAAAAACCCCTTTTTGTAAGTTGTTTCAGACAAATACAAATAGTTCTGGACATACGACCGTAATTAAGCCCAAAATTTCTGTTGCTAAACGAGACATTGGTTTAAGCCCATTTGCCCCATTTTACGACCTTTCTCATCACCGTCACTAAGTGAATCACAGCAGTTGATAGCCCCATGGTTGTTAAGCGAATCGGGCTTTCCCCCCGTTGATTTTGCCGGTCAGACAGTCGCAAAGGGGGATCACGTGACCCCGGGATACGGCGGCCGTCATAAATGTGAGTCAATTGCCAAGCGGCCGAATTTCGATCACGTGACCACGGGTTTTTTTTTTTTTAAAAGAAGACATTGGACAGCCATTGATCTGGAATGGGGTCGGGTCTCCTGCTTGAGCTGGGGGTTGGACTAGAAGACCTTCAGGGTCCCTTCTAATTCTGCGATGCTTCAACTATCCCGCAGAACTATCAGAATGGAATTTCGATGGCTCTAGCACCGGACAATCCGAAGGGTCCAACAGCGACATGTTCTTAATCCCCGTGAAGATGTTCCGAGATCCGTTTACCTTGGACCCCAACAAGCTGGTATTGTGTGAGGTTCTGAAGTACAACAGGAAGCCGGCTGGTAAGGGCTTTTCTCTGAATGGGGTTCCCCTCTTCATCCCTTTTTCTCTCCCCCAAAAGGGAGAACAGCGCTGGCCGCCGGCCTATCTGCTTTGCTGAAATAGATCGAAGGAGATGCTCTTTGTGGGGTCCTGGGTGGTTTCCCTGCAGACGTTTCATGACCCGACTAGGGAACGTTCTCAGTGCTAGAAGGGAGGAGAATTTCTGGAAAGGAGGAGGAGGAGGAGGAGGAGGAGGAAGAGGACAAAGACCGTGGGGTCCTGGGTGCTGTCTGAGTTTGGGGTTTTCTTGGAGATGTTTCATGGCCCAACTAGGGAACATTGTCAGTGCTAGAAAGAAGGGGGAGGAGGTGGAAGAAGAAGGAAAGGGCAGTTGTGGGGTCCTTGGTGCTCTCTGAGCTGGGTGGCTTCCCTTCATGACCCAACCAGGGAATGTCATCAGTGCTAGAAGGGAATGGAGTTTGCAGACAGGAGGAGGAGGACTGTGGGATCCTTGGTGCTGAGCTTGGTGGTTTTCTTGCAGACATTTTATCACCTGACTAAGTAGCATCATCGGAGCTAGAAGGAAAGGGGGGTTATGGAGAGGAAGAAGAGGGACCACTGTGAGGTCCTGGGTGCTCCCTGAGTTTGGTGGTTTCCCTGCAGACGTTTCATGACCCAACTAGGTAGAGTCATCAGTGCTAGAAGTGAGTGGAGTTTTGAGAGAGGAGGAGGAGAACTCTGTCTATTCTATTCTATTCTATTCTATTCTATTCTATTCTATTCTATTCTATTCTATTCTATTCTATTCTATTCCCTCTTCTCTTCTCTTCCCTATTTTCTCTTCTCTTCTATTCTATTCTTAGTTCTATTCTATTTTCTACTCTGTTCTGTTCCATTCCTATTCTAAAGTTCCAGGTTCAAATTCTCCACATCTTCCCTCCCGCAGAGACCAATTTTCGGAGCACCTGCAAGCAAGTCATGGAGTTGGTGAAAGAGAGCCAACCCTGGTTTGGAATGGAGCAGGAATACACTTTGCTGGGCATGGACGGCCGGCCTTACGGCTGGCCTGAAAATGGATTTCCGGGGCCACAAGGTAAAAAAAAAGAAAACTGCCATGAAGAGAAGGGGGGGGGGGGCTGATCAGGCCAAAAGGCAGGATTTTGTTCTAGTCCTCCATTTATGGCCACAACTGAGCCCGGGATTTCTGTCGCTAAGCGAGACATTATTGCGTGAATGGGGCCCCCTTGTACAACCCGGCTTACCACCGTCGTTATGGGAATCACTGCCCGGCGTTAAATTAGTCACATGGTTCTTAAGCGAATTTGGCTTTCCCCGTTGACGTAAGGGGATTACGTCTCTCTCACACACACACACACAGACACACACACACACGGGGGCATTGTGACCGTCATCAATCTGAATCAGTTGCTAGGCCCCTGAATTTTGATCACATCACTATGTGGGGATGCTGCAACGGTCGTAAGGGGTGGAAAACACCAAGTCTCAAGTCACTTTTTTTCCGGACTGTTGTGGCTTCAAACGGTCACTAAATGAACCGTTGTAAGTCAAGGACTGCCTGTACTCCTGGAAGACTTGGACCTTTTTGGATTCCTCGATGAATAGGTTGGGACAGCAAGTGTACAATGAATCGTAGATCAAATCCCACTTTTTAAGATTCCATCTTTCTTTCTTCCCCCCCCCCCCGCCCAACGTGCAGACTGTAATGGAAAAAAATTGTCATGGGAAATTCCCTCCCCCCCTCCCCCAGGACATTGCTTGTACCCAGCATTGCGCAAGAGGCACCACGAGAGAACTGGTTTTGTTGCGCAATCTTTTCTTCCTGATTCTTTTTTCTTTTTGTTTTATTTCTCCTATGCATATTTGTTTTTCTGGCTTGTTTTTTTTTTAAAATTGCTAGTGATGGGAAAAGGACAAGTAAATGCAGGTTAGAGTTGATAACATACTGGGGAAGAATGATCCTAGGTGAGAGAGAAAATTTTATATATATGGCAGGAAGGATTTAAATCAAGAGGTACCTCCCCAGGAAGAAAGAAAAAATAATCTGGAATTAATAATAACACATTTAGTTTCCTTCCTTCCTTCCTTCCTTCCTTCCTTCCTTCCTTCCTTCCTTCCTTCCTTCCTTCCTTCCTTCTGTTTCATTCCATTCCATTAATTATTTCATCCTGCATTCTATTCTATTCCATTCCATTCCATTCCATTCTATTTTATTCATTATTCCATTCTATTCTATTCTATTCTATTCTATTCTATTCTATTCTATTCTATTCTATTCATTATTCCATTCTATTCTGTTCTGTTTTGTTCTGTACTGATACGTTTTATCCCTCCCCTTCCTTCTCTCTCTTCCTCTCTTTTCCTTCCTTCTTGACTAACTCCTGTCACTGTAAAGCCTGAGATAGGAACCAATGTTTTGAAAGCTATATATATATATATATATTTCCACTTGCTGCTTAGTCATTACATACAACACAACTCAGCGAAAGAAGTCAAAACCCTGGCATAACGCAGCTCACCAGCGTGGCACAGTTGAACTGGACTGCGGAAAGATGCAGACACTGCTGATTCTTTGTATTTATATTTATCAGATATTTATCAAATCTCTGTGCAGATAAAAATAGGATAGGACTCACTAGCAGCATGTAAGACACTGGGGGTCTTGAGCATTTACTCACAAATGCAACTCTGTCTTTTCTCCCAGGACCCTATTATTGTGGGGTTGGTGCCAACAAAGTGTACGGACGTGATATTGTGGAAGCACACTACAAAGCTTGCATGTATGCTGGTGTGGACATCTGTGGCACCAATGCTGAAGTCATGCCGTCTCAGGTATTTTACAACAATGCTTCCCGAAAAGATTTGAGGGGAGGGTCTGCTTTGCCATCTCTCATCCTGCCATTCCCTTTGGCATATCCTTTGCTGCATCATAGCACATTGATGACGTTACCTAGTTGGGTAATGAAATGTCTGCAAGAAAACAACCCAGCTCAGAGCTACTGTGTATAAACAGGGAGCAAGTCACACCCACTAGCTCTGATGATGTTCCCTAGTTGGGTCATGAAACGTCTGCAAGAAAACCAC
Organism: Crotalus tigris; assembly: GCF_016545835.1. Taxonomy (NCBI): domain Eukaryota; kingdom Metazoa; phylum Chordata; class Lepidosauria; order Squamata; family Viperidae; genus Crotalus; species Crotalus tigris. The sequence continues at coordinate 341,728 of NW_024100519.1, read as the reverse complement.
CCAGCTCAGAAAGCCCCAAGGACCCCACACTTCAATTCTTGAGTACAAATAGTCTCTTCTGTTGATAATTAACCAGACCCAATTGAAGAGAACATTTAGTGTGGTGGATACTAACTGCTGGTGGGTTTGCGGCAGTTCGTCGCTTCCCTAGGCCTGCTTTGTTGGGTGGAAGGGTTACTCAAGAGATACACCATGGTAACATGTTAATAACCAGGTTTCTCCTTGCGTCCCTGCAGTGGGAATTTCAAGTGGGACCATGTGTGGGCATTGAAATGGGTGACCACCTGTGGATGGCAAGGTACCTTTTACATCGGGTTTGTGAAGATTTTGGCGTCGTGGCCACCTTGGATCCTAAGCCGATGACTGGCAACTGGAACGGGGCTGGATGCCATACTAACGTCAGCACCAACGAAACACGGCAGAAAGGGGGTATCAAGTAAGTAGTTGAACTTAGAAGGGTAACTAAAGGTGAGGGTGGCCCAGCTTACAACACTCATAAATCCCCAAAGGGGTTTATTTTCACCGGGTTTAAAATATAGGATTCATATTCTAATTCAGGAGATTCTTAAGGTGAATACAAAGATAAAACCAGAAATTTTTCTTTTGGGTTTAATGGGGAAAAAAAGACTTGGGGGGGGGGGAATTGGAATTTTGATGTTATATATGTTGATGGCAACAAGATTATGCACACAAATTGGAAGGAAACTTTGATTCCCACCATGGACACATGGCTGCAAAAGTTGATGGAGTTAGCAGAAACTGCTTGGATTAAAGAAAAAAAAATTGCTTTTGTTTCTCCTTGGAAATCCCTTCTGGACTTTGTGCTCAAGGTGGGGGAAACAAAATGAAACTTTGATTTTGGGTTTTACCAATTAGCTAGGCTTGATTTCCTACATTTGTCAACCTTCAGACCGGTCAACATTCAATTGGCGCCAGGGAAAAGGTCGATAAAATCCAGGAGGGTTTGAACTTGGACCCTTTGTGGGAACATAAATGATTCCGGGCTGTTAGCACGCTTAACTCCACCACCCCAGCAATTTTCTTACACATTCTCGTCCTCCGTAGGTGCATTGAAACCGCCATCGAAAGGCTGAGCAAACGCCACCAGTATCACATCCGGATGTACGATCCCCGAGGAGGCCAGGACAACACCAGAAGGCTAACCGGCCAGCACGAGACCTCCAGCATCACCGAGTTCTCGGCCGGAGTGGCCAACCGGGGTGCCAGCATCCGAATCCCTCGCCAAGTGGGGCAAGACGGCTATGGCTACTTTGAAGACCGCCGGCCGGCCGCAAACTGTGATCCCTACGCGGTCACCGAAGCCATCATGCGGACCGTTTTGCTTGGCGAAACGGGAGACGGACCTGTGGAGTACACGGATGAGACACGGCTGCAGAGGGCCACTCTCAAGGACTGAGCGCGCCATTATCCACGGCCAACTCTCCCCTTCCTGACTAGTTCTGCACCTGTTAGTAAACGTCTGGCAACTTCAGAAAGATTCTCTGTTGGGTCTGTGGCTGCTTCTACCTTTGAGACACAGAATTGTGTTCTTTTCCCCGTAGTAGGCGTCATAAAATATTAAGACCACACGACTGAAATCCTCCAAATTGGAGCTTTTTAGAAACTGACTCTGCATTGTAGTTAGGGGTGCAAACAAAAGGAAACTTTCAAACTATATATACACATATATATTGGAATAGAGCTGGAAGGGACCTTGGAGGTCATCTAGTCCTAACCCTCTGCTCAGGCAGGAGACCCAGACAAGTGGCTGTCCAGTCTCTTCATAAAATCCTCCAGTGATAAGGCAGGAAGGAAGGAAGGAAGGAAGGAAGGAAGGAAGGAAGGAAGGAAGGAAGGAAGGAAGGAAGGAAGGAAATACAGAATGAAAGAGCTGGAAGGGACCTTGGAGGTCATCTAGTCCTAACCCTCTGCTCAGGCAGGAGATCCAGACAAGTGGCTGCTGTCCAATCTCTTCATAAAATCCCCCAGTGTTGGAACACCCACAACTTCTGGAGGCAAGCTGTTCCACTGGTTAATTAACAGAATAACATTAATAGTTGATTTTTGTAACAAATTTGGGCGCTCTCTCTCTCTCTCTCTCTCTCTCTCTCTCTCTCTCTCTCTCTCTCTCTCTCTCTCTCTCTGTTTGTGTGTTTGTGTGTGTGTGTGAGAGAGAGAGTGCTAAATATCAACTTTGGCATCCCTCGAATGCAGCTGCAATTATTCTCTCCTGCCACAAGAGGGAGATAGAGGTGTGGCTTGCTTCTCCCTGCCTCTTGCAAGCTATATAAAAATAGCCCAGTTTTGAAGATAACTAACAAAGAAAAGAGAATTGGGGGGGGGGGGAGAAATCTCATTCTGGGCATCAGGGAAGATGGGCAGGACTTAAGAATGGGTTCTGCTTGGTTGAAATTGGGAGTGCTGAAGCTTTGGGGGCTACTGCGAAGCTGAGCCAAGTGAGAATTGCCTGGTTGCATCCAGATATCTTGTGGATGAATCCCAAGTGTCTGGACCATGATGGGCTTCCTGGAGAATATGAGCGACTTTCCTAATATCGAGAGGGTGGTCCCTAAATAGACTGCAAAAACTTGGAGGATGGGGTGGGACGGACAGCTAGTTAAACCTACTTGCTCCCGTTGAAAAGTCCTCGGAGGAACCCAACAGCTCCTCCTAAACATCTTTCAGAATCTTCCATCTTGATGGTCTTCTCTCCCTGGGAGAATTTCCTGAGTCACCAAGAAGGTGGCGGATTACTTGTGGAATCACAAGGGTGGCTTTCGGATTCCTTTTTTGGGGGAATCTGATGCCACAAGCAGATCACAAGATTGGACACCTGTTGTGCTGCTCCATACCTTTGAATCACCAAGCTGGATTGGCCCAAAAGCTCAAGCTGCTTGACAACTTGTCTTCCCACCTGTGAAACGGGCATAAAAATATGACCCATTTCATAATTAAGAGCTGATTCATTGCTTGCCTTACCAGTTTCTTACTCACCAATAGTACTGGATGACTTTTTCTTAAGAAAAACTGGGCTCATCTCCCTTCTGGCCTTCCCTATAGGACAATATTTTTTTTAAAGCACGAGCTTTTGTTTTATTTTGACAGGAGGAACAAATTGTTACTGAATCAGAGAGATGAGCAATTGGTAGTTTAAACAATACATCTGCTAAGAATGTTGCTTCTGGGGTGAAGAATGAAATTTACAATCCACCAAGGCGGAAATATTGTTCTCTAACGTAGCGCAGTCCTCTCCGTGTGCCTTTGCAGCTGTCAACAGCTGGCTGATCTTGAGCTTCCAACCTAACCCAGATCAAACTTGGTTAGCTCTTGGGAAGGAATAATGTCAAGAAACCACTTAAAAGTAGACCAGGAATCTGGAAAACCACCCCATGCTCTTTATCATGTCCTCATCCTAAGCTCCAGAACTTTTTCAGGAAGTCCGAATGCACCCATCAGCCTAGAAAAGTTGAAGGATCTCTGCTTTACATGTCCAGAGACATCCTGAAATTCCAGTCCTGGTGCCTGCAGAACTGCAACACTTTTGCTCTGACGTCAAGAACAGGTCCTTGAGATGAGTCAACACAGGCCTGACTCTCCTGGGTCATGGTCTTGTGGGAGATGACATGCCCAGAGAACATCTAACTGTGTCTTCTCCTAGTCAGCTTTCTGGTTCCTTTAGGTTATAAGGATTAACGTTTGAAGCATCTTTCCCACAAACTGCCACCTGATAGTGTCACCTGGCCATCTCACTTTGGAGATGTTTCCAAAGACCTGGCACATAATGGGGGCCTCCAGGATGACCCAAAGCCTTAACAAAGAGGAGAGCCTTCTTTTCAGAGGCATTGAATCAAGATCGCGCGAAGTACTATTACTGCTTTAGAAAGCCCTGGTAAGACCACACCTGGCATACTGCAGCCAATTTTGATCCCCCTATCACAAAAAAGATATTGAGAGTTTGGAAAGAATTCAGAGAAGAGCAAATAAGATGATCCGAGGCCTGGAGACTAAAACATACGAAGAACGGCTAGTCTAAAGAAAAGAAGAAACAGGGGAGATATGATAGCAGTGTTCCAGAATCTGAGGGGATGCCAAAAGGCAGAAGGGATCAGGTGGTTCACCAAAGCATCAGAGGGAAGGACAAGAAACAATGGTTGGAAACTGATCAAAGAGAGAAGCAACCTGGAATTAAGGAGAAACTTCCTGACAGTGAGGACAATTAACCAGTGGAACAACCTGCCTCCAGAAGTGGTGGGTGCTCCAACACTGGAGGTTTTCAAGAAGAGACTGGACAGCCATTTGTCCCGGATGATATAGGATCTCCTGTTTGTGCAGGAGGTTGGACTAGAAGACCTCCAAGGTCCCTTCCAACTCTCCTCTCCTCTCCTCTTCCAATACTCATTGAGTGCTTATGCACCAAGTGTTACATTCCCCAACCTGGTGCCTCTAGCTTTTCTGACACCCAACATTTCCAGGGAAGGAACAAACACCCAAACAGGACCAAACAACTCCTTTCCAAGTTGCAATCTGTAATCCCTGTGACGCTTTCGCCCACCTCCTGTTTCCTACCATCCCTTTCAAATAAGGAGAACTGGTTTTTCCCGCAAGCCTTTGATTCCAACCAGCCAATTAAATTAGCTGTTATTCTCACTTAACAATGGCTTCCGCGGTTAAGTAATTTTAGACTCTGGATTGGAGGCGTGGTCGAAGTTCCCTTGTGAGATAGCAAGGCAGTGTTCATTTACATGCGTGTCCGTGTTTCCATCTGCAAACTGACAACGCTTTCCCCTTATTCCTGGCGATGTTAAGGAAAAAAAAAAGAATAATAATAATAGTAAAAAACCCGCCTAGAACCAGAGCTTCAAAAACTGAGCAAGCATCTTCTCCGCTCCAGGGGAGACCTGACACTTCTTCAAAGGTTAACACCTCACACTTTTGCTTAGAAGAGAGGTGGAAAAGAAAAAAAGACCCGGAGGAAGGCAAAAATGACATCACCAGCCATCCTTCCCACACTGAGACCCTTCCGAGGGGTTACAAAATAATAATAATAATTTCTCAACTCATCGTTTTCTTCAAAGAACTTTTAAAAGAATGGTGGGAGGCAGTGTTGGCAAATAATTTCGCTTAAGGCAGCCCCCTGCTGCCTCTTTTTTGAGATTTTCACCCCTTCCTTGGGAACATGAGTGATTTTTTTTCCCCCTTGCTGCAAACAAACAGAGTCTGTTTGGCTGATTTTCAACAGTTTTCACTACTGGTGACCCCCAACAGATTCCAGGAAAATGAATTTCTGCTGAGCAGAATACGTGGCGCAAATCTTTGTTCCCTAATCTCAAAGTTGAGGTTGGGTAAAGCTAGGCTGCAGAACCAGTAACTTTATAACCCACTTCAATAATAATAATAATAGTAATAATAATAATAATGACAAATGCATACAAAGTCAAAATTGAGAAGACAGCAACAGACAGTAAGTGACTACAAGCAGCAGCATGACAGCTGCAGCAATGGTGCATTGGAAGATCTGCAAGAAATATCATTTGCCTGCAGGCAAGAACTGGTGGGACCATAAAATAGAGAAAGTCGTAGAAAATGAAAATGTTAAACTGCTCTGGGACTTCAGAATTCAAACAGACAAGCACCTGCCACGTAACACCCTGGAGTGGATGTGGCAGTGCCTGGAGACAGAAGAGATGAGAAAGAACTGGAGAAGATAACAAAATACAAAGACCTACAAATAGAAATAGAAAGACTGTGGCAAAGGCAAGCAAGGGTAGTACCAATAGTAATCGACGCCTTGGGTGCAATCCCAAAACAACTGGGGCACCACTTGGACACCATCATCGGCATTGACAGATTCGCCATTAGTCAATTGCAAAAGGCGGCCTTACTAGGAACCGCTTCCATCCTGTGACGATATCAGTAATACTCATTATTATTATTAGGACTCATTAGATCTAACGCCACCCTCACCCCCGGGTTAAAATGAGCTGTGTGGATGCAGCCATTTCTTAAGGCCTGTGGACAATCGGTTCCTTGATTTTATGAATTAATGAAGCGAACGAATTCACGGTTGGGATGCTTTTTTATTCCTAATTTAGCTACTAAATTTAGTTTTGTGTTTCTCTTCAAGACTCTGGGCTTCTCCTTTTCCCTCACAACAGCCCTGTGAAGCAGGCCAGTCCAGAGACAGTAATAGGACAAAATTAACCTGGGAGATTTGAGCTGGGACCTGATTTGGAAGAAAAATAGATTTGGGGAGCCATTTGGGGTGAGCCAGGACTCCAATCAAAGAGATTTAAAAACAATTTTTTTTTTTGCCTCTTCTATTTAAGCACAGACTGCTTCTATTTCCTGGCCCGGCAGATAGGAATTCCAGTGGCAAAGCTTCAGGAAAAAATACAATATGTATCATTTCTTGCCCTCATTTAGTTCCTTGAGTGACCCACTGCTTTCCCCCCCCCCCGGTTGTCTTGAGCGCGGCTGGGGATGATGGGTCCTCGGGGAGGGGGCGATGGCCAAGTCGGTTCGCCTTTCCAACTCAAGTAAGCCTTCCATTTCAGGGTTAGCTCTCCATCCCTCCCCTCAAAGCCCTCGCTCCCGTCTCAGCGGGGACGATGGGAGCTGGAGTCCCCTGGAAGCATCAAGTTGGAAGAGGCGGATGCTGCGCGCACCTCTCGCCAAGCCGAGCGCACGACAGCCGGCTGACAGCTGATTCCGGCCCCCGAGGCGATTTGGGGCGGGGTGGGTGGGGGCGGGGCCTGTAAGGGGGCGGGGGCCTGCTCTGCCCCCTCCCCCGAGGCCGCAGGTAGAGCGAAGGCAGCCTAGCTGCGGATTCCGCAGTTGAAGTCCGGCGGGCGAGCGCGCAGGAGCCGAGAGAGCGCCGCGTAAAAACGCAGCGGAGCCCGGGGGAAGCAGCTCAGCTGAGCCAGGCCTTTTCCTTCCCCCCCCACCTTTCCCCTCCCTCTAGCCTCGGCCCGGCCATGGGGAAGGTCCAGCTCTTCGAGATCCGCTTGAGCGACAGCCGGGTGGTCTACAGCCCCGGCGAGCCGCTGGTGGGAAGCGTCACCGTCCGCTTAGCCGGCGCTCTCCAGTACCGCGGTAAGCCCGGGGGTTGGAGAAGGTGGGCGACGCTCTCTCTGCACCTGGCCGAGGGGTTTTGGGTAGGGGGGTGGGGTGGGGTGGGGGGTTCAGCCCGGCTCCCGAGGGCCTGGGGAGGGAGACGGGGGAGGGGGGGTCCTTCCCCTCTTCCTGCCCCTGCTCAGATTGGAAAGCGAGGAGAGGACCCACCCACCCACCCCCATCCTCCCAAGGCCAAGGGTGGCTGAGATTCTTTGCAGCCCTGGTTGAGCGCTTTGATGAAGGCTGAGTCTTCCGGAGGGCTTCGGAGTCTTCCTACCCAGGGATCTTTTCCCCCCCACTTGGGGGCTCAACCCAAGGGGAGTGATGGACACCCCCAAGACGCGGGTTCTTGAGAAATGGATTAACCAGCACCTTCCGCCTCTGGAGAAGGCCTCCCATCTGGCAGGGCAGTAACTTTGAACCTGCTTCCTGTCTGATGCAGGCGCTTGAAGCTCTCCAAAGAGCTGGTTTGAAGCCCAAAGGGGTGTGTTCTCACGGCGAAGCAAGGCGTGACATCGTGGGCTCTTTGCTGGGGGGGGGTGAGTCTGGTGCGTGTCCACCCTGTAAGGTGAGGCACAGGCCGTCATTTGTGACATAAGAGGGTTAGAATGTGGCCCCGAGCCTTTTATTTCCTGAATCACACTCGCTTTCTTGGTTAGAGGAATGCTCGCTTGCCATCCCGAAGGACGCCTGGATGGTTTTACGGGACCGCAATAAACAGTTCGATCTTCCAAATAGATGAGCCTTTTATCAAGCTGCACCCGTAAGTCCTCAAATCACGACCACATTTCTCTGGCTGAACCAGGCAGTCGTTAAGTGAATTTGGGTCCCATTTTATGACTTTTCTGGCCTCTGAACTTTGATCACGCGACGATGGGGATGCGGCAACGCTTGTGGGTGTGAAAAATGGACTTAAGTCCCTTTTTGCGACTTTGGACAGTCACTAAACGAACTTGTAAGTAGAGGACTACCTCCACATTATTACCCCACCCTCCTCTGGAAGGGATTTGCTTTTCATTGCTTTTGAAAGGCAGTTGATGTAGGCGCTAATATACCTAATATACCTATACTGTCTCAGACAGGTGAATGTCTTGTCTCTTAAAAATCTCCAGTGATGGAGCGCTCAAGATTTCTGGTGGCAAGCTGTTCTACTGGTTGATTGTCTTCACTGTCAGGAAGTTTCTCCTTCATTCCAGGTTGCTTCTCTCTTTGATCAGTTTCCATCCATTGTTTCTCGTCCTTCCCTCTGCTGCTTTGGAGAATAGCGTGACCCTCTCCTCTTCTTTGTGGCAGCCCCTCAGATACCTGAACACTGCTCTCATGTCTCCCCTGTTTCTTCTTTTCTTTACACTGGCCAAACCCAATTTCCGCAGCCCTTCTTCGTATGTTTTAGTCTCCAGGCCTTGGATCATCTTAGTTGCTCTTCTCTGCATTTTTTCCAAACTCTCAACATCTTTTTTGTGACAGGGTGACCAAAACTGGCTGCAGCATTCCATTTACTGCCTGTGTATTTGTGTAGTGTTGTGTACTGAACAGTGCAATCAAGGTGGTCTCTACTTGAGGTAGGGAAATGTTGGAGAAGAAGGGAATGTGACTTTCCACAAAATATTTGCCAGGGATAAAAGCCCAAGACTTTCCTTGTTCTCTTCCCTTTTTTTCCCCCAGACGAGGAGGGCCTTGAGCAGAAGTAGGACTGGGAAGAGAATTTGTTGACTCAAGTGTTGTTTGAGCAGTTGGATCCCCTGCAAAAAAATTCACACCCGCCTCCTTTGGAAGGAAGGAGTAGCTGTAACATGCTGTGTCCTTGTTTCTACAGGTTCCTCACCAAGGAATGGCGTTTGGTTTGCGTGTCGTAGGTGGGCGATAGTTGTCTAAGCACGAGCAAAACATTTCTTTTGTTGTTAACCTTTCTGCGCTTTGGGAACACATTTTTCTTAAGTGTGTTTTGCCCCGTTTTACGACCTTCCTCCCCTCGGTTGTGAAGCAAATTGCTGCATCGATAAGTTAGTAACCCGGTTGTTAAGTGCATCTGGCTTTTCCCCATTGACTTAGTAACATGGATGTTACTAAATTACTTAAATTGGTAACATGGTTGTTACTAAGTTCCTTCCTTCCCTCCCTTCCACCCTTCCTTCCATTCCTTCTTTCCTTCCTTCCTTCCTTCCTTCCTTCCTTCCTTCCTTCCTTCCATTCATTCATTCATTCATTCACCCTCCCTCCCTTCCATCCTTCCTTCCATTCCTTCTTTATTTCTTTTTTTCTTTCTTTCTTTCTTTCTTTCTTTCTTTCTTTCTTTCCTTCCTTCCATTCATTCATCCATTCATTCACCCTTTCTTCCTCCCTCCCTCCCTTCCATCCTTCCATCCTTCCTTCCATCTTTCCTTCCATTCATTCACCCTCCCTCCCCTTCTAAGATCCAGCTGGGGTGGCATCCTTGAAACCAGGTGTGACCACACTACAGGTAGTTCTTGACTTACAGCCATTTGTTTAAGGACCGTTCAAAGTTGCAACGGCGCTGGAAAGAAGAGGGGCAGCATCCCCATGGTCACGTGATCAAAATTCAGGGGCTTGGCAACGGACTCGTATTTACAACGGTCGCAGCGTCCCAGGGTCACGTGACCCCCATTGGCAACCTTCTGGCAAAGCAGAGTCAATGGGGGAAGCCAGATCCACTTAACAACCGCGTGGCTAAGTTAACAACTGCCATGATCCACTTAACAACTGTGGCAAGAAAGAGGGTAAAAATGGGGCAAAACTCTTTTTGCAAATGTCTCGCTGAGCGACAGAAATTTTTGGGCTTCGTTGCAGTCATATTCACCTAAGCATTTCTCTCTGTCTGGCTCTTTTTTTTTTTTTTAAATAACACCTGATTAAACAAAAGCACCAGCCATTTTCTTCCATCAACTCTACAATTTGCCCACACCTCTGAAATCTACAACAGCAACGACTCAGCCTCTGTTGACAGACGGAGAATGACATGGCCGCTCTAGAAAAACTGCTTTTTAAGCAAAAAAGCGGAGTAAATTATATCCCGAAACCTCATTTTTAAACCTTTTCTCCCAGTGAAGAGAGGCAGCAAGCTGTGATTTATACTCCCCTAATCCATCAAGGTGGAAACCAAGGGGAATTGTGTTTCAATCCATCCCAAGGCCATCAACACAGATGGTTCTATCAGCAAAAAAAAAAAATCATCTAGTTCCCTTGAGTTCAAGATGAACCCTACACAATGTGGTTTACACCTTACCATCCAGGTGGAGCTAACCATGGTGGATGGAATAAGGCCCAATCAACAAGGGTCATGCCGCGCCCCAAAAGTGAACCCCACTTTGACAGCACAACAATGACATTGTCCATGTGTGGGGCGCCCTACTCGCTGGGCAGTGGGACCCTTTTATCGAGGATTACAAAGCCGAATGCAACACAACGGGTTGAAGCAACGGCCTCAGTCGGACTCAAACTTTCCGTTACTAAGCAAGACAATTGTGGAGTGAGCTTTGCTCCATCTCACAACCTTTCTTGCCACAGCTGTTCAGTGAACCTCTGCAGTTGTTAAATTAGTGACACGGGTTGTTAAGTGAAACTTGCGTTGCTTGTCAGAAGGTCGCAAGAGAAGATCACATCACCCTGGGACACTGTGACCATCATACATATGAGTCAGTGGCCAAGCGTCCATATTTGGATCACCTGACCATAGGGATGCTCCAATGGTGATAAGTGTGAAAAATAGTTGTAGTATTCAGTGCCACTGTAACATCACATGGTCACTAAACAAATAGTGGAGAGTTAATTGTTTTTTTTAACACCATAACTGAGGGACTGGTGTCGGAGAAGAGCAGGCAGAGCTGGTGGGCAGTATCAAACGTGTCATCAGATGGGAATCCTTGCATTGTCACAAAAGATCCCGGTCGAAGCCCTCTTGAATTCCGTCGACCCTCATTTAAAGCCAGTTTAGTGCTGGCCAGAGTCTTGTGTACAGGCTTGAACAATCAATCCTTCTTAACCTATGCTCCTGATTCTTTGCGCATGACAACCAGGACAAGCGAGCCCTAGCCCAGATGTGGCTCTTGAGTGTCATCAAGATGGGTCTATGACAACTTGCCACAATTAACTCGCCACAGCCAACTCGCTGCAAACTCACCCTGGGACATTTCGCCAAGAGTCCCACCAACATCGAAGAAATGGTGGAACAGATTCATTAAAGCAAGGAGGCCAAAGGAGGGACAACATGAGGTGCGATCAACAAAAATTAAAATATCTTTAAAAAAAAAAAAAAAAGCTATTTTCAGTCATTAAATTGACATGTTGAATTGTCCCTCAGAAAGTTTTCCGGTGGTGATTTGAATGCGGCGAGTTGTCCCAAGACTCTCCCAAAGGTGCTTTTTTTTTTTTTTTCCAAAGGCAGCTTGGACTTTGTTTTTTCCTCAAAGACGTTTCGCCTCTCGTCCGAGAAGCTTCTTCAGTTCTGGGGAAGTTCCTCGGACGAGATGCACAATGTCTTCGGGGACAGAACCAAAGTCCAGTTGCCCTTTGAGAAAAGCACTGTTTGGAAGAAAAGTCTTCATCGTGGTTCATCCGAGCTGGGAATAAACATGGCAACTGCTTTTGGGGAATAAACATGGCAACTGCTTTGGGAAGGAGGTTGTAGTTTATTCCCATCTTGGATGAACCATGATGAAGACTTTTCTTTCAACAGCACCTTTGGGACAACCGTGATCTGGAGGATGGAGAATCTCTCCAGATAATCATCTGGAGTCCTGGAAAGACAGCCTGTCTTCATCCATTACTGCTACCCCATAGATCCCGCCATCCAATGCCGCTTCATCAATACCGGGGTCACCCTGGACCCAGGAAGGCCGGAGGGACAGCAAAGCGAGGCGATATCGACCCGTTTGCAAACTCCAACCTACTTAACATTTTCCGCCGCTGCAGAGCAGGAAATTTCTTGAAAAGCATTCAGGGAAGAAAAGCAAGCCACCCGCCACTCTTGGGAAGCAGCGGCTATAAATAATTCCCTACACATATCTACATTTGCACACACTCCTCCTCCCTCCCTCCACACACAAAACCAAAAGCTAAAAAGCACACCCACCCTGGGCAAATCTCCAAAACAAGAGACAGAAACTGACCTTGCCCAAGCGTGGAACTAGATCTGTTTGTGCAAAGGGTGGATCTTGTTCCCGAAGAGATTCTGAAAAGCCTGGCTTTGTTCCCAGATTTGGGCTTAATGCTGGGGGCGGGGGGGGGGGGAAGGGAGGCATGTTTGGGGAGGGGGGGCAGGCTGCCCCGTCCTGTTTTATTGTGTTTATTTTTCAAATCTTGTTTTGTCTGCCTTCTTAACTCTCCTAACCACGTACGAGGCGCTGAGCCCGTCGGAGTGGGCGGCCATGCCAGATTGAATGAAAAAAATAATAGTCATAGAAAAAAAAATTATTATTATTATTGGGGTGGTTAATTGCGAGGATGGCAATTAGCCTCAAGTGGGCCCTGGGCTCTTTCCTCCCCTTCCCCCCTCCCTTTCAACCTGACTTACTAGACTGGATAGGTTAGTGGTGTTGAATGGCTGTCTGCTCGTCTTTGGCTTGGGGCAAGCCTCGTTTGCCCTGATTAAAATGCAAACTTGGTTTTCCAGGGCTATTAATACGACATCTTGTTATTTGGCTTTGCAAAAGATGTCTGAGTTTCTGGGAACAGGAGCTGCCTCTCTCTCTCTCTCTCTCTCTCTCTCTCTCTCTCTCTCTCTCTCTCCCCTCTTTTTTCTCTCTCTTCTCTCCTTTTCTCTCTCTTCTCTTTCTTTCTCTCTTTCTCCTCTGTCTCTCTCTCTTTTCTTTCCTTCTCTTTCTTCCCTCTCTCCTTTCTTTCTTTCTTTCTGTCTTCTCTCTTTTTCTCTCTTCCCTCTCTTTCTCTTTTCTTTCTCTCTGTCTCTCTCTTCTCTGTCTCTCTCTTCTTTCCCTCTCTTCCCTCTCTCTTTTTTCTTTCTCTCTCTTCTCTCCTTTTCTCTCCCTTCTCTTTCTCTCTTCCCTCTTTCTTTCTCTCTCTTTTTCTCTCTCACTTCCCTCGCTCTTTCCTTTCTTTCTCTTCTCTCTCTCTCTCTCTCTCTTCCCCCTCCTCTCTTTTTCCCTGGATTAGGGGCGAAAAAAGGTATCCACCAAAATATAACACTGCTACTCCTCAACTTACGACCTCAGTTGAGCCCAAAGTTTCTGTTGTTTAAGCAAAACATTTGTTGTGAGTTTGCCCCAGGAGCAAAGCCAGATTTAGCTCTCCTTGAAGGATGTGCTAAGACGGAGGCTCCAGAGAGAGGGACTGGCTGGAGCCAGGAGGGAGACTTAAATGTGATTTAATTCTTCTCGTATTGCACGGTCATTAAAGCTAAGCAGAAGGAATCGTGCATTTAATATGAGTTGTTCCCCTGCCATCCGATTGCCAGGCCTTCCATCCAGTTGCGGACTCCCTACGTGTGATTAAAACGGCTTGATTTGGGCTTCGCACGGAGCAGAAAGGGGTGTGTTTTTTTGCCCTGTTAACAATTTTTTTTAAGAAAAAAATTGAAGATGGAGAAACACCCTGTAAAGGAAGTTTCAACAGTTTCTTAATTTCCTTCCTAGTCAGAATGACAGGAAATGAAGAGAGTTTGGCCTCGTGGTTAAGGCAACCGGCTAGAAAGCAAGAATCGGTGAATTCTGGCTCTGCCTTAGCCAGGAAAAGCAACTGGGTGATGGGGAATTCTAGTCCCGCCTTATAGGCATGAAAGCCTACTGGGTGATTTTAGGCCAATCACCAGGAGACGGGGAGTTCTAGCCCTGCCTGAGACATGAAAGGCGATGGGGTGATTTGGGACCAGTCACCAGGAGACAGGGAGTTCTAGCACTGCCTTAGCTATGAAAACTGGCTGGGTGACTTTGAGCCAATCACTAGGAGATGGTGAGTTCTAGTTCTGCCTTAGGCATAAAAGCCAGCTGGGTGACTTTGAGCCAATCACTAGGAGTTGGTGAGTTCTAGTTCTGCCTTAGCCACAAAAGCCGGCTGGGTGACTTTGGGCCAATCCCTGTCTCTCTCAGCTCAACCCACCTCACAGGGCCGTTGTCGTTGTGGGGGAAACTGGAGGAAAGTATGTCGGCTACGTTCACCACCTTGAGCTCTTTATAAAAGTGATAAAGGTGGGCGACAAATAAAGAAACATTTTTTTAAAGAAAAATGAAAAAGGCTAAAAAATAAGCAGAATGACCTGCCATCTGATACCAGGAATCTGGGTTTGGAATGATGGACAATTGAGGGATCCTGGCTTAAGTGACACGCGATTTGCTCTGTGTCTGACACCTTGTAACAGAAATAACAATGTAACAGAGTTGGAAGGGACCTTGGAGGTCTTCTAGTCCAGCCCCTGGCTCAAACAGGAGACCCTGTATTGTTTCAGACAAATGGCTGTCCAGTGAAAAGCTTCCAGTGATGGAGCACCCACAACGTCTGGTGGCAAGCAGTTCCACTGGTTAATTGTTCTCATTGTCAAGAAATTCCTCCTTAGTTCTAGGTTGCTTCTCTCTTTGGTTAGTTTCCATCCGTTCCTTGTCCTGCCTTCAGGCGCTTTGGAGAATAGCCTGACTCCCTCTTTCTCAAACAAACCATGCTTGAAGATTATGATGGAATCTCTTTATTTGCTTCTTCTGTGGATTAATGAATCAGCCCCAACTATTCATCCTCCTCCTTTCTGATTCTTCCAGCCATCAAAGTGAGCTGCGTGGGCTCCTGTGGAGTGTCCAACAAGATGAACGACACGGCGTGGACCGTGGAAGAGCAGTATTTCAATACTACGCTGTCCCTGGCAGATAAAGGTAAGAAGGGAGCAGATCCTTTGGAGAGGCAGCTAAAGAAGAAATACGTGTTAGGTGGCTTGCTTGTTTTTCAGGCTCTTAAGATTCGAATCCTTGCTTAACTTCTTGATTGCCTTCCTTGGATTGGCCTGGCTGGCAGAAAGAGAATTCTTTGGTGGAAACCTGGGAATTTTGAGGTGATGGGGCCAATCATTAGGAGACTGTGAGTTCTAGTCCTGTGAGTTCTAGCTATGAATGCCAGCTGGGTAACCTTGGGCCAATCACCAGCAGATGGTGAGTTCCAGTCCCACTTTAGCCATGAAAGCTAGCTGGGTGACTTTGGGACAATCACCAGGAGATGGTGAGTTCTAGTCCTGCCCTAGCCATGAAAGCCAGCTGGGTAACCTTGGGCCAATCACCAGGAGACGGTGAGTTCTAGTCTCACTTTAGCCATGAAAGCTAGCTGGGTGACTTTGGGACAATCACCAGAAGACAGTGAGTTCTAGTCCCATCTTAGGTATGAAAGCTGGGTAACTTTGAGCTGGTCAATAGGAGATGGTGAGTTCTAGTCCTGCCTTAGGCACAGAAGCTGGCTGGGTGACTTTGGGCCAATCGCCAGGAGACGGTGAGTTCTAGTCCCACCTTAGTCATGATAGCCACCTGAGTGTCTATCGTGGCTAAGGTCCCACTTGGGAGGAGGAGGAGGAGGAGGAGTAAGTAGCCTGTCCTTCAGGAAGATTAACTGAAAGAACCTGCACACAATAATGAGGGGAGGGAAACTTTCCAATCCAGCCAAGTCTCCAGCTGCAATTTCCTAGTTGGAAGAAAAGGAGCGAAATTCTCTGCATAAAGTTCAAGGTGCCGAGAAACAAACTTGCCATTGTGGAACTCTGAGCCGGCAGGGAGGGATCACACCCTGGACTCCGTGACCCTGGCTTCGGGATTTGCCAGTCCTCTGCCTCCTAATCTCTAAAGCCCATTTCTGTCTCCCTGCCCCACCCCAGAACAATGTTCGTTTGCAACATTTGCCTAACATGAAAGGGAGAGGAATTGGGAGGAGGAAGAGGAGGAGGAGGAGGAAGAGGAAGAAGAAGAAGAAGAAGAAGAAGAAGAAGAAGAAGAAGAAGAAGAAGAAGAAGAAGAAGAAGAAGAAGAAGAAGATAGATTGAGCTGAAATTTAAGTAGATCACGGATAGATGATAAGGAGAAGATGAGGAGGAAGAGGAGACATAGACAGATAAGGAGAAGATAGATGAAAAGGAGGAGGAGGAGGGGAAGGAGAAGGAGAAGGAGAAGAAGAAGAAGAGGAGGAGGAGGAGGAGGAGGAGGAGGGGAGGAGGAGAAGAAGCAGAAGCAGGAGGAGGAAAGAGGAATAATTATTATTGTTGTTATTGTTCCTCTGCTGGAATACTGTACCTGTCAAAGAGCATGGGTTTAGATTTGACAAGAGAGTCAATGTATTTACAGCCTCCTCCTCCTCCTCCTCCTCCTCCCCCCTCCTCCTCCTGATCAAAAGAAGGAAAGAATTTAGGACCTTGACCCCGAGGCTAGTAGATCTAGACGGGGGTTTCAATCCTGGCAAACCTTCTGCATTCACAGGCGTTCCACCTAACTAAGGCATGCAACAGCACTTCACATTTTTTTGAAGTTCCTGCTAGCATGATGAACGCCCAGGAACCTGGCCAGCTTCCTCAATTTTGCAACTCAGGCCTACTGCAGAGGGCAAATATGGGTCGCCCCCCCCCCCCATCGCAGCAGCAAACCTAAAATCTGAGCGTGCTCAGGACCGTACCTTTGGCTCCTGGCTCCTGTTTCTTTTTCTTTTTTTCCACTTGACGTCACCTTCCTCCCCATTTGCAGTAAGGTGAAATGAATCACGCACTTGGCAACCACGAGCTCTTGGCCGAAAACATGGATTCGGATCAACAGTTCACCTATTCACAGCTTTTAAATGCTCAGAAAGTGGCGGGCAAATCCGGAGAGGATTTCCTGTCCTTCTGGGGGCCACCTAGAATGTTCTTTCAGTCCCACAAGGTGCGTCTTCAAGAGGCCACAGGTGGTTGACCTGGCCTTCGCTGTAGGTTTGGAAGCCAAGCCAAGTTGGATCCCGTGGAGGAGACCTCGTCTAGAAATTTCAGAGAGCGAAGCCCACTCCCTATTAGGACTGATGGCATTACCTAGTTTGGCAATGAAACGTCTGCAAAATTCACAGCGCGCCAAGGACCCCACGATCCTCTTCCACCTGTTGACGAAACAGAAAGAAAGAGGGCAATTGGCGAACTCAGTTGCAACAGGCTAGAAAAGGGGACTATTTTTTTTACAGATCGCTGCAGCTAAACCATTAAATTAAAAACTAAAAATACAACCCAACTGAAGTTTTAAGTGAGGGGACGGCCAGCCTCCAAAAGGAAAACATGTTGAAAGAAAGCCGGAGTATGTACAAAGTCCGAAAGAAAAAAAGCAGCTCTACCGGTTTATTGCTCCATTCTGTCCAGTTCTCTCTCTCTCTCTCTCTCTCTCTCTCTCTCTCTCTCTCTCTCTCTCTCTCTCTCTCTCTCTCTCTTCTTGTTTTCCTCTGATGGCTCACCCCAAATTCCTCTACTCTACACACCCAGCTCTGCTGGACATTCAATGAAGGTTGCAAGTCCACGACTTAATTTATTTGCTTCTGGCAAGCAAAGTCAAAGGGGGAAGATGGAGTCGCTTAAGTGCCATGCTACTAACTTCACAACAGGGGTCAAGGATATTTGTCAAAGGGAACAAAATTCGTTGAACAACCGTCTCAATGAGCAAGAGAAATTTTGGGATCAATTGTGGACTGGCACTGGTCCATGGCATGCTAGGAACCGGTCCACGCAAACAAGAGAAGCCCTGTCTGTGGGATGCAGGCAGCATGTGAAATCACATCCTCTCTGGTCCGTGGAAAAATCTCCTGGTCCCTGATGCCCCCAAGGTTGGGGGGCATTAGTATAAGGTCTCCTGCTCAAGCAAGGGGATAATAATAATAATAATAACAACAACAACAACAGCAGCAGCAGCAGCACCACCACCACCACCACCACCACTACCCCGGACTTAACAACTATCGATAAGAAAGATAAAAAAGTCTGGATAGTGGACATGGCAGTGCTTGGAGACAGCAGAATAGACGAGAAAGAACTGGAGAAGATAACAAAATACAAAGACCTACAAATAGAAATAGAAAGGCTGTGGCAAAGGCAAGCAAGGGTAGTACCAATAGTCATAGGCGCCTTGGGTGCAACCCCAAAACAACTGGAGCACCACTTGGACACCATCATCGGCATTGACAAATTCGCCATTAGTCAATTGCAAAAGGCGGCCTTACTAGGAACTGCTTCCATCCTGCGACGATATCTGTAATACCATCAAACATCCACATCTGCCTATCCCAGGTCCTGGGTAAGGACTCGATAGGTAGACAAAATGCCAAATCCAGTCTGAACATCTGGCTGACTGTGTGATGATCCATAATAAAAATAATATTATACAGGTAGTTCTCAACACAGCAATTCTTTTAGTGACCATTGTAAGTTACAACGGCACTGAAAAAAAGTGAATTATGACCGTTTTTCACACTTATGACCGTCGCAGCGTCCCCAGGGTCACATCAAAATTCAGATGCTTGGCCACTGACTCACATTTGTGACGGTCGCAGTGTGTGTCCCGGGAGGGGGGGGTCATGTGATTCCCCTCTGGTGACCTTCTGACATTTAATCCCTGCAGTGATTCATTTAGCAACTGTGGTAAGGGAAGGTCGTAACATGGGGCAAGCGCACTTAATAAAGGTCTCACTTAGCCACAGATAAATTGGTCACTAAGTTGCGCTTCCAAAATCCACGTTTCATTCTTTCCAAGCCAAGGGCAGAATCCAACTGGAAACAAATGTAGATCGTGTTCTTTTCCTTTGAATAATGCAATGCACTTGAACCACTTCAACTTTTTTGTTTTCTTTTCGGCCGTGAGAAATAATATACATGTCTGTTTACGCCCCTTGAATGTTTTTCTACTGTTTTTCTCTTGCAATACTTCGAACGGGAGAAGCAAACTTGCAAGTCACGATGATTTCTTTCTCTTCCTGGGCCGAGCCAGAAACGTATGCATTGTTTCGTGCTAATGAAAAATATGGAGGAAAAAAAAATCACTTTTTTTTCCTGCAAAGTTTTGCAGCTTGATTTTCTCTCTCTCTCTCTCTCTCTTGTGTGCTTGGCTCCACTTTGCAAGAAGCTGGCAAGGGGAAGAGTGATTTTGAGCCATTTGGGGAAGGCAGGCAGCGGCTTTTCTGCATAATACCTTTTCCCCTCCCCAACCCCAGAGGTATTTTTAGCTGGGAAAAACCTTTCTGAAATACTTTTGTGGAAGGAGACACTGGGCCCTTTGTCCTGGTGAGAGTGACTGCAGTCGGGCTGGAAGCTGGATTTAATGCTCTCCTTCCCCTTACTGGGAGCAAACAATTATTTTGGGGAAAGCATATAACTGAAGAAAGCTGTCTGAACGCCTCCTGTTTATTATGAGTTTCCAAATTCCTTTCCCACAAAGCAAACTCAACAGGTGGCAGCTAAGCAGGCTTGGCTAGGGCTGGGGGGCGGCCATAAAATAGGCGGGGAAGTCAAAACAAGGTCCCGAAAGATGGCTCCTTTGGAATTGCGGCCAAGCCAGGCGGTTGTGAAAGTGAATTTTGCTCCGTTGTGCGTCCTTGCAGGCCACGGGGGTTTAAGCGAGTCGCGGGAGTCAAAAGCTCGCAAAAAGGGATCACACGACCTTGGGACACTGCAACCGTCATGCGTCCATGCCAGTTGCCGAGCATCCAAAGTCTGATCATGTGACCAGGGGGCAATGGCTGGGTGAGAAAAAAACGGCTGTCAATCGCTTTTTTGAGCGCTATCGTGATGTCGGGCGGTCGCTAAACGAATTGTAAGCCGAGAGCTACGTGAAGATGGGTCCAAGAAGCCAGGAGGAATTGAGCAGGACTCAGAATTAATTTTTTTTTTTAAAAAAAAACAGAAACGGGGGAAGCTTCCTTGCTTTTAAGCAACTGCGCTCTGAAAGAGACGGAGGGTCACCAGAAAAAAAGAAAATGCGACTTTGGTTGCCAGGAAATTATTTGGAATTATCGGTTCTTTGCTGCGACAAATGGCTGAACGTCTCCCTTTCTCAGGGATGGGAAGAAACGGCAGCGAAGGCCAGGATAAACCACACGTGTCCTGATTTGCTCCTGGGGAAAAAAAAAGAGTTTCTTTATTTGCCAAACAAGCCTCCACATTTAGCCACTTTTGGACCGGCTTCAACATTTCTCCTCTTCTTCCCACATTTATTTGCGAAGCAGCTGCGAGTCGTCTTCGCCGAGTTGGAAACAGAACTGGCTGGAAAGAGACCAACTCCTCTTTGTTTATATATATATATATATATATATATATATATATATATATATATATATTTATTTATCCTAATGCTGTGCTTATTGCATTATGCTTTTTCTGCAATTCTGGCCGCTTGGATGCTGGATTGGAGCCTGTGGCTAATGGATCTCTCTGCAAACGCTTAACAGTATTTCTGAACAATATTATATACGGTGTTACCGGATTCTGCAGTGTCCTTTGGGTCGATGGCAGGAAGTAGCCACTGGCCTTTGGGTACCCCCCATCTGTGCAGTTTGCTTAATTCTCCCCTGAAGGAGAGTGGAGAATCTAAAAGCTTTCTGATAGATGGTTTTATTTAAAGATCACTGATGGAGCTTTTATCTACTGCCTGAGACCTGAGGCTAATCTATCTCTCCTCATTAAATTACTCCCGGTCTCCATCTACTGGCTAAATGGAGCCATAACACCTGAACTGTTGGGTGGGGGACGGGGGGGGGGGGGAAGAAAAGGAAATTGCATTTATTGGACGGGTTCAAGCTTTCAGTACCGATAAAGGAGAATCTTTGTAGCTCAGGGTTGAGATGAGGGGTCCTTGGTGCTCTCTGAGCTTGGCTGTTTTCTTGCAGACGTTTCATGACCCAACTAGAGAACATCATCAGTGCTAGTAGGGATTGGGGTTTGCATGGAGGAGGAGGAGGAGGAGGAGGAGGAGGAGGAGGAAGGCTTATGGAGTCCCTGGTGCTCTCTGAGCCTGGCTGTTTTCTTGCAGACGTTTCATTACCCAACTAAGTAACATTGTCAGTGCTAGAAGAGAGTGGGGTTTGCATGGAGGAGTAGGAGGGGGAGGAGGAGGAGGAGGAGGAGGAGGAGGAGGAGGAGGAGGAGGAGAAAGACTGTGGGGTCCTTGGTGCTCTTTGAACTTGGTGGTTTTCTTGCAGACGTTTCATTAGCCAAACTAGGTAACATCATCAGTACTAGTGGATGTAGTGCTAGCAGGGAGTGAACCCAACACTCAGTAGCACTGATGATGTTACCTAGTTGGGTCATGAAACGTCTGCAAGAAAACCTCCACACTCCAAAAGCGCCCCCTCAAGATTTAAATATTGTAACCGATGCCAGGTAGAAGGAATCTTTCTCCAACATTTCTGGATCTGGAAAAAGAAAAATGGACGGTTTGCTCATGGGATTGCCGACCAAATGTCTCCTTTTGCTCTTCTGTTTTTCAGGGATCTTGAGCAGTGGCGAACACACCTTTCCCTTCCGTTTTTTGCTGCCAGGTAGTTGGGATTTTTTTCCTGTTCTCGGGGACAGGTTTGTGATTATACTGTAACTCCACCCTTCTCATGTGTTAAAGTGGCATGTGCTTAGGTAGCTGACTGATTGGGGTGGCAAAGGTTTCATTGCCAGCTGTTGCTGCACAAAGGCCTGGATGAAGTGAGGGCAATGGCTGGATGGCAATATTGGGCATGCTACATGCATCCAGGGTACTTTTCCTTAAATTTCTATTTAATTTTTATTTATTTTCTTTTATTGGCGGAAACCTGTTTGTATCTTTTAGGATATCGGATCATTCGAAATAAGCAAGTTAGCTTTTGCTGATGGGCTAGGCAGTGTAATGGTTCAACTTCTAATCACTTTAACTTTGGGACAAAATGAAACCACTGCCCTAAACTCTAGTCTGAAGCTGGATCATTGCTTGGTCTTCTTTCCTTTCCTTTCCTCTCCTCTCCTCTCCTCTCCTCTCCTCTCCTCTCCTCTCTTCCTTCCTGTAACTAGATTCCTTCCTTTGTTCCTTCCTTCCTTCCTTCCTTCCTTCCTTCCTTCCTTCCTTCCTTCCTTCCTTCCTTCCTTCCTTCCTTCCTTCCTTCTTCTCTCTCTTTCTCTCTTCCTCGCCTCTCCTGAATGATAAGCAACAGCAGAATAATTAGCCCCTTCTAATTTGGGAGGGAACCACGAAGGTTTGCCAAGAAAAAAAAGTTTGTAGACAGATTTTTTTTTCTTGTAATAGCGTATGCTTGTCCGGAGCTGCATGCATGCAACTTGCAGAAAAGGCCAAATGTTTTAGCAAAGAGGCGTGGCGTTTTATCTTCCTAAGAATATTTGACTTCGTTCAAAAAAGAGAAAAAAAAATAGAGCAAAATTCTCGGCCTTTGAAGCCCTTCTTAGCTTCTGGTTATGCCTCGCAAGCTGATAGGATTAGAATGAGTTAGTCCTATGTTGCACACTGACTTTTAATTTTTGCAAGAATTGATGTGCCTCTGATTTTGGGGGGGGGGGAGCATGGCTGGGCTTTTGCTACACACCCTTTCAGTCCTAACTTTGTGCAAGCCTACGAGAACGTTGTGGGTTGGTTTTAATCTGTTTAAAAATAGTACCCATCTTACTTCTCTTTCTTCCCGAATATATATACTTTTTTCTTTTCTTTCTGGAAAACCAGCCTCGGCCCCCACCTCTTTCGAAGGCCCTTTTGGGAAGGTGGTGCACCAGGTGAAAGCTGTGATCGAGACACCCCGGTTTTCCAAGGACCACAAGTGTCACAAGGTCTTCTACGTTCTCTGTCCGCTGAATCTGAACGACATCCCAGATATTGAGGCAAGTTGGGGCCGGAGGGTGAAGTAAAAACCAAGTTAAATATATTCAACTGATGCTTTGAATAAAAATATCCATTTGACCGCCTCTGCTTCTCCTCGCTGTGGGGAATAAAATATGCTTCTGTTTACTCATTAGTCTTTATCGTCATTCCTACGATTAAAAACAAATTCAAATAATTAATAATAATTCCTCTTTTTCGTCTCATCCCGGCAGCAATTCAACACCCACTCCCTCACCAAGAAGTTCAGCTACAAGCTGGTGAAAACGGGGAACGTGGTTTTGACAGCCACCACCGATCTGAAAGGTTACACCGTCGGGCAGATCATCCAGTTGCGAACAGACATTGAGAACAAATCTGGCCGGGACACCAGCACCATCATAGCCAGCCTTGTCCAGGTAGACGGCCTTGGGCTGCCAAGATGGGTGGGTGGGTGGGGTGGTCTTGAGATATGTCTTTCCCTTTCGGTGGCCTCCTTGATTCATTCATTATACATAGATTGATACGGAGACGGATGGATGGATGGGTGAGTGAATGGATGGATGGATGGAAAGAAGGAAAGGAAGGAAGGAAGGAAGGAAAAGAGGGAGGAAGGAAGGAAAGAAGGAGGGAAGGGAGGGAGAGAGGGAGGGAGGGAAAGGAGGGAGGGAGGAGGAAAGGGAGGAAAGAAGCAAGGGTGGAAGGGAGGAAGGGAAGGAAGGAAGGAAAGAAGCAAGGGAGGTAGGAAGGAGAGGAAAGAAAGAGAAGGAAGGAAAGGGAGGGAAGGAAGGAAGGAAGGGTAGTTGGATGGAAAGGAAGGAAGGAAGGAAGGAAGGAAGGGTAGTTGGTTGAAAGGGTAGGGAAGGAAGGAAGGAAGGAAGGAAGGAAGGAAGGAAGGAAGGAAGGAAGGGTAGTTGGATGGATAGGTGGACGTATAGCATGGGATTTTATCCTAAAATTCTGAAGGCTGAGGGACGATGCCTGGTCCTCCGATATCTCCCGAGTGTCTTGGAGCTGGACCAGATGTCTCTGCAATCTCTAAATAAGCCAGGACTACACCAAACATGTCTTAAGTGAATTCCCCAATGGGTTAATTCCCCATTGAAACTTTCTTTGGCCTGTCTGGGATCTCCCACTGGTTCCACTTCGCTGAAGTTGCCCCTTGTGTCCTATGAGAAGAGAGCACAACTTCTTCTCCTGCTCTACCCTGGAGCATCTGCCTCTTGATCCCAGGGCCTTTTCGGCTGCCTCCTGTGCAGAAGCTTCTCTGATTTGTTAGTTTTAGGGTCTGGGGAAATTTTTGCCTGTTCACAAATTATTTCCTTCTCCCCTTGACTTCTCTCTCCCCCCCCCCACCTCCCTGGCTACCAGAAAGTTGCCTATAAATCCCGGCGGTGGATTTATGACTTGAGGACTATCGCTGAAGTGGAGGGCTCCGCTGTGAAAGCCTGGAAGCACGCAGAGTGGAAGGAGCAGGTCCTCGTCCCAGCGTTGCCACAATCCATTCTGCAAGGCTGCAGTCTTATTCACATCGATTACTACATCCAGGTGAGATCAGAGGACGAAGGGGAGGTGGGAGGACCGTGGGGTCCTTGGTGCTCTCTGAGCCTGGTGGTTCTCTTGCAGACGTTTCATTAACCAAACTAGGCAGCATCGTCAGTGCTAGAAGAGAGTGGGGTTTGCAGAGAGGAGGAGGAGGAGGACAGTGGGGTCCTTGGTGCTCTCTGAGCTGGGTGGTTTTCTTGCAGACGTCATTACCCAACTAGGGAACATCACCAGTGCTAGCTAAACATCTGCAAGAAAACCACCCAGCTCAGAGAGCATAGAGGACCCCTTATTTCAGCCCTGAGCTACAAAGATTCTCCTTTATTGATAGATAATAATGCTTGCCACAAATTTCAAATGTCCTTCTTAGTTTCCAAATTGCAAAGCGCTGGGGAGGGATTTGGGAACCATTGAGACTCAGTTCTGAAGACTGAGCCTTTGGTGTTTTTTTCTTCTTTCCACTACGCCCAGTATAAATAAATATCAATTCCATCTTCTGGAACTGAGGAACTGGTGCAGGGGGAAAGCTAGTTCCACTTGGTTGAACTTTCTAGCATGTTCAACTCGGGGACCAGAATTCGTGGGCTGAATATTTCACCCTTGGCAGTGGGGAAACACCTTCTGAATCCAGAATAACGGTTCTCTTGTTGATGTCTTATAAGCTGGACTCTTTTTTAGGCTTCACGACTGTTTTTCCAAAAGAGGAAGATTGATTGGCCCATTACAGGATTAATTTACTTAGTTTGAAAGTTAAAGCCACCAGCCACTTTTTCAATGCTGTTGTAACTTCGAAACCGTCGCTAAACGAACTGTTTGAAGTGGAGGACCGCCCCTATTAATGAGGATGTCCACCCTCCTTATTTTTGATCTTTCCCAGGTCTCCCTCAAGTCCCCCGACGTCTCCGTCGCATTGCCCATTTACATTGGCAACATTGCCGTGAACCGGATCCCCTTAAGTCCTTCTCACCTGGTCCCCAGCCTTCCCTCGCCGGTGGTCCCGAGCGCGCCTCCCGAAGAAGAAGCAGCAGCCAGGGGTCATTCCCACCCCATGGACAATATTTCAATCCCTACTAAGAGCCATTCCCAACAGCAGCCCTTCAGCTACGCCCCAGGATTGAGCTTCCCGGAAGTGAGACCGGATTCGGAGCAGATCACCTCCCCCAACTGTCCCACTCTTTGCTTGTCGACGGGATCAACGGTTCCTTATTACGCTGAGGGTGCTGTTGTTCCAGTGGCCACGGCCAGTTCTTTGATCCTACCGCCCGAGTATAGCACTTGGGGTTATCCATCCGGTAAGTTGGAAATCAATTATCTGGGGGTGGTGGAGAGCTGTCGGGCTCCAAAACAAAAGGAGAACGAGGTTCTTCTAAGCAGTCTCCTTTATTGCCCCTGCCCTCTAGACAGAATCTTGCCAAACTGAAGCAGACGACTTGCGCCATTAAACATATACTTTGAGAACTATTAGGGAGGAGCTGTCTTCACCCACTTTCTAGCGCACAACCAATCTAAGCCTTGCTGTCTCTTGCTCCCTAGTTCTAGATCAGATCTCTTTTTGATAAGCTTCCATCCGTTACTTCTTGTCCTGCCTTCAGGGGCTTTGGAGAACAGTTTGACCCCCTCTTTTTGGAGACAGACCCAGTGGTGGGATTCAGCCGATTCGCACTACTTCGGCAGAACCGGTAGCTAATTGTTTCTGTTGCCCAGGCCTAGAATGGATTTCCAGAAGCGGCATCCACACAGCGAACTGGTTGTTCACATATTTGAATCCCACCACTGGACAGAGCCTCAGTTGTTGGAAGACTGCTATCACGTCACCCCTAGTCCTTGTCTTCTTTAGACTAGACCAGGGGTAGGCCACCTTGGCTCTTTTATGACTCGTGGACTTCAACTCCCAGAATTCCTGAGCCAGCCATGCTAAGGGGAAAGGGAGAGGTTTCCAAGCTGAGCCAGGCTGGCTCAGGAATTCTGGGCGTTGAAGTCCACGAGTCATAAAAGAGCCAAGGTTGCCTATCCCTGGACTAGACCTACCCAATTCATCTCCAAATGGCTCCATTCTCCTCAATTTACGGGTTACGATGTCTCTTCTCCTTCCTTTCTCGCCAGAGGCACCTCCTTCCTACGAACAGAGTTGTAGCAGTGCGGCCTCTAGCTTCAGCAACGACAACTAGGCTCTAGCCTGGCCATCTGAAGTCCACGGTGAATCGGGAGGAAGGACAGTACCGGTAGACGATGTTGCTTGGAAGAGGCAGTCCCACCTGGCCACAGGCCTGCTGGCTGCCCTTGACCAACACTAGGGATGTTTTTTTTTTTTGACATCCCACCTGTGAACTATACAATCCTGCCACCTACTTTTGCTGCTTTACTCTCCAAACACCTCAGATGCCTTATGGGGAATACAGCCGGAATCAAAGAAGATGGATGAACGCTTCAAGTATTCAAATGTGCATTTGGTTTCTGGGTTTTGGGTTTTTTTTTTTTTTTTTGGAGTGCTGCTCTTGAATTCCCACGATGGGATTGGCTGTCTGGACACTTACATTTTGTTCTCCTTCGCTCTCCCCTGATGTTCTAGAGTTGTTTCTAGAGAGGATGGGCAAATACTGTTGGAGAGCTCTTTTCGACGTTTCCATGGACCACAGGCATCCTTTTTATTTTTTTCAATGACATAACGGTGTCGACAGGTTATCGGCAGGACTTATTGCAGACTTTCCAACTCTGTGCCTGTTTTTTCGGAGCTTTTTCAGGAGGTCTGTTGCAACAGGAGAAGATAGAAGATAGACCCAAGTCGTTTTTATAGTGTTGAGCCAGCCTTGGGTAGAAGAAAGATCTTTCTTGATGTTAGCTTGGCTCCCCAGGGCCAAAGGAATCCTAATGTGTTTAAGCCACTCTGGTTAGCCAGGATTCGTTCCAGATACATCTTTGAGCACTTTGTCGCTGAGCATTAGTAGGAGTTGATCCTGAATTTCTTCTCCGGAATCCTCCAGCATTGACTTTCCACCTGGTTGGTAGCATCTGACAATCATACTTGTGTTCTACTTCTACCTCGGCCTTCCTGTTTCCATGAAACAAGATGGAACCATGAAAGGGGTGGAGAGAGGCACGGCTGAAATTTAAAGTATCTCTATCATTTTGAAGAAAATAACAAATATCTTATATCTCACGGACCTTTTGACCACATAGGATATGGTCCCGATTGTCCCTTTCCTGTGCCATCAGTTTTATCTGGCTGGCGATCCCTGCCCAAACGTGGCTGGTTAGTTATTTTTAATTATTGTCCTTTTTTTTTTTAAATTTTTCCTCAAATGGAAGATGCTTTCCCACGTTCACTGCCTCAATCATCTGTCTTCTCTCAAACCATCAAGGTAGCTTCAACTGCTTGGTTTGAGAAGCAATGACCACGTTTCCTATAATGCATTTCCTAGGACCTAAAACCTTCCCCCTCCCCATCTGATTTTCTTCTCCTTTCTTATCCATTGTGAGTTACTCAACGCGGTTACAACCTCCCACCCTTTTACAGGATCCCAGTTGCGTGGAGAACAACCTACAGAGACTCCTCAAATTAAATGTTTTTATAAGGTGATTGAAACCTGTCTGTCTGTCTGTCTCTCTCTCTCTGTTTTCGATCGACTTGTTTTAACGGTGAAGTTTAAAACAACAACAATTTTAATGTATTTAATAAATTATTCTGAGAAAACTGCAAAAGGGTTTGGTCGGGGCTCCTTCTCTTCCTCTTCTGATTCGGCCTTGCGGTTTGGCAGGTTTTGATGTACTTCTCCTTAATCAGTTTTGCATCTTGAGAAGCTGAAAAATTGCCAGGTTTTACATGAAGATGCAGCTTCCTTTTTCCTGTCAGCACCAGCTCTGGAGAGCTAGTGAAAAGAACAGAAAAGTAATAATTTCCTCCTGTGTGGTCTTGAAGCGGCAGAATCTTGGTGATATTTACATGGATAGTCCCTGACTTACAATCCTAATCGTCACAACTTCGTTTAGTGGCTGTTAAAAGGGACTGAAAAAAAAAGTGCCCATTTTTTCACACTGACGACCGTTGCAGCGTCTCCAGGGTCCACATTTGGAAGCTTGCCAACTGGCCCGTATTTACGATGGTCGCAGTGTCCCGGGGTCACGTGATCCCCTTTTGCCCTCTGCTTGACACACTCAGTGGGGAGGCTAGATCCACAAGCGCGTGACTCATTTTGCAACTGCGGGGATCCACTTAAGAACGGTGGCAGGAAAGCTCGCAAAATGGGGCACAACGCACACTTCAAAGTGTCTTGCTAAGCCACAAAAATATTGAGCTCACTTGTGCTCGTAAGTCGAGAATTACCTATGGCAATATGGGCTAGAGTTGTCTTGTTGTGCAAAACCGGGGGTGAGATGTGATTTTGGTTCCCAGGAAGCTACGATGCTCCTAGAAGGGGCTGGATTGAAACTTTTCAAGGTCGTAAGGATGAGAATGGAGAGTCAAACATCTCTTAAGAGACCAGAGTTGAACCCCCAAAATTAATCATTTTGTCACTGAATTTAAGTGGTATCAAAGGACCAAGGGACATCAGGCCCCGGAGTTGAATATTTGTGCCATAACAGATGAACGCCGGTAAATGAATTCACACAATGAAGTACACCAAGACCATGAAACCACAAATTTCCCTAAGTCCTACATATCTTGAGCTCTCACGTAGAACCTGTGGTTTTTAGAAGCCCAGGAAGTCTCTCCTAGACACGCCAGAGAGACCTGCAAAATCAGACAATTACTGTTATTTCTGCCTGCTTAGAGAAATCTGCAAAATTTCAGAGGAGTCGAGATTTATCAAGCAGGTTCTAGATAACATACATTCGAGATGGAGATGGATCAAGTCTTGACTGTTCTGCACATGCTTTTCATCCCAAGGCTGAGTTCACGCTGCACGCTAAGGGATAATGTAGTCTGGTTTTGGCTTCAATATGTTTTGTGAAGCCGGCAATTACAGTTGGTCAAGCGGAGTTTATAAATTTTGCGGGACATGTGAAGAAATTCAGCTGGAACGGATGAGTTCCAGAACACTGAATGGGCATCAAATTGCCCAACAATATAAGTAACTCAAGAACTTCGGAATAACAGAGTTGGAAGGAACCTTGGAGGTCTTCTAGTCCAACCCCCTGCTCAAGCAGGAGACCCTATGCCATTTTAGACAGAGGGCTGTCCAGTTTCTTCTTACATTTTTCATGCAGATGTGCAGAATGGGTCCATTCTACAGCTGGATATCTTCAGTTCTCCCCTATTGCCATTGGTGACCCATCTGCTGGACGGTTCTTCAAAAATTAAGATGCCTCCAATTGCATAATATATCCCCTTCCACCTTGTGTCCTGTTCCTGGATTGAGACGAGGAATTTCAACACGCCCAAGATAATCACAGGGAAATCCTGATGTAAGCCTTCCTATTGCATTAATTAATGAATAAATATTCATTGAAGCTTCAGCCTGAACTCATTGCCGGAAAGGCCTCGTTCCCAGGATGGGCTTGCATTGCTCCTCACAGAGCAAAAGGCCACTTCAGTTTTGTGTGTGTGTTTTTTCTTTTTCTGATGGCTGCCAGAAGGTGCCAAGAGCGGACTTTTATTTTGGAAGAATTTTAGAGACGGAACCTTCTCCGGAGACCCCGTTGGGTGGCAGTAGCGTTTCATTTTTGTGTCTCTTGTTTTTCACTCCTCTGCAAAAGGATTGGGTTAATGGCCTACTTTGGAACAAAGCTAAGATGATTCTTCATTTTTTCTGGGGCACTCAAAAGAGTTGGCCCAGGCCGTTACTCAACAATCTTGCTTTTTGGCTGGAGCGATTGGCTTCCTGCATCGGTTGAGGCTCTCCAAGACTGAATCCTAATGCACGCTAGACTAGACAATTAAGAGTGTTTGACTTTTAACTTCTCAGGTGGAAATATCTTTCTACCTTTGTTCAGAGCTGTTTTGAGATCTTAAGTTTTATCTGATACTGAACCGGGAAAGGGTTGACCCAAAGCAAGTCTTCCCCAGATAGGATGATTGAGGGCAATAGAAGAATGGGATGACAGAGAATGAGGTGGCTGGATGGAGTCACCGAAGCAGGAGGCGTGAGCTTCAATGGACTCCAGAAGATGGTAGAGGACAGGAAGACCTGGAGGAACATTGTCCATGGGGTCGCGATGGGTCGGACACGACTTCGCAACTAACAACAACAAGCTCTTCCACCAGGGAGATGTTTCTACTGGTAAAGTGAGAAAAATGGAACCACGTAGATTGGAGAAGGATGGGGTTGAACCTCAGCCAGCCTGTGGACCTGTTTAACAAGCAACTAAAGAGTCCCGATTTAAAACACAGGCTGTTCCTTGTCATTTCAGCTCATGGGTCTGAGAATCAGCCTTGCGTAGGTTGTTGAAGCTTGCTGTCTTCATGAAGATCTCTTTGTCCTCTGGTGGAATACCGTAGCTGTCGAAGAGCATGGGTAGAAACAATGGACCCTTGAATGGGTGGAAGAGAACCATTTTATCAGTGGTTCTCCATCCATCCATTCAAGGTCTTCTTTTACCACCCATGCAAGCTTGATTGTTGATCGAAAGCAGCAAGGTGACTCTAAAATTCCCAACCAGAATCTTTGGAGTTTAACTTTAGATTTAATCAGAGAGTTCAATGCGTTTATAGCCTCCTTCTTAAGTGAGAGAGAGAGAGAGAGAGGGGGGGGGGAGAAATATGTATTTCTGAAAGCAAATAAAAATGTTCTTCTTTTGGCATAGCAGATGTTTCTTCTTCTTCTTCTTCTTCTTCTTCTTCTTCTTCTTCTTCTTCTTCTTCTTCTTCTTCTTCTTCTTCTTCTTCTTCTTCTTCTTCTTCTTCTTCTTCTTCTTCTTCTTCTTCTCCTTCCTCCTCCTCCCTCTTCTCTAAGCATGTATCTCTAAGCAATCCTGTAGTCTATTAATATGATTTTTTTTAAAAAAAAACCTTGCTATCAAAAGTACTGTAATTAGGACTATTATCCCAGAGATGATTTATTATCGTTAGTGTGCCACGTTTGCAGTGACAGTTTACGGGTGATGAAACCTTTCCTTAGCTAATAAGCTCAGAGAATAACCTTCCCACCCATCACCCCAGGGAAGCAGCACAGGTAAAATGACGCAAGAATTGCATATAGAAGATAATGGAGTTCTTAAAAAAAAGTTAAATGCTGAACCAAATCAGGGACACGCAGTGTGGCATGCACAACTACCCAACTCTTGTTATGGCTAGTTTGATCTCGGTTGAGCCTTTTAAAAAATCCAGCTATCTGGAGATCAGGGTGTACTTTGCACAGCATGTGAGCACTACTGCGATGTATTCAACAAATCATGATTAAAATCATGGCATTTGAAGTCTGTGTTCTTTTTCTGACCCGGCTAAAGCCTCCTTCAGAATATTGCTTCATCTGATCAGCTTTTTCTGGAACAAGCTGTCTCCCACCAAACTCTTCGGGAAATCTCTTTCTTACACCACAAGTTTTTCTTGATTCTTTTTTTTTTTTTTTTTTGAACTTCTGGAAAAAAAGTTCAGTTTTGCAGAATCTCTAAAACGTTGCTCTTTTGCAGAGAAAGTGGTTTTGGATCCAAAGGATACCCATCTTGAGAATAGGGGCATCATTAACAGACAGTTCAGTTTCTTCATATACAGAGGTGTCTTAATTGTTCATTTGGTTGAACAATGTTGTACCTTCGAGTTTGCAAAAGAGAAAAAAACCCGCTTTGCATGAAATTAATTGCTTCTTGTATTTTACTACATTAAAAGCAGGAGAGCTTTTATTGTAGCAGGGCAAGGAATCAAAACTCCAAACATGTGCCAAGCACCTAAATAAATTTTGCCCTATAACTTTTAGCATGGTAAAGGACCAGACCCAGATGTTTATATTTATGTTCTGATTTTATTTAAAATAAAAAAAAAACAATTTCCCAAATGCATTTCTTTTTTTCTTTCTGCAAAGATGCAAACGCCCCAAGGAGCTCCGATCCAGCGGTGAAACTTATTTTTAAATATGATTATAGTGAAAATGCAATCTCTGGTTCTTTTTTTTCCTGACTGCCCTAGCCAAGCCCCGCCCACCCTGTACGGAAGCTTCTACCACTGCTGGGCGCCGCCATGACAGCCGGCGTGAATCCCCGGCCGGCGCCATGGTTTGGCGGTGGCCGCGCAGGCGCGCTGCTCTCCCCTCCTGAGCAAATGAATGAAGAGGGCGGGGCCGAGGGAGGGCCGCGCGCAGCGAGCTTTCGAAAAGTGGGCGGGGCCTCGCTTCAGGGCTGCTCCGGCCATGGCCACTGTGGACGCTGAGGTGAGTGCGGTCGCTGTGTGCGTCCACCTCCCTTGTAAGGTGCGGGGGGGCGAAAGGAGGAGACCAGCCTTGAGGGGGGAGCCTCCAACGGCCCTTCGGAAGCCGACTCGAACTCCCGGCGGTGTGCCGGCCCTCACAGTCCTCCTCCTTTCTTCCCTAACCCCTCCCCCCCCGCCGTCGCATGGTTCAGTCCAACCCTCCCAATAGAAAGCATGAGCGGGGGCGCTCCCATTGTGCGCGGAAAGGGGTGGGTGAAGGTGGCGCAGAGGGGGCGGGGGAGGAGGCGAGACCGGGAACCTGTATAGTCATCGAGCGCGCCTCGCCGCTGTTGCCTGAGCGCGACGGCTATACAGATTCCAGGGTTCGCCAAGTGGCGGCCGCTATCCAGAGTCCGGGGTTCGGCGTGGCGGCTCTGCAGCCCAGTTGGCACTTCGCCATGCTCGGTCCGGGGCCCGGGCAGCGTGGGCGGGGCCAAGCCCGGCAGGAGGCGGAGAAGGAGCGCGGGAAGGCAGGGCTGTTGATACCGTATTCAGAGCGCGGGGCCCCGGGGCTGTATTGAGCTGTCCAGCTGGCGGGGCCCTTGGATTCCCTTGCAAAGTCTCATTCATTTTCTTTTAGGCTTGCAGACTGTCCAATGCTAGGGAGGCGAAATGCATATTAATTTCTCTCTCTTTGTTTTAAATGCTGATTTTTTTTAGCGTTATTTTGAAAGCAGACTTCGTTGCTTCTCTAGTTGGCTCCCCTGGCTGGGGACGATAGAGCTTGTAGTCCAATTCGAGGCCAGGCGGAATGCAAGTCGGTGTCCTCCTGCAAAATTAATGCAAAGTCAGAGATTGGATTTTGCACGAGCAAGGGACGCTTCTTTTGAAAATCTTCTTTGAGTTTTAAATCCTGCTTTCCTGAATGTTTTGAAAACCTCAGTTGAAGCCTCTGGGCTAGACAGAAAAAGGTGGTTATATAGTTGCAGGTTTGGGTTTTTGTTTTTTGTTTTTTTGCAAAATAAACAAGCTTAAAAGTTTGTCAGACTAGAAACAAGGTTGCCATCTTCCTTTAGGATTGTTACCTTTAAGCATAATGGGTGGCAATAGTTGGAAAAATTCAGTGTGCTTTTCCATTGCTGCTTCTAGGAAAATGTGTTTCATGTTTGACTTGCTTGCAGTCGGATTCACCGTTAAATATAATTAGGATTGCATTGGGCCTCTTTCCAGTCCTCCTTACAAAGTGGGTGGATTTGCAGGATGGTTAAAACAGTGTCCAGTGCTTCAACACATATAAAATTGGAATTTAGGTGAAAAGGCCCACAAATGACTCTTTGCGTTTGAAAATGAGACAATCCAATTTTTAGCTTGCCTTCTCTTGACCTGTAGTATGAAAAGACCTATAGAGCTAAATAGCTAATTTAATTGGATGATGTCTCCTGATACTGCACATTCATGGTAGATACCAATATTTTTTTCCCCAGAAATAAGGGGAGGGAATTTGTTTAGGGGTGACTATAAAATAATTTTAATAGCTCCTCGTTGAAGAAAAATAGTGTGTAAATCAGGGGTAGGCAACCTTGGCTCTTTTATGACTCATGAACTTCATGAGTCATAAAAGAGCCAAGGTTGCCTACCCCTGGTGTAGACTATATGTACTTGGGGGGGGGGGGGGAAATCTAATGTGTTGTTCAGAGCCAGGCAGAAAATTGGTTGGCTGTGGAATGGCATCCTATTACCATTTTGCAAATTCCAGTCCTGAGGAATTATTAAGTGCATTTCTAAACATTCCCATTTATAGAACATTCTGATATTGGGAGGATATTTCTACCCCAAGCGTCGAACGTTTGGAAGAAAACAGTGTTTGCCAACTTCCTGGAATGCAGTGGCAATCAGCTGCCATCTTTCATGATTCCGAACATCTCCAGAGATTTAAAAGCACGGCTCTGTTAATGCACCGCTAGAGACAGGAAGCTTTGCCTGTCTTCTCGTTGAGGGGAAGACCTGGAGCTTCTGCCTTCAAGAAAAAAAAGTTCCCTGGGAACTGCCTTTCCTGCCTTTAGCAACTTTGCTGCTGGAAATGAACACCGCAGAAAACACTGGCCACATGTAAAAGTTTGTACCATCTACTATGTGCAGTCAAGCCCCCGCAGAGTTAAAAAGAGATTAAGCCTGTTTGCATTGAGCGGTAGTCAAAGCGATAACGTCTTTAATTTCCCCATTTTTTTAAAAAAAGAGTTTCGATGTGTTCCTAAGGAGATCTAGGTAATAGGAAGTTGTTTTTTTTAAATGCTAGCATCACATTTTCACGTCCCTGAGAGGTCTCCAATTTGGGCTTCTTAGGGGCTTATAATTTAATCAGTAAAGTATTCAGCTCTGAAGATTATGGGAAGACACCCTTCTAATCAGAACAGTTGTCCAACGGATCCATCTTTACCCATTGGACAACTGTTCTGATTAGAAGGGTGCCTTCCCATAATCTTCAGAGTTTGTTCTAATTGTCAGGAAGTTTCTCCTTAGTTCTAGGTTGCTTCTCTCCTTAGGTTAGTTTCCATCCCTTGCTGCTTGTCCTGCCTTCAGGTGCTTTGGAGAATAGCTTGACTCCCTCTTTGGGGCAGCCCCTGAGATATTGGAACACTGCTGTCATTTCCCCCTCGTCCTTCTCTTCATTAAACTAGACAGACCCAATTCCAGCAACCATTCCTTATATACTTTAGCTTCCAGACCTCTAATCATCTTTGTTGCTCTTTGCACTCTTTCTAGCGTCTCATCATCTTCCTTCTTTCCAGTTCCTTTGGGCCAGTGCATTCACGTCTTCCAAGTTGATCCTAGTTGATTAATCAACTATAAGTCCCGTTCTGACCCAGATCTTCTGAATTCCCCAAAACTCGGTTCAGGAAAGAAAAAAAAAATAGGGCAATCTTGTTTGTCAGTCAAAGGAAGTACTGCAGAAGAGACATCCCCAGCCAAACGTTGAAATGTATTAAGGTTTGTATATCGCTGTCGAGTGAAGGAATCACACTTTGCAGGTTGACTGATGGTGAGGTTGACTACCGCAAGGAAGAGAGATTTTTTTACGTGGTTTGGCCAGAGTGGGACTACAATCCGGTAAAATGAGCGTTCTTTGTGCAATTAGGGGTTCTTGTGGGTCTGTGTGATGCAGGGATTTGGGGATTCAGACAAGGGGAGATTCCCCCCTCCATGTTTGAATAATGCAGTGACAGCAGCGATTGTGGTAAATGCCAAGGCAATTTGGATTTCTGGTTGGGAAGATGAAACACTAGTAGAAGCCAAAGGCAGCAGCTTACAGGCATGAACAAAGGTAGATATTTTGATGGTGTGATTCACAGACTGTATGTTGTGTCAGAGCAAGCCACCGTCTTGCATAAAGTTAGAAAAATGGGGTCATTCTGTATAGCAAAATCTCCCATTTTATGAGACCTTGGATACAACGGACAAAAATCTAGTTTGGAATTTTATCCCCTCCTGCCTCCAAATGCTGGACAAAGACTTTTGTTCCTGAAGACCAATTAGGTCAATTACCTGAAATTGCACTTAATGGGCTCCAGTCAACGCTTCTTCCCCTTTCTGGAAAACTGAGGTCTTGTTTTAATCCATTGAGTTTGTTTGTTTTGCATCTTCGGGGCTACCTTGAACATTTTATTGAGGGACGTTTTTTGTGTTTAGGTGGACTGGCTGGGCTCTCACATTGAACTAAACCAGCATCCGGTTGGCTTGGCTTGGGCCTGCTGTAATGTGTGAACCTGGCCTTTGATTTGTACAAGTCATGGTTTAGGGCCTTAATGTCACAGCCCAGAGTTATCCTGTGGTAAGATGGGTGGCCATATAAATTTAATAAGTAAAATAAATGTGTGGTATCATGCCAGCAAGTGGCAGTTCATACAGCAAATGGTGGCTTACCATAATACAAAGTCCAGCCTGGTAACATCTCTGAATAACATTAGGTGCATTGAAGTCTTCTTTTGTTGATAGGAGATCAATCTCTCTCCCTTCCTCCTTACTTACATCTCTCTCTCTCTCTCTCTCTCTCTCTCTCTCTCTCTCTCTCTCTCTCTCTCTCTCCCTGTCTCTGTCTCTGTCTCTCTCCCTACTTACATCTGTCTATCATCTGTCTGTCTATCTATCTACAGTATCTCTCTTTCTCTCCCCCCCTCTCTCTATCCCTATTCCCCTCTATCTCTCATCCATCCATCCATCCCCAAAATCAGTAGTTGCCAATGTTCTGTCATGGATTAAACCTTTCCAAAAAAAGTCTTTAAACTTTTCTTCCTTCCCTCCTTAGTTTAGGGCTGTCAGTTGGATTGATGTTCCTCATTGCCCTGGATGTCTCATTTACTCTAGCTGGCTTTCTAGTCTTGATTGTAAGTGGAGAAAAGGAGAGTGGACCACTGCTGTTTTTTTGTTTTTTGTTTAATATGAATTAAATTTAAGGAACGATTGCGTTTGCAAGTTAGGGTTTTCAGCCTGTTGCCTATTGGCAGATCACTGCTTATTATTGACCGCCTAGCCCGCTTAGATCATTACATTCGATTCTCATAGATTTTATTATCCGTCTTTGGAAAATACACTATCTAAAAGGGGAGCCTTTTTCCAGATGGATGATCAGACCTGTTCTGTCTTTAACGCTCCAACTTTATTGATGAGCAGTGGAGAAATGAAATAATGAAATCAAGCAGGAAGAAATGTCCGTTTCCCGTTTGATGGCTTGCTCAGTTACGGTTAGAGCTTAAGGACTATTTGTATAAGGTCAGTAAAAGAAGGGCTGTATTGCTAAATCACTTTTTCCAGGGCTGTCGTAACTTTCTAGTCTAACACCTTAACCACTTGCCCAGGCTAGCTGTCTATATCATGGAATCCCATTCAGGCATCTAGCAGAGAACTGTAATCCAGTCGAATTGCTAACACAATAGGTTAATAAAGTTATTTTCTTTTTCACCGTAATGAATTTGACCCAGGTTCATTGGCTGCCCTCCCCCTACCAAATCAATGCTGCTTCTTCCCTCCTCCTTTTCCAAAGAAACCCATTTATTATATATGCCTCTATCTCATCTGCAGACCTGGGAGCTATTTTAAGTTATCTCAGTGGCTTAATAAGCACAGAATGACCTTAGTGTGCACCAAGGGTGACTGGGTATAAAACAACACGCTTGCTTTCTGAAACTATAAAAGCTGGTGCTTAGGATAGTCGACTCCTGGGCCGGGCAGTTCCCCTGGACCAGCCAGCTGGTCACCTTCTAAAATTTATGAGTGTATCCCTCAAAATAGCTTAGTAACTTGGCCCCCTTAGGAAAATAGATGGTCCACAGAATTCCGGATCAGTGCAAGAAAGCTAAGATCTGGGTTTATAAACCAAGGCTGAATATTCTCTAAAAGTTGCCTAAATTTTATTTTAATAATCCCCCCCCTCCAATGAGTAAATTCGCTCATGATCCAGGGCAAAAGGGGGGACATGTGAAGAGTTGGCGAGAAGGGCTTGATTTATTTTTCACCAGTCATTACTAGTCTAATAAGGGCGATTAAAAGCCCCCCCAGCCTTTTTCTGCACTCCCTTAACCCTTTTAGCTGCTCATTACCCAGAAGTTGATAACCTTAAATTCCTACATTATGCCTCTAAGGATTGTAATTAGCACCCTGTGACGAATCTCCTGTTTTGCCAGGCAGGTGTGTGGGAGTTTTCAGGGTTTTTTTTTTTCTCCCCCCCCCCTTCATTTTTTTCCCAAGTTTAGAGCCTACTAAACAAAACCCTTCCTCAAACTGCTTTAGTGGCGATTAAAAGCCCCCCTTTTCTGCAGCCTCTTAACTCTTTGAGCTGCTGCCGCTCCTCCTACTACTGCTATTAAATATTTTGAGGGGAGGTTAAAACAATGTCTTGAGAAAAGTTATGTCTTCTTTTTTTTACAACAAAAGAAAAGGCTCTGTTGTTAGCTGCCGTTTCGCTTCTCTGAAGGTTTTACGGTAAAAGCAAAATACGGAATGCTTGATCAACTGAAGATCGAAGGATATCAAACTTTGGAGAGCTGAATTGTTGATCTCGGAGGGAGCCTCGAGCAAACCACGGTTCGTTTAGTGACCGTTGGAAGTTGCAACGGCCCTGAAAAAAATTGACTTAACGACTGTCGCCGCATCCCCGTGGTCACGTGATCAAAAATCCAGACGCTTGGCAACTGACATGTACTTATGACTGTTGCAGGGTCCGGGATCACGTGATCCCCTTTGTGCCCTCCTGATGAGCAAAGTCACCGGGAGGGAGGGAGGGAGGGGGGAAGCCAGGTTCACTTACCAACCGTGTTACTAACTTACAGCTGCAGTGATCCACACAACGACGGGAGCAAGACAGTTTGTAAAACGGGGCAAAAGTCTCACTTAGCAACTGCCAGCTGTCGTAAGGCGAGGGGCGACCTGTATTTCTTTTTCAAAACCGGAGTTTTTGCACGCTTGCTTGGGACCAGAAGGAAAGGAGCAAATTTTCTCGTTTCCTTTGATAGGAACAATATTTGTATTATATTTTGGGAATGTTCGTTTTGCTGGCTGACCGTTCCTTTTTAACGCATCCAAGCCGGCTGGCAAAATCAATTAAAAGCGTCACGGATTTTTTTATTATTATTATTATTATTTTTCTTCAGGGCCAAATACCCCTGCCAGAAAATGTACCTGGATAGAAATGCAAGCCAGTCAGTCCTCACCTTAACGGCTAGAATTTCTGCTGCTAAGCAAGGCGCTTGTTTTAAGTGAGAGTCTCCCCATCGTACAACGTTTTTGTCATTTTGTTGAGCAGCTCACTACAGCTGGCTGCAAGGAGATAACAGGTCGGCCTCAGCTTATTCAAAGAGACAGCAGCACTGGGGTGGGAACCCCCCCGACTTATGACCGTTTTTCACACTTACGACCTTTGCACAGTCTCCATGGTCACGTGATTAACATTTTGGATGCTTGGCAGCTGGCATGAACTTACGTCGGTTGCAGTGTCCCGAGGAAGGGGGGGGGGATTGTGCAATCCCCTTTTGTGCCCTCCCAAACCATCAAAGTCAACGGGGAAGCTGGGATTCCCTTAACCGGCCGTGTCGCTGCAACTTAACGGCTGCAGCGATTTTTTCTTGAACAGTCGTAAAAGTTTGCAAAAATTTGGGGCTCGGTTTTGGACATCATTTGATGTCTTGGCCAAGGAAGGCCACAATTGCTTTTTTTTCTTTCTTTCTTTCTTCCCCCTCCGGCTTCCAAACTTTTGCAGATGGCCAGGTTAATCTGGATTATTCAGTCTGAAGTAATCAACACTTGGCTGGCTTCCTTCTCCATGGGCGGTGAGCAGGTCTCACAGGCTTCCTTCTGGTGTTGACTCCAAAGGTTACCTGCAGTTACAACACTTAGCCTAGCCTAAAGTTGCTGGGGGGTGGGGTGGGGGGGATGGGGAGGAAATCCATGTTAGACCTGTTTGACATTGCCCGGTGCTTCCTGCTACAATAGACAGCTTTTTGTGCTCAGCCATAGGCAGATGTTTCGTGCCTCTGAATCCACAACTGAATTTAAATGGATTTAACTTGATTCTTAGCCTGCATCTCTGGGTTGCGCAAAGGTTATTGATCCCAACAGTTCTTTGAATTTCAGGCCCATTTGATGCCCCCACGGTGAGCTTGATGGTTTTCTTGCAGATGTTGCGTATCCCAAAGCTTGTCGGCAAGGAAACAACCAAGCTCAGAGAGCACTAAGGACCCCACAGTTTGTCCTTCTCCTCCTCTTCGTTGCAAACCAAACTCCCTTCTAGCATTGATGATGTTACCTAGTTGGGTCATGAAATGTCTGCAAGGAAACCAACCAAGCTCAGAGAGCACCAAGGACCCCACAATCCTCCTCCTCCACCACCTCCTTCTCCTCCTCCACCCCACAAGCCCCACTCCCTTCTAGCACTCATGATGTTACTAGTTGGGTCATGAAATGTCTGCAAGAAAACCACCCAGCTTAGAGAGCACCAAGGACCCCTCATTTCAACCCCCAGCTACAAATATTCTCCTTTATCGATTCCTTTTCTCTTGGGTGTGCTCGGTGCCTATTTCAGTACGATGCTTTCCTGAATAAATCCTGGTGGGACGTTTTTCCATTTCACACACACAAAAAAAACCCATCTTTATTTTTAGCAGGTCACATTTCCTAAACAAGTGGGAGCTTCCCTTTTCGTACAGGATGGGGAGAGAAAGAGAGAGAAAGAGAGAGAGAGAGAGAGAGAGAGAGAGAGAGAGAGAGAGAGAGAGAGAGAGAGAGAATGAAAATGGCGAGGGAGGCGATAGGATGATATGCAACTGAATCTGTTGTGTTTCCTGTTCTTATCTTAAAAACCTACCCTTTTTCTGTTCAAAAAGACCTATAAATCCATGTTGTCATAGAAACGGCAAAAAAACCCAATTGAAGCATTAACATTTCTACACACACACACACACCACACACACATACACACGTGCACAGATTTGCATATGCATGGTCTAGATTCTAAAAAAAAAATGGCTTACATTTCTCCTCCCTCCACCTCCTTGTTTGGGGATCACTCTCCAGATGTTGGGGCCCCCCAATCTTTGTATTCCCATCACCAGGTTTTGTCCCCCCCTCCCCAAATGTCTCAACTGGTATGAAAAGACCTTGGGTGGGCTTCCTTGGTTCGCCCCCCCTCCCCTTTTGCTTTTGAGGAAGGTAAAGTCTCCACAGGTGTCTTGGATCCCTTCTCTTTGTCAACATCTCTGGAGGGAGCCCTCTTTTGCTTTGGTAAACAAGGTGGAACTTTTGATTTTGGAAACATCCCGTCTGCTTTAAAAAATACATCTCCTGCTGTATCCTCCTCTTTCTCTTTCTACTCTGCCTCTACCTCTTCCTTCTCTCCTCCTCCTCCTCCTCCTCCTCCTCCTCCTCCTCCTCCTCCTCTTTCTACTCCACCTCCACTCTCCTTCTCCTTCTCCCCTCCTTCTCATTTTTTCATTCTTCTCTTTCTCATCCTCCTCCCTCTCTTCTTTCTACTCTGCCTCCACCTCTTCTTCTCCTCCTCCCCTTCTTCTTTTCATCCTTTTCTTTCTACTCCACCTCCACCTTCTTCCCCTTCTCCTCGTCCTTTTCTTTCTCTTCTCCTTTTTCTACTCCACCTCCTTTTCCTCCTTTTCTTTCTCCTTTTCATCTCCTTTTTCTCCTCCTCCTTGTCATCCTTCTCTTTTTCATCCTTCTTTTCTCCTCTTCCTCCTTCTCCTTGTCATCCTTCTCTTTCCCATCCTTCTCTTTTTCATCCTCCTTTTCCCCTCCTCCTCTTTCTCCTCTTCCTTTTTCTTCTCCTCCCTTCCTTCCTTCACTTTACTTCCTCTTTTCTTTCTTCGGCTTGCAGTGCAACAGCTGGGCCTCTGGAGGCGTCACGAGAAAGCAGACGGAGCATGCTCTCCTTAATCACCTACTGTGGGCTCAAACTCGTGGAGACTGTAGGCTAGGCCTCTCCGAAAGCCTTGCATGAAAACCCCCAAGGGCAGCGCAGATAAGGCTTCGGAGGTATGATCCCTTCCTTCAAGTTTTCT
This sequence comes from Crotalus tigris, assembly GCF_016545835.1. Taxonomy (NCBI): domain Eukaryota; kingdom Metazoa; phylum Chordata; class Lepidosauria; order Squamata; family Viperidae; genus Crotalus; species Crotalus tigris. Next base: position 299,480 of record NW_024100519.1, on the reverse strand, counting down.
TTCCGACATTTCTTATAGCTGCAGGTCCTACCCCAAGGGCTGCTTCCAGAAGACCGGTTGGAGAGAAAGGGCTCGGCCAACCAAAATAGCAAAGAAGAGCTGGGTGTGCTTGTGTGTTTCTCTCTCCCTCTCTTTCTCTCTCTCTCTCTCTTTCTCTCTTTCTCTTCGATCCTTTTATCTATTCTTCTGGAAGCTAGAGTTGAAAGGCAGCTTTGGATTTACCCCAAACGAAGCAATCCATCTTTGCATGCTTGCTTAGAAAAGGCTAAAAACTGCTGTGTGGACTGAGCTCTGAATGATGAGAGCATTCTCATTCTCTTCCACCATTTTTTTCCCCTCCTCTTTCACCCTTCCATTAAATGGTTTTGCGAGCTTTTCTCTTTCTTTATTGCAGGGAATTCTACTGCAGAAGACGGGGTAAAAATAATATGGAGGCAGAAAAAAAGAGAAAGAGTTGGCCATTGGGAATATTTGCGCCTTTTAATTCTTTTTTTTTTCTCCTCTTCTCCTCCAGAATTGGAGAGTTAGAGATGGCAAGATTGGGTGGGGTAGAACATGGACCAAAAGGATTGCAGGAAAATAGGAAAAAAACAACAACAGCAACCCAGCTTTCTGTTTTTTTTTTTTTTTAAACTGAATCTTCTTTCTCCCTATAGTTATTTCCTGGAAAATGGGAAGTTTGTGGAAAGTTAGAAGAAAAAGGTTCTCTGTATTCAGTTTCAGTTCTCTTAAACAGTGCTAAGTAAAAGGCTTTCTAGGTTTCTAAAACATGGCGTCTGTTCACCAGGTAAGGTTATTTGGAGAGATTATCTAGATATTTTGGGGAGACCTCGTATTCTGGTGATTTTTTTTTTTTTTTTTTGATCCATGAAACAAAATTGGGAAGAAAATGAAAATCTCATCTGTGCAGTTGATTTTCCAACTCCAATGCAAAATGTGTTGTGTGTGGTTTAGCATATAAAATAATATTTGGTACATTTTGTTCATTTGAAAAAAAATACCGATGTTTTAAGACAGACAGTACCTATTGATAGTGCTAATGGTCTGGGTGGGCCAGCAGGCTGCTTCTAAAGCATTAAATGCATCTTGGTTTCATGTTGGTTTCCTGGTTCGCCCTGATGCTGATAATCATAGTTTGCAGGGGGGGGGGTCTGGATGAAAATGGTAACTGGAGATGATGAAAGAATCTTTGCCTGCTGGAAAAAATAAAAAAGAGGGCTTTGTAGAGATCTGGTTTGAATCAACTAAGTCTTTTACGTTGCCTTAAAAGCATATTGCATAATTGTAATTTGATTACAGAAGGGATATTGCTGTCAAAAACCAGTTGCTAAGGCATTTATATTTTGATATCTTTAGGATTATAATTAACTGTCCACTTTGGTGTGTGCTACCAGGTTATAGGCGGCACGTTTGAACTACTACATCTAGACTGGATTAAAAAATACTGTTAGTTCTCGGCTTAGGACTATATTATTGACCAATGTTTCCATCGCTAAGCAAAGCAGCTGTTAGGAGAATTTTGCCCCATGGTACCACCATTTCTTGTCACAATAGTAAGTGAATTATTGCATCTTCCTTAATGACCTACAACTGTGAGATGGAGGAAAGGAGAGGTAAAGAAAAGGGGTGATGGAGGTTAAACAAAAAAAATTTTTTGAGTGCGCACCCTTTCCTTGTTAAGAATTAGTGATGCTCGGGGTTCACACTTGGAAACATTTTTTCCCCCCAATTTGGAATGGGATGGGTATAATTACATGATGACGTGGGAATTTTTTTTCTTTTTTTAATAAGAAGAACATCACAAGTCTTTGATTCACTGGAGTGTTGGGGAAAGTGACAAATAGCTCTCGCGTTTCCAAGCAGCCTTTCAGAGCTGATCTCCCATCAAAATTGCTCCGGGATTACCGACCCGTCGGTTAATATTCTCGTCGACTTTTTACCTGCCCCCCCCCAAAGAGATGTCAACACTTTCTCCCACTTTTCATTATGGGATGGGTTGAGTTCTCGGCTTGGCGGGCGCACGTGGGAGTCTTCCTCTATTTATGGAGTAGGGCAGGAGTCTGTTGAGCGGTTACGTTTCGCACATGTCTCTCCAAAATGTCTGTTTCAAGAGGGTCCCTGTTCGCAATTAGCTAGAGGCGAAAAACTCTTCCCATTTCTAGCCTGGCCTTGTGAACAGGAAGGTCATAGAGGAAGAGCACATGTCAGTAGGCCGTCTTCTACTAGAACACGTGAGTGCTGAGTGAGGTGGAGGAGATAGGGTGATGTTGGTCTACCACAGTGCCTTTAGCTTAGTTCCACTGTGTTCTGCAGTGACGTCGTATAATCTTGGTCTTCAAGAAACTTGTGAACCAGTTCTGGATTTCAAATGGAGCTCTTAAGAGGGCAAACTGTCTATGGAGGTTCTCAGACATCCATCATCATAGTTGTCTCAAAGGGGCTTTTTTTGAAAGGCAACTGGGCTGTTTCTTTTTTGAGGAGGAAAAAGATGCTTTGCTTCTCATCTAGGAAGCTTCAACAGTTCTGACTGGATGGTTAGGAGATGGAAGGACTCCCCAACCATCCTGTCAGCAAAATTCTGGTCTTTATTGCTGGCCTTTTGCTTCTGGTGCTTTGAATTATGGGGTCACTAAACATCAAAATTGCATTTTCAGGGTTAGCAACTGCCAGTCAATGTAGAACTAGGTAAACTATGCTGTGCTAGAATTCTTCTTCTTCTTCTTCTTCTTCTTCTTCTTCTTCTTCTTCTTCTTCTTCTTCTTCTTCTTCTTCTTCTTCTTCTTCTTCTTCTTCTTCTTCTTCTTCTTCTTCTCCTTCTCCTCCTCCTCCTCCTCCTCCTCCTTCTCCTTCTCCTTCTTCTCCTTTTCCTCCTCCTCCTCCTCCTCCTCCCTCCTCCTCCGCCCAGTTGCCTTCGAAAAAGCACCTTTGAAATATAGATGGCAAAGAAGGCCATTTCGTAACAGCTGTGGCATTTGACTGAAGCTCCTTAGTCACGTTAATAGACTGTCTTGACTGTCTAGAAAGAAAACTGACGGCCTAGATTTTCTAAAGTAAATGTAGAATCTTTTTGTTACTCAAATCTGAGATCGTTGACTCAAAACCTAACCACAGAGCCAAAGTATTTAGAAAGAAAGATCTACAAAAATCAGAATTTGTTTTGAGTATCAGTATAGAACTGAGCTTGTGATTCTTCGGTACCAATAATTATTTCTGATTATCCTAATAATTCTTCGCAACAATTTGGGGGAAAAGATGAGGGCCCCAGGTGTTAGAAACATCCACCATCCAGTAGATCTCAACCTGCTCCATTCTCTCCTTCATGAGTCCAAAACAGGATCTCTTTCAAGAGGTTGAAAATGATTTCACAGTTTTAAATTCCTTGGCGTAGCCTAGGCGTTTGAAGCCTTCTATTTTTACTTTGAGTGCCATATTCCATTTTACTGAAAGAAAGATGGAGTCCAGCTACATTTTAAAGGGATAGTTATTGCTATTATCTGTGACCTATATTTCTGCAGTAGGTTATTACTGCCTGGCATGTTCTGTCTTTGAATACGCCACTTTTGTTTATATCACGGTATCTCTTTGACTAAGGTGTATGAAGACATTTCTCTGTTTGTTGGGAAAATAGCTCATTTTAGTAAAAAAAAAAAAAAGGTGTATCTTGCTGAAACACAGCGAAATAAAATAAAATAAAATAAACCAGATGCAGATTTGAATTGTTTGCATGAAGGTGATTCAATGCTCCTGGAATACTGCTTTTCATGTAAATGACTTCCCCTTGGCTTTTAAGGCTGCATAGCTGCTGAAGGAAAAGAGTAGTGAATTTTTGCTCAAGTCCCCAATTGTTAATGTCCTAATTAAAATATGAAACTTGTTCCTTAGAGCAGTCTCTGTGCTGAAAAAAAGAGTCTGCAAAAAAAATGAAAAAGAAAAGAGTGAATTTGGGAATCTGGGGAAAGTTCACTTCGGAATTGGTAGCAACGTCTTTAATGATCCAAAATGAAGGATACAGAAAGACGCATCCTTTTGAAAGAGGAACCGATGTCGCTTCACCAAGGGCACATCTCTTCTTGCAAATATTGTAGAGTTCTTTGACTATGTCAACATTTTTACGAGAAATACTTGGAGGACGACGCATAATTGAGCCTAAGTTGGACAAACTTTGGGGAGCATTGAGTCAGCAGGCGTTCAGCGGACAGGAAGAACACAGCATCCTAGGACTAAAACAGACCTTAGAGGTCTTCTAGTCCAACCCCCTGCTCAAGGCAGGAGCCGTATACAGGTACAACAGTTCGCTTTGTGACCGTTTGAAGTCTCAACGGCACTGGAAAAAAAGTGACTTAGGACCAACTTTCACATTTATGGCCCCGTTGCAGCATTCCGCGTGTTCACGTGATTTGCACTTGATGCTTGACACCTGTTTCCTATTGATGACCAACGCAAGCATTTCCATTGATTAAATGATTCCTCCTCCTTGCTTCTACATTGGATCTGTCTTAAAAAGCTTCTCGCCCTGTCCTCTGGTGCACGTAATGATCTTTGGAGAGGATGGATCATGTTATAGATTTGAAATTGGTTAAAGGTTTGGAATGAATGAAGCGTTCCCCTGCGCGAAGAACGTAAGAAGTGAGGTCTCCAAGAAACTGCATTGAGATTGATGCTTGTTAAGGATGTCACTGCTAAATGCTGAACTAGGGGTTCTAGGAAGTGTATTCATTATCTCCAGCAAGATGTGTAAATTGACTCTTTTGAACAACTGTTGGGGTGGAGCTCTGGGGTTAAGTCCCCTAAAAACATCTGGCTGGTCTTTATTGGAAATTAGATGCCAGATGAGATGACCTTTTAGGTGGTTCCAGAGCCTTCTCCCCCAAAATTACCTCCCACGTGTTTCCAACCAAGTTTGTTTATTTGTTTACTAAATGTCAACTAAACTCACCATGCGCATAAAGATCACAATTCTGCTTCTCTCCAAAACTCTTCCTAACGTGCTTGGCAACTTTTATTACAACGGATGTAATAATAACTCTTTAGCAGTGCCCCAAAAATACGCTCAGAGGTTTGATCACTTTGATTCCACAGAGAAATAGAAGTCAAAATGTCTTGGGATAAAGCTAAAAGTCAAGAAAAGTTAGCGCTTCTCATCCTGATTCTTTAACTCCGATTTAGACAAAGCAAATAAAGGGATTATTTGTCTGTCCTCGAAAAGCTTTCTTAATTTATTATGTGGACATTTTAAGCAACTGTAGGTAAGGGAACCGAATGCAAAATGGCAAGATAGGAAGGGTGTTTTCATTTGGAAACTCCACAGTTTTAATAAGGGGATGTGTGTTTGACGGTAGATATTCTCACGGAGACTCAGCTGATTCAAGATTCCTTTGAATTCTACGTGGATGACGATTTTTTGAAATTAAAATGTGCTGATGCCTAATAAAAGGGAATATCCTGGGACTAAATGTATACAAACATAAGGATAAAGAAAAAAACAACAACAACCCACCAGCTTTGTCTGGATACGTCTGAATGACTGGAGAACTTTGCAAAGCCAGAAGAACTTCTAAAACAGATCTGAAGCTAGGAAAGGATTTTGCAGACTTCAATCATCTTGCAGGTCTCTGCTTTTGTTCCCGTTGAATCCAAATAAACTGGATCTGGGAAAAAAAACCACGACCACCATTTTACTGCAAAGGAATAGATCTACAGGCACGCTTGCCTTCTTCTTCTTCTTTTTTTTTTTTTCCCTTCGCTCATGGAAATCCTCAAAGTTTCCTGCCAGTCTTCTCAGGAAGGTGAACAACACAAATAAGAAATGAAGTATTAACGTGTTAGAAAAATACCTCCAGTGGTAATGAGGTCAGCCAAATGAAAAACTAAATACGGGGTTTGTGTGTGTGTGTGTGCGCGTGTGTGCCTGCGCCTGTCTGCCTACCTATCTGTGTAAATAATTTTTGAGCTCGGTGTGACCAGCTTTTTGTTTCTGTTCCCGCAGAATCATCCATTGAGTTGGAAATATTTGTTTTTGCCAGGGAGGGTGAATTGATTCGGTGTGTAGATCTCCTGTGACAGGGAGGGGGAACCTATGGCATCTGGCTCTTTAAATACCATTGGCCAGTTTGATGGATGCCATCTGGGGAAAGCAGAAGCCCTGAAAAAGGGAAATGTAAGACTTTGGGAAAGGCCTGGGGTGGGGAACGCGCGTGGGTCCCTTCCAACCCAACTTTAGTGGCACTTTCTTTTTTTTAATTTCAATTTTTATTTGCACTTGAGGTCAGCTCCTTGCTCTCTTCCTTTGCTGAGCAAGGAGGTGGCCCCTGCCTCCTCTCCTGGAATGGAGAGCCGCCAGTGGATTGAGGTGGGTTGAATCCCTGCTCTTCCAGCTAATGACACTTCCTTATGCTTACGTTTCATTAAACCTCCGAAATGGCTGAAGAGCAGCCCGTAGTGAGCATGCTCCAGTTAACAAACTGCACCCATAGAGGGAGATGGTGATGTGAACATAGGACTTAGAGGCCTGGACGGGAGATTTGTGGGGGGTTTTTCCCCTTCAAACAGAACCAGAGGTAGGCTGAGCTGGCTTTGATTGGGTTGAGGGCTTCAGAAAGGGCTCTGGAAGCTTCCTTGCAAAGGCTGGCATGGCTTCTGCAAGGAGCAGAAAGGACATTTGAGATCAGATTTTTATTTTATTTTTTTTAGCAAGCTTCCTGGGTATACCTTCAGACTTGGAAACAAAAGCTCCTTTCCTTAACCTGTAAATCTGAATTTTAGGGCAGGGATTCCTCAGCCAAGGGAATGAATGTGGTTGGTTGGGTTTTTCTTTTGCTTTGGACTGTACTTCTCACATGGATTTTGGCTCCATATTGCAAGGACTTCATTTCACTTTCACACCCAAATTGCTGACTGGGGAGAGGAATGCAGTGTGCTGCCTGATTTTCCACCATTCTCCTCCTCCTTCTCCTCCTCTTGGTTTATTGATGTGATATCTTTGTTTGTTTGTTTGTCGTGCGAAGTAGGGAAAATGAATCTGTTCTGGAAGCACAAAGACTGGGGTAGCAGGAAAGTGGCTGTGTTTTGTCTTGAGTTCACGCGAGGCGTTGTGTTGGGATGGTGAGGTCAACCCAGAAGATGTAAAGAGGTCTTGGGTTTGAGGGATTGGGGTAAGAAGGTGTGAGAAGAACAGAAATGCCCCTTGTGGGTTGCCCGATGGAGGCTGCTGGGTGTTTTAGATTGGTAGAGACTGGAACAATCCTACTGTAGCTTTTAAAAAAAACTTGTCTCTTTTTCTGGGGAATTCAAGGATTTTTGCACCTCAAATGCTTCCTGACTTGAGTTAGGTTGGTTTTGCGGCGGGCTCTTGTGTTTGTGGCCAATGTCACACGTGGAGAAGTCAAATAGGCCTGAAATACCAATATTGATCCCACTTGGAGGGCTCGGTTGGGAAGAAAGGATCCACTGTAAAGAGGATTCACGGAGTGGAAATTTGTTTTTGTTCTTCAGTCCATCTTTTTTTCTGATAAGGTGATGAGACTTCTCGTGGTCTAAAAATGGCCCACCAGGATTCATTTCTGGAATAGGACAACTGTCAAGAAGGGGCCTGTGTATGTGTGTGAATTTCACTTCTCTAACTTTAGCTTCTTTCGTCAAATGTTCCCCGGGTGGGAAAAATCTGGCAATTTCAGCTCCTTAAAACTCGTAAAGGCCACAGTTTTCTGTGTGAGTTTCCATACCAGGCTGCAGATCCAAAGGGATAAAGGAGTCTGGAAACTGGGGATCATTTTAGATCCGGGGGCTTAATGAGCGTTGGAAACGCTTGCGTGAGATCAAATAAATCTGGGGAAGAAGCAAAAAAAAAATGCCGTGCTGGATGCTTTTTATTCCCTCGTCTTCAAAATTAGATCCTGCTATCCAACGTTCACTGATGGTTGCCGATAAAGGATTTGAGGACTTAAATTCGATCAAGCTGTTTTGTTCTTCCTCGGGGGAAAAAAAATACATATTAAGGCAGATTGGAGCCTCGTCTGTCAGTTCTTCACCACCTCAGCAGCTCCATTCCTGTTCCCCTTCCCTGATTATTAGGAGAATCTCTTTGTAGAGATCTGGGAACATCTGTTTCGGCTTCCTTAATCTGCTGAGTCTGCCTTTAAAACCCAAGGATCAGCTGATGATCATGGAAGCAGTTGGGAATAAAGGCACTTTGGAGCCAAACCAGCTGGATCCTCAGCTCCCGACGTGCAAACATTGCAAAAATGGAGAGCCAAGAAGGTGAGGGGAGAGAGAGAGAGAGAGAGACGCTGGAGAAGAAAGGGAGAAGCAGCGCATCTGGAGCAGCCGCAGAAAGCATGCTTGCAAAATGGCAGCCATTTTGTCCCTCTTCAGTTTTGCAGGAGGACGTTTACTACTCTTAACATGGCCACCATCTTTACAACCACCTCCAATCTTTTCTACTTTGGCCAGGGATGAGAGGCAGAAAAACCAACAACCCAGAGCCGGACAGCGAGATTGATTTCAACTGGCCTACCTGAAGCCCGTTCTTGTATGTAAAAAAAGAAGAAGAAGAAGAAGCTTATGCATGATTCAGAACCCAATTTTATTTCCTCCCGCTCTCTTCCCAGGCAAGATCTTTATTTATACAGTCACAGCTGCCACTGTAGAAATAAAGTCTTTTTTTGTCCGATAGCGCTGCGAAGGGTCGACATATTTAAGACCTGAATTCACGGTGAGCCAATCAAAGACCTGGGAAATTGGGAAATGCAGATGTGTAATTTCTTCATATGTTCTAGTTGTGTATTTCTGTGTATTTTGTAGTCCAGGGGTAGGCCACCTTGGCTCTTTTATGACGCGTGGACTTCAACTCCCAGAATTCCTGAGCCAGCCACGCTGAGGGGAAAGGGAGAGGTTTCCAAGCTGAGCCGTGCTGGCTCAGGAATTCTGGGAGTTGAAGTCCACGCGTCATAAAAGAGCCAAGGTTGCCTACGCCTGTTTTAGTCTGTAGGATGATTAAAGGCCCAAAATGTATGAAGAATAGTTGCATAAATTGGGTATGGCCAGTCTAGAGAAAAGAAGGACTAGGGGGGACATGATAGCAGCCTTCCCATATTTGAGGGGCTGTGGCAAGGAACAGGGGGCCAACTTATTTTCCAAAGCACCATCTGAAGGCAGAACAAGAAACAGTGGATGGAAACCAATTGAGGAGAGAAGCAACCTGGAACTAAGGAGAAATTTCCTGGCAAGGAGAACAATTAACCAGTGGAAGGGCTTGCCTTCAGAAGTCGTGGGTGCTCCATCCCTGGAGGTCTTTAAGAAGAGACTAGACAAATATTCACTATTGCAAACTGGACACGCGCTTGTCTCAAATTGTTTTTTTTGGTGTTTTTTTTTATAGAAAATTTTATTGTTTTTTTTTTAGTTTTACATTTAAATATTTGAAAAGCAACGTGGCGGCTAAGCTGGTCAATAATTCAATAACGTACAAATATCTTTAGTACAGATCTCAAACTATTACATTAAATATTTCCTCTCTTTTCCCCTTGGTATTTACTGTCTCATATTTAAGTTAGTACAGTTCTTCTTGTATCGATTACACTTGTCTCAAATTGTATTGAGCAGGGGGTTGGACTAGAAGACCTCCAAGGTCCCTTCCAGCTCTGTTCGGATTGATTCGATTGATCTAAATGTGTGGAGGGTCAACCTTGCGTTTGCCTCTTCAGGAGCAGGGCCTTGAATCCTGTGCCACAGCAGGGCAACTGCAACGATTCACTCGACAATTGTGGCAAGAAAAGTCGTAAAGTGGGGCAAAACTCCCTTACAACAAATGTATTGCTTAGCGACATAAATTTTGGACTCTCGTCATCATCCTAAATCGAGGGCTACCTTTATTTGCAGTTCTTGAAAGACTGTTGATCTGGGGGAAAAGTGGGTGCCAGCCTGGCTAAGTTTTGATCTTGCCTATAAATCTTGTGTCTTGATATAAAACTGAAACATTTTTCATCTAGGTTTTAACCTGAAAAGCTTTAGACTTGTTTTTCCTTTGAGAGTTCACTCTCTTCACAAGATAGGGGAGTAGCTTATTTAGTCGAGAATCATGATAAGGGCATACAATTCTCCTTTTATCCCCAAAGCAATTAAAATTAGCTCAATTACATGTAATTAAGCAAAACCCTTATGGAAGTAGGAGCCTTCTTCCTCTTTTTAGGTAAAAGAAGGTTTTGTTCTTCCTAAGAATGGGATAATATGATTAAAAAAAAAAAAACACCCCAAGAATTTCAAATGTCATTTAGAGAGGATTAAGCAAAGAAGAAAAACTCTTCATGACAGCTCGGAGAACGCATTCTTTAAACAAAGAGGTCATTTTCTTCCTAGAAAGAAGAAAACTTTCCTTGCCTAAGCTCCAAAAGATAGCCTATTTTAATTTTATTTATTAATTTATTAAATTTATTTGCCAACTCTGGACAGCTTACAGCATTAACTGTGGCAGCAAAAACAGAGAGGTAACCCTAAAAAGAACAGACCAGCAGTAAATCTCTGCTGTTTTCATATTTGTTGATGGCTGAGTTTGAAAACTTCGATGAAACAGATTGAGTGAGAGCTAGGCGAGGTGGGAGGAAATCCCTTTGAAGAGAGCTTCATGGTGAAGATAAATGAATATATTTTAGTCAGCGGTGCAGCGTTCATCCATGGTTTCATTGATCCATGATTGAACCTTGAGTGTCTTCCCTTCGTACATCCATCCATCACATTGATACAAAACCTCGGTGGCTCTTGAGCCACCAGTCAGGATGTGACTTGTGATTCCCCCAAAATGTAGACCGGTTGACCAAGTCAAGACTGTACACTCGGTTAATCTCAGTCCAGCCCTGCTGGAGAGCCTTGCAAAGCTCTTCCTTGCCCACGGTGAAGGCTAAGCACACTTTGCGTCGTATGGGATGTCACCCCCAACGCTAAAGGTGCTACAGAACTGAAAAAAGCTTCCTGGGATGAGAAGTGAAACGTCTTCAAGGAAAAAGGAAGTCCAGTTGCCTCTTGGAAAAGCACCTTTGGGGCCACCATGGCTGAAAGGGCTACAGTTCTGAGGAGGTCCTCTCCAAAGGAAGAGAGTGAAAGTAAAGATTGGCAAGAATGAGGTTTCTTCCCCGAACGGCAATTAAGGAATCACCGTATGTCTGAATGCGTAGGGGGTTCATCAGAAGAGAGCAAACATGGATCCCGCTGTTGATGAGCTACTTATGGTGTAAACAACCTTCGGTGGTGTCCTCACACCTCCCGTCTCTTTGTCTCCTGGATCATTGCAATTGCCTGCCAGTTGGGTCTTTAAGACCTAGGATTTGAGCCCGTGAGGGAGGGAGGGAATCGGGGAAAGTCTGGAATTTGGCCTGCTGCTCCCAACCAGGAAGGAAGCAAGCTTTGCTGGTACAAGCAGCCTTTGTCCTGTATGGGATAACAGATGTCTCATCAAAAGCTCTCGGCTGCTAAGTTGACAATTCAACCTGAGGGTTGAAGCAGAGCAGATCCTTAGGATCACAATCCTGAATCTTGCTAGGGTTTTGGCACGGCCGTCCTTTCCCTCAACGGTGTACCCCAAAACTTTGTCTTCTTTTGGGGAGCCGTCGTAGCAAGGAAAGATCAACGGGCCGGTGGACTGACTCATATTTCCAGAGCTGCTGTGAAACAAATATCCTTTGTTCTAACTTTCAAATTAAATTTCAAGAGCTCGCCTCTGTGCTTTCCATATCTTGTACCATCTTACCTTGGATTCTAGCTCCTCTCAGCCTTATGGGCAGTGTAGTCTTTGAATTGGAGCAACGTGGACCTGCTGGTTAGCTTGGGCTTGCTCTAAGTTGGAGATGGCACCAAAGTTTTTGTTTTTGTTTTACTTTTGTATCTACATGGTCTCCATCTTGCCTTAGAATCTAGCTGTTTGTTCATATTTTAATATTTATTATTTTCATCGTGAGCCGCCCAGAGTTGCTTTGCAAAGTGAGATGGGCGGCGTGTGAATTTAATCAACAAATAAATGAATAAATTGCAGGGCGAAAATTTGAAATTAAAGCGTTTTGGCTTGGAGAAAGCCTATTTGAGACCGGCCTGTAAGGTGAGCTTGTCTACCTACTTGCTTTTGGCTCTTCTCATCATAAATTTCCAATGTGAGTTTAAAAACATAAAGTGGTTTCTTTCCTTGAGATGTTGCATTAAACTCCAGAGGTTTAGGTGGAAAAAAAAAAGAGAGGCTATTTTTTTTCCAAGCAACTTTGGTTTTTTTTGCTACGTCAGAAAGACCACCTGCTCTACAATCTTGTTTGCTTAACCTTTTGCGATTGTTTCATTTGTAAGGATTGAGACATATCCTTGGGGAACCGGTGGAGTATCACACTCCTAATTTCCTAGGCTTCGTTTGGAAACAGTGGCTTAAGATTGCTTGGCTGGTGGTCGCTTAAACAAAAAAAAACTTTGGCAATTTCTAGGGCCTGATCAGGCGGCCGGGAAAATCCTTCTGTCAGTTAAGCGTAGCTTAGTGTGGGTTTTGTCAAAAATTTAGCAAAATGTCTGTGATATTTTCTGGAAACTGAAGCCTTAGGTTTTCCCCCTCCCCCCTTTATTTTTTCCTTTTAATTTGCCTTTTGTTTGTTTGGTAGGGAATGATTAAGTGGTTGGGAAGAAAAAACAACAACAACGCAGAAATTTTATATTTTTTGAGGTGGTCGAATCTCGACTCTTGATAACCTCTTCTTGAGAGGGTTTGTAAATGATCACACAAGTTTCTCTCACCTTGCCGAGCGGCGTTTGATCATCCTGACTAGCCCTCCGAATGAAAATCTTCCTTTCCAGCCAACCACGATGACAGAAAACAGGGTTTTTACAACTTTGCACGTTGCCTCTTCTAAAAAAACCCCAAAACTTTGGCTTGTCGTCTGTTTGTTAAGATGATGGGAGAGCTATTCAGAATCATTTGCTCTCTGTCCCTCCTCAAAGATCCGCCAAATGAAGGAAAATTCATCTTTAGCTAATCACTCCTAACAGGAGTAAGTTGATGGAAGATTGATGGAAGATTAATGGTGGACAGGAACGCTGAGAGATCTTGCTAAAGCAATGAAGCAATATTCCTTTCCCAGCCTCCAGCCTTCGTAAAATCTCCCAGGACCGGGTAGGATGGGAAGAGAAAAAGAATTCCTGTTTACTTCAGTGGAAAAAGCTGTTGGATGCTTCAGACATTGAAATTGGTGAAAATCTGAGGGCGACTATGGAGATTCTCAATCATCCAGATCGTGGACTTCAACTCCCAGAATTCCTGAGCCAGCCTGGCTCAGCTTGGAAACCTCTCCCTTTCCCCTCAGCGTAGCTGGCTCAGAAATTCTGGGAGTTGAAGTCCACGAGTCCTAAAAGAGCCAAGGCTGCCTACCCCTGATCATGGTTGTCCCAAAGGTGCTTTTTCCAAAAGGCAACTGGACTTCCTTTGTTTTGGGGTCGAAGACGTTTTGCTTTTTCATCCAAGTAGTTTCTTCAGTTCTGACCGAATCCTTCCATTCCCCACCCATTCAGTTAGAACTCAAGAAGCTTCTTGGATGAGAAGCGAAACTTCTTCAAATAAAAACAAAGAAAGCCCCAGTTGCCTTTTGACAAACCAGCTTTGGGGCTGACCAAGGCTGTTAATCTTCACTAAATCATCCTGTACGCCTCAAGATGTCAATAATGTGTTGTTGTTGTTTTTTGGCCATTTCCAACTTCGAAAAAAGAGTTTTTGATGGCTTATGTCCATTTTTCAGTTATTTTGCATCAAGGACTGGCCTGAAAAGCAGCAGATCAAGTCAAGTTCCACCTTGAGCACCAAAATAACTTGAGTTGTCTTCCTTCCGTTTGTGCTTCTGAAAGTTTTGTGGTTGACTCCTTTTCAGTGATTTATGACTTCTTTTGGCCAAGATACGGAGGCACCTTTCTGCTCTGGGTAAAAGAAGTCTCATTTATGATCCTTGACACCTCAACATAGAAAGATCAGGTGAGCCGATTGTGAAAACTCGGGAAGTTTTTGTCCTTTCCAAGCGTAGAGTTCTGCACCAGATGTGGAAGGACTCCAGTTAAAGCAGATGTTCTTTTTTTTTCAAGCCAACCTACCAGTTTCCTCAAGACCTGGCTGCGTCAGCAGTTCTCAGATTTAAGGTTATCCCAGATGGACTTTCTAAACCAGTGGTTCTCAACCTTTTTAATGCCGCGACCCCCCCCCCAACCGGTCGTAAGTCGAGGACTACTCAACTGGTGCAGCACCGTTTGCAGAATGGGACTTTTGACAGGCTCAGCAGGGCAGAGACAGCCTGGACAATTCCTATTGGCTTTTGAAAGCCAATAGAATTAGACTCTATTCAAGAGAGTCTATTCTATTGGCTTTCAAAAGCCAATAGAATAAAAGGGAGTAGCACAGCTAAGGAAAAGGGGGAAAAAAATGGTGGACTGCGTTGTTTGGCGACCCCCGTGAAATGGTCGTTCGACCCCAAATGGGGTCCCGACCCACAGGTTGAGAACCACTGTACTTTCAAAATTGTCTAAAAGAGGATAAGAATCTTCCGGTATCTTCTGTCAGGTGGAGTTCCTTACGTTGATACAACTTTTGGAATTTTATAGGTTGAGACACACTCCAGATAACAAGGAAACCCCAGTGAATCTCAAGTTGAGTTTGAGTTGCTTTTGAGATAAATATTTCAGGAGACAAATATCTGTTGGCCTTGAGCTTGGGGGGGGGGGTAATGGCGATCTGTCACCAGCCAAGTAGGAAAGTGAGATAAACAGTGTTACTTGGACCTAGAGCAATTGATCATCCTAATATGGAACAGGAGAGCCTTTGAACCCTTAAAGTGAGATGTCAGAGATTGAAACATCTGCTTATTGACCCTGCGTTATCCGTCCTTGGACTTTGGAGAGGGGGAAAAATGCGAGAATATTATAGTCCCTCACGACTGAATAATGGTTGAAATTCGAAAACAGGAAACTCTCTCCTGTGGAATTGGATCACTCAGATTCCTAGCTCTGGAGAGATATACCATCTGTTTTTGTGTGCCTTGTGCAATATGGTGGGTTTAACCATGGGCAAGTTAAACCGGGCTACGATTGGCCATCTTTTTATGTTTGAAATTGTGGTTTCGAACAGGGTGCCTGAGTTCAAACGACGTAAGTACAACTCCTTTAGGTCTCAAAAATAGAAAGCGGGTATACTTAGTCAATGGATTCGAAGGAAGCTTCCAGAAGTTGGAAACTAGAATGGTGGCTAGTTCTAGCTGAAGAAGCTGAAGCCTGCTGTGATTGGCAGTGGATATTGGTTACCTGCTCGGATCCTTCCCATTTTTCACGCATGGGTTTGCAAGGACAAACTCTTTCTGCTTCTGTTTTTATGGCTTCCAGAATAACAGAGTTGGAGGGGACTTTGAAGGTCTTCCCATCCACCCCCCTGCAGGAGACTCTAGCTAGACCATTTCAGACAAATGGCTGTCCTAACTTCTTAAAAACCTGCAGTGATGGAGCATCCACCACTTCTAGAGGGAAGCCCTTCCGCTGATCAATTGTTCTAACTATCAGGAAATTTCTCCTCAATTCTAGCTTGCTTCTCTCCTTGATTAGTTTCCATCCATTGCCTCTTGTCCTCCTTTCGGGTGCTTTAGAGAATAAGTTGACCCCCCTCTTCTTTGGGGCAGCCCCTTAGATATTGGAAGACTGCTATCAAGTCACCCCTGGTCCTTTCCCCCCCCCCCGTTAAAGTAGACCTACCCAATTCCTGCCACCGTTCTTGAGAGATGGTATACGTCAAGAAGCGAAGCTAGCTTCTCAACGTGACGGTCACCTGGTCTTCCCTGTACTCAGAATATTTGAAATATTGAAATATTGAAAATATTGAACTATTCTTTTCAATTTGTTCCTTTCCACTCGCCACCTCCCTCCACGCCCAGGCTAGATGTCTTCTGAGGTCTGTGAGCAGAACAACCATGGATTGAGGTGTCCTTGATGGGTCGCCTTGACACGCTCACTAAAAGGGGGAGAAATTCCATGTGCCGAAAACATGGGGTGAATTGCAAAACAGAGGAAGCTAGCCTGATGGGATAAACGGAAGGGAAAAAAATGATAATAGGTCTTCTGTTTATGCACTGGAAATTATCCGCCTTTGAGGTTTTTTTTTTTTTTTTCTCTCTACTTGCAAACAAGTTCCTGGCTCTCCCAAACAAACACATAAAAGGAAACAACAAAAAATGGCTGATTGTAACATTAGGTTCTTCTCCCTTCTCTGCTGAAGGAATCTGCCAATTTGGCCTGGTGGGAAGGAAAGGTTTTGACCTAAGGGACCGAGGAAGGGTGTGTGTGTGTGTGTGTGGTGACATGCAGAATATTCTTGGGGTGTCCTTCCCCCCCCCATAGGGAGATGGACTTTAGTTTGCTCTTTGCAGAATAATAATAATAAAAATAAGGAAGGGTGCACGTCTAAACAGGCTGGGCTTCAGCAAGTGCATTTTTCAGAAGCAAATGGCATCTTCCTGGCTCTTTTTTCTCCTGTGTCTGCCTGAGCTCCGGGGTCAAAGATGGGTGGAATGGAGTCTTTGCAGTGGGCAGGAATTGGGGGTTTGCGCTGGTTCTCACCGTGGCATCTGGAGTTGGCAAGTGGGATTCCTCATCTCCTATTTCCTATTAGAGTTGGTGCTTTGGAGCACGGATCTTCCAAGCATTTCCTTCCTTCCTTCCTTCCTTCCTTCCTTCCTTCCTTCCTTCCTTCCTTCCTTCCTTCCTTCCTTCTTCTCCTCTCTCTCCTCCCTCCCTCTTTCCTTCCTTCTTTCCTTCCTTCCTCTTTCTTTCTTTCTTTCTTTCTTTCTTTCTTTCTTTCTTTCTTTCTTTCTCTCTCTCTCTCTCTCTCTCTCTCTCTTTCTTTCCTTCCTTCCTTCCTTCCTTCCTTCCTTCCTTTCTTTCTTTCTTCCTCCCTCCTTCCTTCTTCTCCTCTCTCTCCTCCCTCTTTCTTTCTTTCTTTCTTTCTTTCTTTCTTTCTTTCTTTCTTTCTTTCTTTCTTTCTTTCTTTCTTTCTTTCTTTCTTTCTTTCTTCCTCCCTCCCTCCCTCCCTCCCTCCCTCCCTCCCTCCCTCCCTCCCTCCCTTCTTTCTTTCTTTCTTTCTTTCTTTCTTTCTTTCTTTCTTTCTTTCTTTCTTTCTTTCTTTCTCTCTCTCTCTATCTCTTTCTCTCTCTCTCCTTTCTCTCTCTCTCTCTCTCTCTCTCTCCATTGCTGCCTTCCCCTCCCCTTTAAACACTTCTAGACTGGTCCTCCTCCTTCCTTCTTTCGGAAGTTGCAAGGAAAGTAGCCAGCCTTGGGGAAACGAGACCTTGGGAGGGAGGGAGGGGCAGGGACGGTGAGACCTCCCTGTAAAGGCTCTTTCTCTCCCTCCCTCTCCCTTCCCCTCCCCTCCCGGGGCTTTGTGAGCACCAGCTTCTATTTTCCTGTCAAAAAAAGATGGCAGGTCGTTGTGCCGCCTGTAAACAATGCAGTTATGAAATGGCAGCACCCAGGCGAGCTGAGCATGCTCAGAAACGGCCGGTAGGGGGAGGTGATTGAGGGAAATGATCTAATTCAGAGCAATTTTTGGGGATGGAAGAGCGAGGCCAGGCTCTCTTCTTCCCCCCACCCACCATGACAGAGCAGGAGCGAAGCCTTGAAGGCTTTGTCTAAGAGATGGGCAAAGCTTGGCAGCCCTTGGGGGGGAACCTGGACTCCTTGAGTTGGTGAAGAGCCCTTGATCTTGCGATGCCATGTTTCTCCCCTTCCTCCTCCTCCTCTCTCTGCCTGTCCCTTCTCCTCTCCTCTCCTCCTGCTTCCTCAGTCCTTTTGATTCCCTGGCTACCTCCTTGCTCTTGCGAGGGGTGGTGGGATGATGGATTTCATGAGACCCTGGCATCCCTCAGACGGGTGGTCTCTGTTGCTTTGGTTTCTTCCATCTTCCTTCTTGGCCTAGGACGGAGGAAACCGCTTCTGATTCTTTGGGTGGGTTTGGGTTTGGGTCTGCAGGCCTATGGGAAGGGACTTTTTCTTTCCTACATAAGGTGGTTTTTGGAGGGGAAGGGAAGCATCTCTCTGCACACACTCTCTGCCCAGTTCTGGGTCTGAAGGATCTGCCTTCCACGGGATCCATCTCATCCTGTTTTCTTCTTGTTGTTCTTATAGATCTAGGGAACCAGAAAGGCTAAAAAAAAACCCGGACTGCTTCCTGCTTCCGAGGGGGAAAACCCTGGGCAATGAGGGATGCTAGTTTGCCTAAGCATGTTTACGTTGAAGTAAGTCCCCTTTATTTCACTGAACACTTACTTTCAGGTAAGTATGCTTAGGAGAATGTTTGGAACTCTTGCCTTCTCCTCTTCCCCGCAGTGGCCGCCTTCCCCCTTCTTCTCCTGAATAAGACTGAAACTTCTAATAATCTTGCAATATATTTCTCTCTCTCTCTCTCTCTCTCTCTTTCTCTCTATCAGGCTAAGCAAGGAAGCGTTTTGACTCCTTTGGACGCCAAACATTCAGGCTTCCTTTTCTGTTGTTGCAGTGGCCATCTTGAACACGATTCTTGTTACGTCTCTATTCTCCCCTCCCCTCCCCTCTTCTTTCTTTTGATGGGAAGTGAGTGGCAAACACTGCAGACCAGCGGTGGTGGGGAGAAAGGGTCAACCGAGGTGGGGAGACCCCCATTGTTTCAGCTTTGAAAGGGTTGCACAATTGGAACAAGCACCTGGCTAGGGTCACAGGGGATAGTGACAGAATCAACAAGGACTTTGTGTCCCTCTGTGGCCTCCTTTAGCTAACCATGCACAAGATGGTTTCAACGTCCCTTGGAGTGGAGCAAGGACTTTGTAGTCCCATTCTCCAACGTTGTCCAGAACGCCTTTTCTCTCGAGTCATTGCCAAGGTGTTTGGGAGGTAGTAGTTTTAACAGAAGAACAGAGGTGGAACAGACCTCGGGAGGTCTTCTAGTCCACCCCCTTGCTCAGGCAGGAGACCGAATGCCATTCGGGGCAAATGGCTGTCCAATCTCTTCTTAAAAACCTCTAGTGATGGAACTTCTGGAGGCAAGTCTTTCCACTGATTAATTGTCCTCACTGTCAGGAAATTCCTCCGTAGTTCCAGGTTGCTTCTCTCCTTGATGAGTTTCCATCCTTTGCTTCTTGTCCTGCCTTCGGGTGCTTTGGAGAAGAGCTTGACTCCCTCTTCTTTGTGGCAGCCCCTCAAATATGGGAACCCTGCTATCATGTCACCCCTGGTCCTTCTCTTCATTAAACTGGACATACCCATTTCTTTCTGTGTTTCTAGCCTCCGACGCCGCTTTGACGGTTGAGTATTCCACCTTTGCATAGACCCTCTAGTGACTGAAGAGTATTAATCACTGGGCTGTAAGGCAGGAGAGTGGAGACAGACAGCTGCAGGAAAAGGGGAGGAAATTAAAAAAAACAAAAAAAACGAGTGCGGAGGCTTTTATTCTGAAGCAACCCTTGGGTTGGCTCTTGGCTTTTGTTGGATCTGCTGCTAAGCCGACATTTCTTTGCTTGGGAGGGTTGGATATAAGATTTCTCTGCCAATCACAGGCCGGTAGATTGGGGATGGGAGAGCTTCAGGGAAGTTTCTCTTGCTCTAAGTGGAGCAGGGAGGGCGGGGGAGCCAATGGAGGTTCTGCTAGGATTGCTGGGAGCACGTTGAGGCTGGGGGGAAAAGATTGGGTGGCCATTGCAAAAAAGAAAAAAGAGAAAGAAATGGCATCTGGGTTAGCTTTTCCCGTGTATGGGTCTCCATGGCTCTTGGGTTGAGTTCTTCATGGTTCTGTTTGGTGTGCATTGACCTACAGCTTTGTGCTGGATCCAGAAGGGAGAGAATCCTTGGAATTGAAGCAAGGTGATTGTCCCCTGCGTGGCTTCTGAAGGCTTAACCCCCCCCCCTCAAAAAAAAACTTGCCGAGAACAGCTTGCCAAACAAAGAGCCAATGGGGGGGGGGAGGCATTTCCACCCTGGCTGTTGAGTTTGGGGGGGGGGGGAGTTAAAAAAGGGAAAGAGGAACCCAGGGTGTTTTGATGACGATCCATGACAGGCATGGCAGAAGAAAAAAGGTGGTGTAGGCTGAGCTTTGGATGTTAGCAAGGCTTCCTAAGAGTTAAAAGAATCTCAAGCCAGTTAGAGAAAATGGTGGGTTCTCTTTTGTCGAAGAGCTAGAAGACGGACGTCTGTGGTTGGTCTGCTTTATTTGGGATTGTTGTGTGTTGAGCACGCGGACGGACTTCGCCCAGGCTAAGCTTTGCTGTTGGGTGGGTTTTCTTGCACTAGAGATGTGAACAGGAACAAGGGCTGTCATGTACATAACAGCAGTGGAAGACTTTCAAAAGCATCCTTGTATGCTTTCTGGGATGTAAACTAGCAGGGTTTGGGAAGGCCCAAGGAGGTTGGGAATTTAGAATAGGACTAATTAAAAGGGGAAAAAAAATAAGACGTGTGTTACTTCGGAAACTTAAAATCCTTCACCAGCCTCAAGTTCAGTCTTGACTCTAGTTAGGAGTTGCTTGGTTTTTGACAATTTTGGGAAGGGTTTTGAGGCCTGTTATAGAACTTATTTAAAAACCATGTCACCCATGAGACAAGATGGCTTCATTTTTTATGATGTGGCTGGCCAGGCCTTTTTTTTTTTTTAAAGACAAACTAAAAAAAAAAAAAAAAACATTTGTTCTTTGTGTATACTTTGAAACCCATTTTGGAAATGCTGATTGTTGAGCGGTGCTATTTCTGGTTGAAACTTTTCCTCCTGGTTAAACCTAGGGAATCCCATCAGTTTAATTCTGATTTTAGAGAATCGAATCTTCCTTTACAATGGTTCTGCTTTGTTCAGAGTTGGGGTTTTTTTTTTTTTTTTGGTACTCCTCCCATGCCCTTAACGTTCATGATCTCATCTAAATATTTCTTTAGAATGAATTTGCAAATGCATTTAGGTTGCTGTGTAAGATCCACCCTATGAGATACGACTTAAACGTTACGGGATTGATGTTTTAAAAAATGTGCTAAGTAGCAGCTCCAGAGCTTAGGATTTTGGGACGTCTGGATGTCTATGGAGATTCTCCGTCATCCAGGTTCATGGTTGTTCCAAAGATGCTTTTTCAAAAGGCAACCGGATTTTTTTGTTTTTCCTCGAAGACGTTTCACTTCTCATCCAAGAAGCTTCTTCAGTTCATTCATTCAGAACTAAAGAAGCTTCTTGGATGAAAAGCGAAACGTCTTCAAGGAAAAACAAAGCACCTGTGGGACGGGACTCCTGGGTATTGTTTTCAGACAAATCAGTGTTATAGCCAGATTGCACGCTTGCCTTCTCCATTAGATTTTTATGTCCAGGCATAAGGACAAGGAAGCAGGACTGGGGAAAAAAAATACATCTGATCCAGTCAGCTGCTTTCCCAGATCTATCTAAACCAACACAATGAGGGCAGCCAGTACAGACTGGTTAAAACAAACCTTTTGCGATAGAAGTAGGTAAAATGAATCTTATCAGGATGAAATTCTTTAAAGCATGTAAACCCTACATAGCCAATGACATGCTACCTCATTTGGTCCTTCCGATCCACAAATTTAGCCATTATGCCCAGTCCTTTCTTTTCCAAAATTGAGACTTATGGGGAAAATGGTTGTGGCCCACCAACCATGTGTGTTTTTTTTACGTGTGTAAAAAAAAAAAGTGCTTTCCGGAAGAATGTATATTTTGCCAGAACTGGGTTAGTGGTTGGTTCTCAATTTCCACTCTCTTTTGAATCTCGGGCTTCATAAAGGGAGACTTGCGTGTTTGATTGATGCTTCCATTTGATGGCTCCTTTTTGAACGGAACTTTCTGCCAAATAATTGGTTTTGGAAATCTGGGACGCACCTTTCTAATTCTAATATATTCTTGTGTTAGAAGCCTTTGTTTCTTGATTCGACATTGCACGGAAGGACGGGAACTGAATTTAGGATGGCTTGGCTCAAAGGTCTCTTAGTATCTCTGCTCCTTTGGAAACTTGCTGTATTGATACTCAGCATAACCCACTATCTTGGTGGCCTTCCAAATCATCCTTGTTCCTTTGACAATCCCATAATTATTTCCACCTTTAAAAAAACAACAACAGATAAACCCAGAGAATCGAAACTCAACATTCCAAGCCTAGAACGATGGAGTACGATGTAGGGCATCTCACCAACAGGAGAATTAGGGTTGAACGGTGTGGGGTGCTCTCTCTGAACTTGGCAATTTGCTTGGGGATGTTTCACAAAGGTCTTGAAGAAACCACCAAGAAAACCACCAAGCTCAGAAAAGCACCAAGGACCCCCTCAGAACCAAACAATCAGACATCTCAATACATCTTAATTGATTGTAAGATGTTGCTGGGTGGAGTTTGGTCATCTTTGAAGCACCTTGTGGATTTAACCCGTTTGCCTGTCCAAACATCATCATAGCGTAGAGTAAGATGGAACAATGATTTGGTTAAAACCATGAAAGGGATGTTGACTTGGGTGGGTGGGCGGATGTTGAATTCCCTACAAGAAAGAAGTTGAGTGCAGAGGAAGAAGGTAAGATGGGCGGCCTGTAAATTTGATCAATCAATCAATCAATCAATCAGTCTTGGAAGTTCAGGCTGTCCCTCTTCTTTTCTTCATGAATCATGAATCTGGCCTGGGGATTAAAATGCACCTTCTTCAATCAGTGCTTGTTGCCAGTTCATAAACACAAACACTGCATCGTTTATTTATTTCTATTTCCTACATCTTAACCTTTTTTTTCTCCCCTTCTCTCCCATTTAGCAAGCTCTGATGAGTAAGGGAGAGACCAGACGAGAGAGTTGCATGAAGACGGAGCTGTTGAAAGACATCACCAACAATAAAGAAGAAGGTGAGTCCATCTTTTAGGTCCAGCCTGTCCTCTTCCTTGCATATGGAGAACAACGAACCTCACCATTGGATGGCTAG
This sequence comes from Crotalus tigris, assembly GCF_016545835.1. NCBI lineage: Eukaryota > Metazoa > Chordata > Lepidosauria > Squamata > Viperidae > Crotalus > Crotalus tigris. Next base: position 276,530 of record NW_024100519.1, on the reverse strand, counting down.
GATTCTCTTATTTCCAATTAAGATGTTGCTAGTGTAAGCATAACCCTAGTTCATTTCCAAAGATTACCACAGGTGACTTGTACTTCTCTTCCAGAACTTTAAAAGTTACAGTTGGGTATAAATGTCAGCATTCTGCTTGGTCTTTTTCTGATTTGAATCCAAGGCTAGACCTAGCCCATCTGGCAAAATCTTCTTGCTTTGTGCCTATAGAGATTCTCAGTCCTCCAGATCAGGATTGTCCCAAAGGTGCTTTTTCACGAGGCAACTGGACTTCCTTGTTTTTCTTTGAAGACGTTCTCCAAACGCTTTCCTAGTTCAAAATTTTACTCATTTTAAAGTACAGTTCTTTGGCTGGTGTTTTTCTCTGTAGTTATCTGCCACAGATCGTAGACACAGAAACCCCAAAGACATTCTGTCTTTCACAGCGTGGACTTTGTGACTTATGTGTGACTCAGAAACACGATAACATCATCCAACATTGGCTTAGAGCCGCATGTAAAGCTGAGTTGACTTTCAGTAATGAAACATCTCACCAGTCTCTTGTACCATTAGAGTCCCAACTCCCTGCATTAATATTAGCAACATTAATGCCATTATGAACCCTTCCCCTTACACCAGGTGCTGTAGAGGAAGAGCAGGCAGAGCTGGGGAGGGTGAAGTCAAACCCATCATCCACCCATTCACACAAGTGTTCAAGAATCAATTTCGTTGACTCTTGTTGTTAATTGCGAAGTTGTGTCCGACCTATCGCGACCCCGTGGACAACGTTCCTCTAGGTCTTCCTGTCCTCTACCATCTTCTGGAGTCCATTTAAGCTCACGTCTCCTGCTTCAGTGACTCCATCCAGCCACCTCATTCTCTGTCGTCCCCTTCTTCTCTTGCCCTCCATCTTTCCCAGTCGTTGACTCTTACCTGGTGCCAATTTAGGGTTGAACTTGAGTCAACCAGATTCTTATGTCTAGGCTTGAATAAATTTATGCTGCAGTCTAATTGGTGGCCCTGATTTTTTTTGAGCCTGACATTTGCTTTCTTTCCTCTTGGCATTCCCACATTTTTTTCATTTCTCTCTTCTCTCTCTCTCTCTCTCTTTCTCTAGGATTTAATGCTATGGCCGCCAGCGATGGCGCCATAGACAAGCAAGTTGGGGAACTCAAAATGGCTCCCGACGGCGAGACCAACGGCTCCCTGGAGTGCAACGAATTCAACGGCCACCCCAGCGTAGCCAAGAACACTCAGGACAATGCCAAACTGAGCCAAGCGGACTCGGTGGCCAAGCTGAGCCGGATAGCGGAAAACGGCTTTTCCGAACGAGACGGGGATGCTGGGAAGTCCAACCACCTCAAAGCAAACGACTTCACCCAGACCACCGTGACGGGCAGCAATGGGTACATTTTGCCCAAGCAGATGGCTCAGGACCTGCCCGTCAGGACTTCGAATAGCGGTTTTGCTTCTCTGCCGGGCCACGCCGCGAAGACGCTTCCGGCCGGAGGGAGCAAAGGGAGAACGTTCGGCCCTTTTATGCAGGCACAGGGTGCTCTCCCGGCCAAGTTTGGAGACGGGGGTGGCAAAGACCCGGAAGCTAAAAAAACAGGCGGGATTAAGGTCCACCGAGCCCGGAAGACAATACCCAAGTCTCCATCTCACCTGGTAATGTGTATATAATAACAATAGCACTTAGAATTCTATACCACTTCACTGTGCTTTATACCCTTCTCTAAGCGGTTTACAAAGTCAGCACCTCGGCCCCCAACAATCTGGCTCCTCATTTTACCGACCTCGGAAAGAAGGAAGGCTGAGTCAGCCTTGAGCTGGTCAGGATCGAACTGCTGGCAGTTGGCAGAACTAACCTGCAGTATGACCTGGATGACAGAGAATCTCCACAGACATCCAAGTCATTGGGATGCTCCGTTAGTTAAAACGTGGTTGGCTTTTGGCCATAATTGCCGAAAGGACTTTGCTACGCTGCTAGATCTATCTGATCAGAGATGGACAGATTAGCCCCCTTTCATGGCTCTCCTGATCATTTGCGATAGATCGGCCAGGGATTCTAACTCCCAGCAGCCAAAAAACATCGCAAGGCGGGATTTTAAAATTGGCATGTCTCTCCTCAACCTCTTGTGCTAATAGGCTGTCTTTCAGCCTCCAGCATATCCTGCCTGCAAACTCTTGAGTATTGATTGCCTGGCCTATTCTGCAAAGCCATACGTTTAAAGGCTTCCCACCAGACGGCACGGCGGGAAATTTCTCAGGATTGCCCTTTTGGGGGGGTTTAAAAAAAAACCCTCAAAGAAATGGTTCCTCTTACAATTCCTTTTTATTTATTTAATGCAAAAATACAAAGAAAAATAGAATTAAGAAATTCCAGGCTCCGTTATGGCCATGAGGGCTACCTTTATTAATAACCTACGGCTTGAGCAGAGTGGAGGTCACATTTGGCAAAGGGAATATCTGTACTGTTAAGCTAATTTTAAACTGAGCAACCTTTATTTTAGGTTATTCCTAGAATGCACAGGGATTTATATTTCTAACAATTCTAAAATTCAGATATCCAGGCATTCTGATAACACGTTTTGAGGTCTGGTCTTTTTTTTTTTTTTTGCTTTTTGCAAATCTAAATAATGCAAGGGAAATGTGAGCCATTGAGTGGCTGTTCCTGAAGACATTTGCTGATAATTCCAGTAAAGATAATGTCCAGGTAAAGCTTTGAACCGATTTGAACATTTAAAACATGTCAAAAACGTTTTCTTTATCAGATATCTCAAAGATTCCATCTTGACTGCTTTTGGTGATTGGAAAATCTTTTTTTTAGTTATTTATAACTGATCACATTAGCAAGCTATATGTTTTCTTTGCAATTTCAAAAGTTGAAGAACAGCATCAATCCGTTTTCCATCACCGGATAATTACAAGTGAAATTTAACTTTATAGGAGAATGTTTGCCTCTGGCGTAGTTTTGGGGGAGTGAAATTTAACTTTATAGGAGAATGTTTGCCTCTGGCATAGTTTTGGGGGATTGACGTGGATCCTACAAAACGCCATCAAACTACCCAGTGTTTTAAATTATGGTGCAAGATACACATCCTAGGATGGACTTTTTAGTAAAGACATGTCCCGTGGTTCTTCGGAGAGAAGTACTGTTTGTATATACATACAACCACATGGGCCTTTGAGTCAGTGTTGACTCTTAGGGACCGTCTGGAGAAATCCCTGAAGTTTTCTTGACAAAAGTTTTGGAAATGTTTTGCCCTTGACCTCCTTCTGAGAAAAAAAAAGACTGGCTTACGGTCAATCCAGTTGGCTGAACTAGAACTCCCAGCTACCTGGTTTCCAGCTTAGTGCCAATTTCCATGCTACAAACATGACATTCATCTATGATGGTTTCAGTTTTGAGGTTATGCTTCTTTACCACGTTTCATTCTAGTTTTAGCCAGCCTGGGCACCTCTTCACAACTTCTAGAATTCCTCAGCAGCGTGGCCCCCTGCTTAAATGGGAATTGAAGTCCATACCCCCTGTTGGATGTGGCTGCTTTCATGGGTTCCATTCCTTGCTACTATTTTGGATCTGTTTCTATCTGAACCCAAAGTTATTTCACCGAATGGATTCCCCCCCGGCACACACACACACATTCTTTTAAGTGTGGTTTCCCTCTCTTATCCCAAAGTTGCTTTTTCAGGAGGCAACTGGACTTCCTTGTTTTTCTTTGAAGACATTTTGCTTCTCATCCAAGAAGCTTCTTCAGTTCTGACTGGATGGTGGAGGATGGAAGGATTTATACTCCTTGTAGACAGCTGGTCATTTGCATTCTTTTAGAGAGTTGTTGAGGCCACTTGGAGTTTAACCAGTGTCCTCAGGCTCCACACCCATTTGCATCATGACACATAATGGCCTCCAAGTGGCCTCAATGGCTCTCTAAAAGAAGGCAAACGACCAGCGGTCTGCAAGGAGAATAAATCCTTCTACTCCCCACCATCCAGTCAGAGCTGAAGAAGCTTCTTGGAGGAGAAGCAAAACATAGGTAAACCTCCAAATGGCCTCAGCGACTCTCTAAAAGAAGGCAAGTGACCAGCTGTCTGCAAGGAGTATAAATCCTTCTGCTCCCCACCATCCAGTCAGAACTGAAGAAGCTCCTTTTGGATGAGAAGCGAAACGTCTTCAAAGAAAAACAAGAAAGTCCAGTGGCCTCCTGAAAAAAAACACCTTTGGGGGACAGCCATGACCTGGATGACCAAGAAGCTCCATAGACGTTTCCCACTTTTCATCTTCATTGCAAAATATAAAAAGGTCCTTTTCGACTTCTGTTTTTTCAGCATACCAACAAAGACCCCAAAGAAACGAGAACGCCTAAGGAAGACGGCAGCAAAGCTGTTCTGGAATTCGGAAAGCCCACCTCCTTGTCCTGCCTCCCCGGCCTTCACTCATCTCTACCTCAGAATCAGAGCTACGCAGCCGCCTCAAAATCACAGACAGGTAAAAAAAAGGGGGGGGGGGGGAAGAAAAAGAAAAGGAACGGTCTGAGAAAAGATGAGGTTGGGTCTCCATCCTTGAATGGAGAGAAGGAGATCTGGGCTCCTTCGAGATCTTTTAATCTCCCAAGCTCTATCTAAAGTCCCCGCACGGTCGTGTGTAAGGTCCTGCCTGAACTATCTTCTCGGGAAAGCACGACTTTCGAATCTTTTACTGAGAGAAAATGATTGCAGAGAAGTCGGGCGGAATCTGAAGTTCCTGTGGCAAAACGTTAAGCTAATTCCCCATTTCTCCAAACCCCAATCCATGATATTGACAATGTTATTTGGAAAAACCCCAACCTTAACCTTTATCCCAACCCCGACCCTACCTTATTCCTAACCGCATAAAAACTAATAAAATTTATATATATATATAAATAAAAGGAATCTGTTCTGGGTAGGATTCCTCCCAGCCTGCCCCAGCAGAACCCACCTTCTCCCAGCCCCTAATGGATCTTCCTCTGTGTCCCCCCCCCCCCCGTGCAGCTACTTCCGTATCTCGAAAGAAAAAAAGAAGAATGGGAACGTACAGCTTGGTTCCCAAGAAGAAGACCAAAGTTTTAAAGCAGAGAACGGTGATTGAGATGTTCAAAAGCATCGCTCATTCTCCAGACGGCAAGGTGAGAAGCAGGAAGAAGGTAGCCAGGTGTATCAAATGCTCTTCACGTGGGGTTTGCTTGCATTGTCAGGCACCCCTACGAAAGTCTCTCCCCTCTTGGAATCAGTAGAGAGCCATGGATGATTCCTAGAGACACCATGGCATTGGAATCAGAATCAGAATAGAGCTGGAAGGGACCTTCAAGATCTTCTAGTCTCACCCCCTACTCAAGCAGGAGTCCCTCTACCATTTCAGACAGGTGGCTGTCCAGTCTCATCTTAAAATCCTCCAGCAATGAAGCACCTACAACTTCTGATGGCAAGCAGTTCCACTGGTTAATTGTCCTCACTGTTAGGAAGTTTCTCCTTAATTCCAGGCTGCTTCTCTCCTTGATTAGTTTCCATCCATTGTTTCTTGTCCTGCATTCTGGTGCTTTGGAGAATAAATTGATCCCCTCCTCTTTGTGGCAGCCCCTCAAATACTGGAATACTGCTGTCATGTTCCCGCTATTCCTTCTTTTCTCTAGACTAGCCAAACCCAAGTCCTGCAACCGTTCTTCATATGTTTTTGTCTCCAGGCCTTGAATCATAGTTGCTCTTCTTTGCACTTTTTTTTTTTTTAAAAGTCTCAACATCTTTTTTGTAAGGTGGTGACCAAAACTGGATGCAGTATTCCAGATGTGGCCTTACTAAGGCTTTACAAAGCGGTACTAATAGTTCACGTGGTTTTGATTCTGTGCCTTTGTTGATACAACCAAGGATTGTATTCGCGTTGTTGGCTGCTGCCGCACATGGCCGGCTCTAGATGAACTAGATGGAACAGTAATTTTCACTTTCCTCCGTTCCACAAAATCTTCAAAATGTCCGTGAGCTCTAGACTCACCATGGACCTTTCTGTGTTGGAATGTCCAGGTTGAGAAGGAGGAGGGCAGCCCACACTTGAACGGGGAACGATTAGATATTGATTCCGAAGAAGACGACTCGGATGAACTGGAGGAAGAAGAAGAACGTGGAGCATATCAAACAGCCACATTTCCCGTGGAGGAGAACAGAACTGCTATTGAGAGAGAACCAGTGGCTGTTAGCAATGCTAGAAAGGTGATCTGTATTCTTCTCTGGAGGATTGTGGGTCTAAAATGATTGTACTCTGATATAAATTATAATATTATTTAAAGTCTTGTGACAAGGTCCGTCATTCAGAGGAAGAGTTCTACACCTTGTTATGTATCTCAAGTCTTCTTTGTCCACTGTGAAAAAAAACAAAAACTCACAAGAGTATCATCTTAACTTCCAGCTTGATGTGTGTGTTGTTATCACACTGGACCCTTGGTCCTGTTGGAGAAAGATGAGACTCCAATTAGAAGACCCAAAGATGTTCTTTCTTAGATCTGGAGAACCTAAAGAGAGCATTGAAAGACAAGGTTGAGAACTTGACTTGCTTTTGAAGTAACTGATGACATGAAGGACGTCTACTTTAGGCTCCGTTATCAGGATAGACCAAGGATAGGAAATTCTGTCCCAAAGGTGCTTTTTCAAGAGGCAACTGGGCTTCCGATCTTGGGAAAAGCACGCTTGGGACAACCCTGACCTGGATGATCGAGATTCTCCGTAGACCTACAAGGTACCAAGATAGAATAGCCTACAGATCTGGACAGGTGTGTGAGACCCAGTTTTGCTTCGATCCTTTTAGCAGGGGTTGCCTTTTCTATTTTCACGTGAGCTTCTTTGGCTGTCACAGATGGTGGACGGAGAATCGGAGGAGGAACAAGATTCCGCAGACTCCGTTGAAGAGGAGGAAGACGGCGATGAGTCGGATTTGGTGAGTGCCACCTTTCTCGCCCCGTGCTTCCAGAAGCAAGCGACGGCGAGGAACCCAGCACCATCCAGGCCCAGCCAAGGGAATTCCGTTGTTCGTGCAAGATTCCTCTGTTTTGTTTTCTCCCTCCCTCCCTCCCTTGCTTGATCCAGTTTGCAGCCACACTGTGGTTTTGTTGGGGTTTTTTTTTTCTCTTTTGGCGGTTTCAAGGGGAACCGTGGATGCCCATCTCTTCAATAAAAGTCTGTTGCTTTCTTGTCAGGCCTCAGCGGGGGTCTGCTCTTGGTTGCCAGGTGCCAAGGCCAAGGTGCAGTCCATACAGGCATGCCCAGAGCTGGAAGAAGCAGGACAGAAGCAGGCACGTAGCCCAGACAGACCCTGCCCAGGGCCAAGTTCTGCAGGAGGCAAGGCAAGACGCCCCGAGGCTGTTGCTGCTTCTGCTGCTGCTGTTGCTGCTGCTGCCGCTTATCAAGAGCCATTGCTCAGACTTTGGGGCTTCTGTGGACCAGAATGGGCTCTCCCCACCCACCCGCTAAGGAATTGCCTGGTGTGTTGGATTACAACTCACATCCTCCCCTGCCAGAAGGGCTGGCCAGGCATGACGGAGGATGTTGTAGTCTACCGCAGTAGTCTCCAATCATGGCCATATGAAGACTGGTGGATTTCAACTCCCAGAAATCCTCATGGCTGACTGAGGAATCCTGGGAGTTGAAGTCCACCAGTCTTAAAAGTCGCCAAGGTTGGAGACCCCTGGTTTATGCAGCCAGACTTGTGGACTTCAGCTCCCAGGATTCCTCAGCCAGACTTGTGGATTCAGCGCCCAGGATTCCTCAACCAACATAGCTGACCGAGGAATTCTGGGAGTCAAAGTCCACAAGTCTTAAAAGCCACCAAGGTTGGAGAGCCCTGGGCTATTGTACTCGAAGGATCCCAGTTAGGGGAAAGTGCTGGCTTATGCATTGATTCTATGCTTCTTGCAGCCTATTCAGCAACCTGAATTCATGGCCAGGCGATTGGTAGGAGAGCTGGATCATCCATGGTGCGGTGCTGGGTCTCTCTCCACCCCTTCCCTCCAATGATCCAAGACATGCGTCCTCAAGTGCTTTCCGTCTCCTGGCTTAGATCTCAGATCCCTGGTTTCATTTCGTTCTGTTTTTCCTTGGACCCTTTCTTCTCCTCCACTGGGCAGTTGTGGGCCTCAACTTCTAAATGACCACGTGGCTGTCCCCAAATTTACTAACGTTGGGTCATCAAGTTGCAGAAATCTTTCAAAGTTTGGGGTCTGTTGGGGAGAGGAGGGACCTGAGGTTGGGGGGAAAAAAAAATAGTTGGTCCCTGATTCAGGAAGATGTATTCCGTTTGGCTCTTAGCTGTGGAGTGAATAGTGAGATTCCTTGATAGTCTGTGGCATTTAATTGGTGGGGGAGAATGTCTCAAAATCCAGACAACGAAGTTCGGTTCAGTTGAGGCAGAAGGAACCATAGCTTAGTTGAGGAATGGTGTCCACCATCTTGCAGATTTTGGCCTCCCGTTGCAGAGACTTAATGATGACAGTGCAACCGATTGGTCCACTCTACGGATTCTCCCGGCACAATTCTATGAAAGTGGCTGGCAAAGAAGTCCCATGGTGTTAAACAAGACTTAACTTTTAAATAAACGTGAATAGGCTTGAGGCTGAGCGATGTAGTCCTGGCTCCTGGCCGTAGTTTTTTCTACAGTCAATCTACCTGTGTCTGTAGGACTTTTACACCAAGGAAATAGACATAAGATGATAATCTTGGGTAACCGTGTTTCATACGTCCATGCAGAAGTTAGTTCTTGGACCTAAGGAAATAACAACAATAGAAGGGACCTTGGAGGTCATCTAGCCCAACCCCCTGCTCAGACAGGAGACCCTATACCATTTCAGACAAATGTCTGTTCTGTCTCTTCTTAAAAACCTCCAGTGATGGAGCACCCACCACTTCTGGAGGCAGGTTTTTCCACTGGATAATTGTTTTCACTGTCAGGAAATTTCTCCTTAGTTCTAGGTTGCTTCTCTCCTTGATTAGTTTCCATCTGCTGTTTCTTGGATACAGCCAATTCCTGCAAAATGTATAGGTCTGAAACCTTGATTCTTGCAATTGGCCCATTTCTTACAAACACAGTTCTCAAATACCTAGGTTTTCCTGGACTTGTCTCAGATCTGTCTGCAGATCTGTGATTAAAATTCAGTAATTATTATTGAATTTTAACTATTCAATTATTATATCATATGCCCATAGGACAAAAACTGCAGAAAGAAATCAATTCTTCAAAACGAAGGGGCCGAGAGCTAATCACTCTAATAATTGGTGTAAGAGATTTAATGTTCAGGTATCGGACTGCCTTCTCTTAAAGGATTTTTAATTGGCTATTTTTTTTTAAATTAAACATTCAGGACGGTCTTAAATCTTCACCTATTAGTAGGTAGCCAAAATAATTCATGAAACAGTAAAATTAAGTTTGTAACGGCTTGACAAATAAAAGCAATCCGTCTTTCTAGCAGATGCATGCAAACTGAACTCTCCATAGTCTGTTCTCTAACTGAATTAATAGTTATGTTACCAAGGTTACTCTTCCCTGCCTGGCTTGCAAAATAACTCAGGTTTGATCACAAGAAAGCTTCCCATCAAGTTAGGACTGAGAAGCTGCGACAGGAGGCATCGCTCTGAATCTGTGACCATGAATCATAGTTCAGCTGTGGTTTACCCTAGGATGTCCTGGTCGTAGTGTAACTGCAGACTATGGCTTAATCAGTGAGCGTTTTTTATATTAAAAAAAAACACCAAGAAAGTCCAACTAGACTTTTTGGAAAAAGCAGTGTGTGTGTGTGTGTGTGTGTACGTGCACGTGTATGTTTGTATTGCTTTTTTTAAAGGGCTACTGGACTTTCTTAATGGTTTTTTTTTTTTTAAAAAAAATGTTTTGCTTCTCATCCAAGTTAGATCTGAAGAAACTTCTTGGATGAGAAGCAAAACATTTTCAAAGAAAACACCAAGAAAGTCCAGTTTTGGGGGAGGAGAACCCCCCACCACCTTTGGGATTTCTCATTTGACAATTGGAGACGGCCGCCTCGTTTAGTGGAGCATGCCCTCCATGTAGGCTTAGCGTTTTGTGCAAGTCAAAACTACAATGGCTAATTTATTCAACTGACTCTAGATTTAAAAAAAACCTGGTGGATTAGCCAGGCAAATCTGGACCATAACGATTGGGGGGAGAGCAGTTGCAAGGAAGGTTGAGATCATTTACCTGGAAGCCATCCAGGTTAGGTAAGGCTGGCTTAGCGTGATGAACAAAGAGACCCTATTCATGGGAACCGCCATAGGGAAAGAGATTAAGGACGGACATATACTGTATGTTTGAGATAGAAGGACGTTCCGCTCTTTCCTGGTGCTAAATTGAGTTATTCTGCTTCCCCTGAAGGGAGGTAGGGACAGCTTGGGCAGGAAAGTGCTTCTCCGTGAGCTGTAGTTAGAGAAGAGTGTGTCTCAACCAAGACAAAAAGCATTTGTTGGTCTCCAGGACAATTCCAGGTTTGAATGAGATGGATTTCTCCCATCCCTTCCCAGCTGAGATCATTTGAAGCCTTGGCCCTGACACTCTGACTTCAGGGGTCTTCAAACTTGGCCCTGGTATGAGTGGTGGACTTCAACTCCCAGAATTCCTCAGCCAGGCACGCTGGCTGAGGAATTCTGGGAGCTGAAGTCCACCAGACATACCAGAGCCAAGTTTGAAGACCCCTGTTCTACTTCTTGCAATCGGGATTTTGCTGAGTGCCTGGTGGTTCATCCACTGCTTGCTTCTTGCCGTGATTGTGTCTGAACTTGGCTGTTTTCTTGCAGATGTTTCCTTGCCCAAACTAGATAACTGTGAGTGAAACATCTGCAAGGAAACAACCCAGCTCAGAGAGCACAAAGGACCCCTCTTCTCAGCCCTGAGCTACAAATATTCACCTTTATTGGCCCGTCTCAATCTCAAGAAGGCAGAATGTCTTCCTTTTGTGGTATATCTGCATTGTCCCCTAATGAAGGGCCCAGATGGAGCTATGGTGTCTCATCTCAGTTGCTTCGCCAAAGCTTCTCGTACCAAGAAAGCTTTCTCTCTTCTCTTCTCTTCTCTTCTCTTCTCTTCTCTTCTCTTCTCTTCTCTTCCCTTCCCTTCCCTTCCCTTCCCTTCCCTTCCCTTCCCTTCTCTTCCCTTCCCTTCTCTTCTCTTCTCTTTTCTTCCCTTCTCTTCTCTTCTCTTCTCTTCTCTTCTCTTCTCTTCCGTTCCCTCCCCTCCCCTCTTCATTTCATCCAACAGAACAAAATCCTTCTCCGTTAGCATATTCTAGCAAACTTGCTATTATTCCATTGTGGTTCACATGGGAGACTATATAACATAACCAACGTAGCTTCTTGAAACCATGGTTTGAAATGTAGTATCCATTATGTCCCAACAGGGTGTTTTTGACTTTGAGTCTGGTGATAGAAGGGCGTAATTTTTGTGAGTGACACCTCTAACTGAATTCCTTCTCAAATTCCAAATGTTGACATTGTTATTATTATTTTTGACCCGTTATTGAAATATTTTTGGTGTGTGTCTATGACTTGATACGGAGCCACTGTGACATATAAATGCCCAGAACCACAGCAAACTGGCTTCAGGTAAGTTTACTAACCCGGGATCCTGTTCATTGATGGTTTCTCATTTTGGACATAATGGCAGAATTATGGTTAACGTGGATCGGGTTCAGTTCTCCAAAGGATGCACGCGTGAATCCATCTCTTGTGTTTTTTTTAGTAACCAAACCTAGATTGTTGGCTCCAAGTCAGCCTGTGGTGTGTTTTAACCCCTTTAACTAGGTTCTTTTGGTTTGTTCAGAGTTGCTGATCTGCCTGCTTCCCATAACCTTCATGTCCCTCTTATCAAAATCTGTTTTTTTTTAATCGATTGTTAATTGATCTGTAGTTCAATTTCCTTGTATACAGGGGTCTGGCTGAAAGCCTGCGTCTTTCTTCGTTGTGGTGGTTTTTCTCTTCTAATTTTTTTGTTTAGATCCCCCGCACTCGGAAAGACCGGGCAAGACATTTTAACAAAATACAATGCTGTTAGCCGGGACGTAAATTATCTTGTGCTGTACTAGTAGTCCTCAGCTTACGACTTCAGTTTAAGCAAGGGGGTTGTTAAAGGAGTCACCTCTGATTTTATGACTTTTTATGCCTAGGTTGTTAGCAAATGACTGCAATTAAGTGACCCATGTGGTCATTAACCAAATCACACACACACACAGACAGACACACACACTGGACACCACTTGTTAGAAGCCAACTGGGAAGGTCCCAAACGGTGGTCCTGCAGCCCTTGCAAAGGGATGCCGGTTGCCAAGCGCCTCAAAGTTTGATCCGGTAACCGTGGGGAGGTTGCCGCGGTTGCAAGCCCGGGTACCGGTGCAAAGTCCCTGTTTTCAGGGCCATTGTGACTTTGGATTGGTCACTAAATAAATGGTGGTTAAGTCGAGAGTTACCGGCGTGGTTCTGTTACGGCGTGCGCGGTGCTGGGAGTAAGAAAGCAGCTAAGAGAAGATAATCAGGATGGCTTCAGTTGGTAATTTTTAACAAATGAATTAACTTTAGCAATTGGGGAGGCTGGATCTTTCCTTCCTTTCTTTCTTTCTTTCTTTCTTTCTTTCTTTCTTTCTTTCTTTCTTTCTTTCTTTCTTTCTTTCTTTCTTTTTCTCTCTTTCTCCTTCTCTATTTTTCTCTCTTTCTCCTCTCTCTTTTTCTCCTTCTCCCTCCCCGTCTCCCTCCCTCTTCTTTCTTTCTTTCTCTTTCTCTTTCTTTCTTTGTTTTCTTTTTTCTGTCTCCCATTTCCTCCCTCTCTCCCTTTTTCTTTTCCTCTTCATCTCCCTCCTTTCTTTCCTTTCTTTTCCTTTATTTCTTTCTCCTTCTCTCTCTCTCTTTCTCCCTCTCCCTCCCCATCTCCCTCCTTTCTTTCTTTCTTTCTTTCTTTCTTTCTTTCTTTCTTTCTTTCTTTCTTTCTTTCTCTTTTTCTTTCTTTCTTTTCTTTTTTCTCTCTCCCACTTCCTCCCTCTCTCCCTCCCTCTTTCTTTCTTTCTTTCTCTCTCCTCTCTTTCTTTTTCTTCCTCTCCCTCCCCTTCTCCCTCTTTCTTTCTTTCTTTCTTTCTTTCTTTCTTTCTTTCTTTCTTTCTTTCTTTCTTTCTTTCTTTCTTTCTTTCTTTCTTTCTTTCTTTCTTTCTTTCTTTCTTTCTCTGCTACGGGAAAAGCTGGACGGCCACACACTGTAAGCCAACAGGGCTGTGATTATCTTTTTTGCAGTTTTATCCTGCAGCGTACCAGCACTGACTCCTTGGCCTCAGCTTTGTTGCTAAATGTCGCTCAACTGTGCCTCCTCTCCACTTTCTTGTCACTTCCAAGAAAACGGGTGGGGTAGGGGGGGACCAGGACCACCGTAACCATGGCAGGCCAGGCCTCCTTCTTCTAAAGCCAGTGGTTCTGGTGGCTTTTGCAGAGCTCCGAGTCCAGTCTCAAGAAGAAGCTGATGAAACGGAAGGGGAAAACGGAGAGCCCGTGGTTGAAACCCACCCGGAAACGGAGGCGGAGGAACAAAAAGAAAAAAACTAACCTGATAGGTAAGGGAGTTGGACTGCTCTTTATTATTATTATTATTATTTTAAGTTGCTTCTTTATCAGAGACCTCAAGGGAAGGGATCGGGCAATGATGCTTTCCAGGAGATGCCAATTGGCAGAATATCTGGAAGCTACAATTTGCCTCCCTCTCCAGTCTCAGCTGTCAAAGAGTTTTCTTCTCTTCTGTGAAATGGAAACGGACCTTTGTTGGCCCTTCGGTTTACGGGGCAAGTTTTCAGGATCAAGGGCCGAGGAGCGTTGCGTGTGTCACTCTGTCTCTGCTCTTTCTAAAAGGACAGCCTTACCAGACCAGGATGGTTGGCTTCAAGTGAGCCTGTGGTTGTTTCATCCCCTTCAACTAGGTGCTAGCTAAGAGATCATCCAGGAACTTGGGGGCTTCCTGGATGATCTTTTCCAGAAATAGAATAGCCATATCCAGATGTTCAGCTCAGAGGGGTGGAGGAGCAGCTGTGTCCATCAATATTTCTATAGCTGGGCTGATAGGAGAAGTTGCCGGTTGAGCTGGATCGTGCTTTCCTCCACCTAGGAAATTCTCCTTCTGAGACCATACGCTGGTGGTTTTGCTGGTTCTTCCTTCAGGAGAAGCGTCTGTGTCCCTGAGGTGATTCGGGACGACAGCTCAGATATCTAGGATCGTTTCCTAAGGGCCACTCCATCCGTCGGGAAGGCACGGAGTGGTCCACAGGTCAAACATCTGGATACCTGCTGCAAGGGGCCCACGCTTCCTTGCTTCTCAACGCGTAGGGCCACTAAGCTCTGGTTTCTGATTTCCTTGCAATTGTTCGGCCTCTCGCGCGCTCCCTCCGGATGGTTGCTCAACTATCATTTTTATTTTTGAAAGAGCGACGGTTGTGCCATCCACGTTGCCAAAATCATTGGGATTTTTTTGCCCTTCGCCTTGGGCCCAGTGGCAGCCGGATTGAGCAGAAGGAAGGGCCAAAGGATGGGGCAGGGGACCACTCAGCTGGCCCTGGGTGCCCTGGGCTTGTTCCCAGGTGGCAGGAGAGGGGAAGGGCTTTGCGTCTGTCTGTGTGTGTCTCTTTGTGCATGTGTCTCTCTGTCCGTGTGCTGGAATGTGCGTGTGAGAGAGATGGAGGTGCAAATGGAGAAGAAGCGTGAACTGGTTCCCACACGTTAGTTTTCATTAGCAGGCTCCGCCTTGCTGAATAGGGAAGCTGGGATTGGCTTGCAAGCAGCTCTATTTGCCTTCAGTCCCATGTCTTCTGCTCCATGGATGGTTGGCTGGTCTGGTGGGGCCTGGCTCTTCAAGGCTCTTGGCATCTGAGTAGGGTGAGCCAAGAGGAGGCCAGCTCTTACCTTCCTCCTTCCCTTTCTCTTTCTCTTTCTATTCCTCTTTCTCTTTCTCCTTCCTTCCTCTTTCATTTCCTTCCTTTTTTCTCTTGCTGTTTTTTCCTTCTTTCTTTTTTCCTTCCTTCCTTCCTTCCTTTTTCTCTTGCTGTTCTTCCTTCCTTCCTTCCTTCCTTCCTTCCTTCCTTCCTTCCTTCCTTCCTTCCTTCCTTCCTTTTTCTCTTGCTGTTCTTCCTTCCTTCCTTCCTTCCTTCCTTCCTTCCTTCCTTCCTTCCTTCCTTCCTTCCTTCCTTCCTTTTTCTCTTGCTGTTCCTTCCTTCCTTCCTTCCTTCCTTCCTTCCTTCCTTCCTTCCTTCTCTTGCTGTTCCTTCCTTCCTTCCTTCCTTCCTTCCTTCCTTCCTTCCTTCCTTCCCAGAGGAATTCCTGCCCCTAGTGCTGTGCAGAAGCACTCAGATGCCTCCAAAAGAGAAGCTAACCCCCTTGCTTAAACCTGCCCGGTAGCTAAGAACTTTCCACTGTGCAACAGGAGAAGGAGATCTCCACCCCACCCCACCCCCCACCCACCCAAGGAGATCAGCCTCCGTGGGCCCAGCGGTTGCCTTTTAATTGTTCTCTCCGCATCTGTATTTACCGATCCTTCAAGCAAGCGGGTGTAGCCTGCCTACTGTCTGCTAGCGATGAATCTGGCCTTTAAAGAGAGAGGCACATGCATCCTTCTTTCCTGGCGTGCTCAATCTACATGTCTTTCAAAACCAGGCCCTGAATCTTACAAGCCCCCTTTGGGGAGCGGAGAAGGAGCCGAGCAGGAGAACAGCATGGAGTACATGGAGGTGCCCCTGCATTCCTTGGATCTTCGGGTGAAGGGCGTTCTGTCTTCTTCGCAACCAGAAGGTGAGTGTGTCAAGCGTCTAAATATGGCCATGTACCATTTTCCTTCTTTTGTTTCCTTGGATTCATTTCTCTATATTAAGATGATGCCCCCTGGTGGATGCTTAATAGGGAGAAGGAGAGCTGGCTGGCATCCCTCCAAAAGAGATTGTGTGTGTGTGTGTGTCACAGATGGATCCAATGGAGAGAGCAGCAGTCTAGAGACCGAGTGGATCTCTTGGCCCAGCAACCTCTGGAGAAAGGAGGGAGGTGGGGCAGAAAAGATGCTTGGGGGATCCTCAAAGGGGACTGGAAACATAGGAAGGACGGTTGCAGGAACTGGGCACGGCGAAGAGAAGGAGCAGGGGAGATAGGATAGCAGTCTTCCAATATTTTTTTGGGGGGGGGTCTCATGAGAGGAGGGGGGCCAGCCTGTTCTCCAAAGCACCTGAAAGCCAGACAAGGAATAACGGATGGAAACGGAGGGAAGATTCAACTTAGAAATAAGGAGGAATTTCCTGACAGTGAGAACCACCCACCAACGGAAGAGAAGTTGTGGGACCTTTATCACTGGAAGCTTTCAAGAAGAGACTGGACTGCCGTCTATCAGGAATGGTGTAGGGTCTCCTGCTTGAGTGGGGGGCGTTGGACTAGATGACCTACAAGGTCCCTTCCAACGCTTGTTATTCTATTCCATTGAGGACCAGGATGCCGCAAAGCCACTCAATTCACTGGCGGTGTCTCCCGATAGCTTCCAACCCTGGTTTCTTCTTCTTTGCTCTTCTGCTGACCAGGATTGGCCTTTCTTATCCAACAAAGCTCAGATCCCACGAACTTCTATGAGCTTCCTTGGAGCCTTGTCTATTTTGGAAGAGCAGAGCGAGCTTTTCCATCGTTTTGCTCAACCAGGGAGCTTCATCTGGCTGCTCCGTCCGCAACCTCTTTGCCCAAGGCGGCGTAGCTTCTGATCTTCATTCCGGGAGACACGGTTTGCCCGGCTGGCAGGAGAACCTGGTCATGTTCCTTTAGAGCCCAACCGTGGTCTTAGTCCCTGCTCGAGATGATGGGAAAGGTTTCTCTCCTTTCCCTCTCATTACAGCTGTGACAAGGCAGAGTGCATTGATTGTGAGAAACTGGGGCACCCACTCTTTGATTTCAAACAGCAGTTGCTGAGCACCTGCTCCGGGGACCAGGGGAAGAGTAGATTAGTTTAACCATTCTGAGCAGCAGCCAAGGTTTCTGAGTAGGCTGATGGCCAAATGTAGAAGGCCATTCCTAGCTCCGATAGCTGGGATGAAATCCAAAGGTTGCCTGTTCTTGTCCCTCTGGAAGGCTGCAGATGTGTAGATCCAATAGAGGCACTTTGAAGCAACCTTGGATCTTTGGAATGCGTTGGCCAACACTTCTAATCTGCCAGACAGCTGGAGGACAGCAGAGCTAAACAGGAACCTCACTGAATTTGGAGCAAATGGGACATTTCTTACAGTAAAGAGTCTGCCAGGTGCCATCATAACAACAATAACAACAACAACAATAATAATAACAACAACCACGTCTGCCTATCCCAGGTCCTTGGTAAGGACTCGATAGGTAGACAAAATGCCAAATCCAGTCTGAACATCTGGCTGACTATGCGATGATCATAATAATAATAAGGTGGCATTATTAGGAACTGCTTCCATCCTGGCCCTTTTATGACTTGTGGACTTCAACTCCCAGAATTCCTCAGCCAGCATGGACCATATAAGCCAGGGGTCTTCAAACTTGGCCCTTTTATGACTTGTGGACTTCAACTCCCAGAATTCCTCAGCCAGCATGCCTGGCTGAGGAATTCTGGGAGTTGAAGTCCACAAGTCATGAAAGGGCCAAGTTTGAAGACCCCCTGCTCTATCCCATTTCAGACAAATCCAATCTCAAAAACCTCCAGTGATGGAGCACCCACAACCTCTGGAGGCAGGTTGTTCCAATGATTAATTGTTCTCACTGTTAGGAAATTTCTTTTACGTTCTAGATTGCTTCTCTCCTTGATGAGTTTCCATCCATTGCTTCTTGTCCAGGCGCTTTGGAGAAGAGATTGACCCCCTCTTCTTTGGGGCAGCCCCTTAGGGTAGCCTGCTCTGTCTTAACCTTCTGTTGGAATCTCTCTTTCCCTTTCTTTTTTCTCCCGCAGGTCTTTCTAATGGTCCTGGAGCAATGGAAACAGAATGTCTCCAAGAAGTGCCTCTTTGTAGCTGCCGGATGGAAACCCCAAAAAGCCGGGAGATCACCACACTGGCTAACAACCAGTGCATGGCCACAGAGAGTGTGGATAAGGAGGTAAGGTGCCTTGATATGGGAAAACCACCCTTTTCCAATCCATTTTCTCTTTTGGGGGATGACTTTTTGCACTTCAATCAGGCTAACCCACTCTTTGGCCAGGAGGCTCGCCCTTCCCTCAGGTAGCCAAGCGAGAGGAGGCAGAGATGTGGCATCCACGGATGGTTTACCCCCAAACGCATTGCCCTCCCTGGGCCTCCCCTTGTCCCAGGGGGCTTGGCTGGTGGGATTTTGCTGCCCGCCGGCTGTGTGAAAAGAGCTGCCGACACACCATTTCACATAGTTCTTCTCTTTCACGTCCGTGCGCTAGCCAGAAATCTCTTTTTCCTCTCTCCCTCCCTCTTCTTTCCCCGACACCCCACCCCACCCTCAGCTGAGCCGATGCACCAACCGCGTGCTGAAATACGAGCTGATGCGTGCCTCAAACAAAGTCCAGCTCCTGGTGTTGTGCGAGGACCACCGAGGGAGGATGGTGAAGCATCAGTGCTGTCCTGGCTGCGGCTTCTTTTGCATGGCGGTAAGCATCGCCTCTTTCCAGAGACAGTTGCCCTGTAAGTTTCCCCTTTCTTTGGGCAACAGATAAAATAAGAATAAGGATTTTTTTTTAAAAAAAAATACCCCAAATCCTGGAACGGCGATTAGAATAGAACAATAACTTTATTGCCCCTTTGAACGTACACTAATCGGCATACCTTAAAATGAAATTCCGTTGCACGCAGCTCTCCAAGGGTCACCACGACATAAACAGGACAAAAATAAAGAAATAAACACAGAATTATGCACGTACCCACATATGTTATATGACACAGAGAAACAACACACTCTAGTTTGGGTTATGGATACGTGCGCGTGGCGAGAAAAACGAACGAGTGGCAGTCCAAGTGGATCCTGGCTTTGATGTTCTGGTGCCCAAGCCACAGTCTCTTCTTAAAATAAAATTGCTTACTGGAAGCAGAGGGTAAAGTAGTCCTCCACTTTACAACAGCTCATTTAGTGACTTAGGACCGTTTTTCACACTTACAATCCTTGCTCACCGGATCAAAATTCAGACGCTTGGCAACTGACTCATATTTATGACGGTTGCAGCGTCCCGGGATCACGTGATTTCCCCCCCCACCTTTTGCAACCTTCTGACAAGCAAAGTGATTCCCTTCACAGCGGTGGAGAGAAAGCCGTAAAGTGGGGCCAAACTCACTTAGCCACAGACATTCGGGGCTCAGGTTTGATTGTAACTTGAGGACTACTTGTGTTTTTTTTTTTTTTCCCCCTTTGGCCGTTCCTTCCAGGGCACTTTCATGGAGTGCCAGCCGGAAAGCGGCATCTCTCACCGGTTCCACAAAGACTGCACTTCCCACGTCAAAGGCATGAGCTACTGCCCCCATTGTGGGGAGGAGGCCTCCAAGGCGAAAGAGGTCACGGTGGCCAAGGCAGACACCACCTCCAGCCTGCTGCTGACCTTGGAGCAGAAGAAACCAAGCGCTTCAGAAGGAAAGGCCGACACGACCACTGGAAGGTAAATCCTGGCTGGAGAGACTTCTTTCTCCCACCAAAGCTTAGCTCCTTCATAACTGGAAGGAGAGCAGGAAGAGGAAGGGGTGTGTGGCTTTCTCCAGTTGTTGGACCTTCCCTTCCCTTCTTCATCCTTCCCTCACCACCACCCCCCTCTCATTTTCTTAAAATCTTTATCTCTTTCCACTGTGGAGGGAGGAGAACAAGCAGTTTCTGTAGGCAATCTCCTTTTGGCCTGACCCTCCTGTGCCCCCCCTCCCTCCACACAAGTAGAGAATTTGGAGAGTGATTTCAAGAGACTAAGCTGTTTTGTTCTTCTACGCATCAAAAGCAATGCGATAGCACTGGCAGCCGGAAAAGGGTCAGGCAAAGGAGAGTTTGCCTGCAGAAATAAGTTTGCCTTTGTTCCCCTATCCCGCCCGCAGAGGGGAGAGACTGGAGAGAAAGGGATTTGAAGAGAGGGAGCTATTTGTGTAGTGTACCTGTGGCTCCCAGTCCCAGGCTGCCAATATAATGTGTAGAAGACAGACACTCAAGCACTCCCAAGTTATTGGTGGGGGGGGGGTGGTTAGAAGGCAAACAAAAGCCGAAGGTGTGAAACTGGGTAGTTTTGAACGTTTCCGACTGGAAAGTACGATTGTGGCCACGTGATTTCCCAACTAGCGACTTGCTTCGTTTTGCAAAATGAACATTTGTTGGGATTTTGTTCTCTTGGGTTCAGTTTCGGCGGGCCTGCCACGCAGCAACCTGAAGAAGTCAGACCTGAGAACTTGTCCACTGAGGTGTTCGATTTGGCCGGGACATCGACGTTCCCTAAGCCGGCCCCGACTGGCTTACCTCAAGGGCCGGTTAAAGAAACATTGGAGAGTGCCTTGATTGCCCTGGATTCAGAAAAGTAAGCAACTAAGTTGGATGGAGCTTCTGTTCTATTGTGAACTCCGGTCCTGCTTGCATCATGGAAGGTCAGCATCTCCTGCGTTGGCCCGTTGTCCAGACTACCCTGGTTAAGGTGACCACATCCAGCTAAGCTAACCAAATATTGATGTTTTCTTGGTGGGAATCAAAGCAAAGTTCTTTGGGGGGAAATCACAGAATCCCACGTCTCCCATTCCAGGCCTGTGGCTTGGCTTCCATCTCTTTGTTCCTCATTCCCAGCCCAAAAGTTCCAGCATTAACTTACCAATTAAAATGGAAGTGGTTCTGTTAAAAATAGCTGAGAGTGGCTGTCAGCTACAAAACAGCAGAGCAGAGAAACGGTATTGATGTTCCTACAGATTTAAAAAAGAGGCGTAAAATAAGAGGAAAGAGGATTTTTATTTATTTATTGTTTTGAGTGTTCAGAAGAAATGGATATGTTTTCTTGTTCTTTTTCTTTTGAGAGGAACAGTATCAAAACCAAAAGCATCTTTTCCTGTGAAGGGACTATTAATAAAACAAGAGAGAGAAAACAAACACAAATGACGGCTCTGACGAGTAGCCACTTGGAGTTAACTCTTCCTCTGCTTTCGCAGGCCCAAGAAATTGCGATTTCACTCGAAGCAGCTGTACTTCTCAGCCAGGCAAGGCGAACTTCAGAAGGTTCTCCTTATGTTGGGTGAGTAAAATTCCTCCCCACCCCCCACATTTAACAACGCACATTGCAATTAGTAGAAAGTCTTCTTTTTTGATGAATGGGTGTGGTCACGATCTTTCGTGACAGTGAGAACAGTTAATCCAGCCAAGAACTAAGGAGAAATTTCCCAACAGTGAAAACAACCAGGAGAACGACTTGCCTCCAGAAGTTGTGGGTGCTCCATCACTGGAAGTTTTCAAGAAGAGATGGGACAACCACTTGTCTGGAATGGTACAGGGTCTCCTGCTTGTGCAGGGAGTTGGACTAGAAGACATCCAAGGTCCCTTCCAGCCCTATGATCCTGTCATTCTAAGAAACCAGCTAAAGATGTTCTGGAGAAGTTCTACACTCTCCTGAAGCAGGATGTAGGCAAGAGAAACTTCTTCCATGCATGCAAGCAATGTTCCAATATTTTAAGGGTCTGCCCCAAAAAAGGAGGCAGAACAAGACGCAATAGATGGAGACTGGTTTACTGTTTGATACCCTTCTCTTGTCTCCTCTTGGCACTCCCCCCTCCATAGGTACAGGCAGTCCTTGACTTCTGACTGCCATTGACCCGGAATTATGGATTGTGTATCTTGCCGATTGTTAGGTGGATCATCCCACGTCTTGCAGCTGTTGGAACTTTGAATCATTAGGGGTCATAAGTAGCTTTCTTGGGCTCTGTGGTAACTTTGAACGGTTTGCTAAGCAACTGGTCATAAGTGGGTTTTGTTTTCCCTCCCTCCCTCCCTCCCTCCTTTTTTTTTTTTTTGCTCAGTGGATGGGATCGATCCCAACTTCAAAATGGAGCACCAGAGTAAAAGGACGCCTCTTCATGCAGCCGCAGAGTCGGGACACGTGGACATTTGTCACATGCTACTTCAGGTTCATCCGTAATTTTTTTTCTAAAAAAAAAAAAGTGTTTGTCTCCCGACTGGGTGTAGGTTCCCTTCTTTTTCCTAGAGAACCAAATCAATTGGGGATATTGAGCATCTGTTTCTTTCACTCAAGAGATGCTGAGTTTATTCTAAAAGTAATAAAAGGTAGCAGATTCCAAGTCTTTGGTGGTTGAATGGGCAAGTTTAGGTTGGAGGATCTTGCAACCACATAGACAATAGGATGCTTCATCTGGGCCCATAATGCTCGCCCTGGCTATTGGCTCAAGGGTTGAGGAAGATTGAGGCTGGGATGGAATCAAGTAGACTTGCAACCACGTAGACAATAGGATGCTTTGTCTAGATCCATAATGCTTCCCCTGACTATTGACTCAAGGGTTGAATAGAGGCTGGGGTGGAGTCAAGTCGATTGCTTTGGATTTTCTGCATGGGAAAAAAAAGTAATTAAGAGTTAAGAGTTTGCCAATAAAGGAGAATATTTGTAGCTCGGGGTTGATATGATGGTTCTTGTGCTCTCTGACCTTGCTTGTGTTCTTGCAGACATTTCATTACCCAAACTAGGTAACGTTATCAGGACTACCCTTCAGTTAAAGAGTTGGTTCATTCTAGCCAGCATGACCAAGTGGGTTGGGGTGCCAGATCAGGACCACGGAGAGCTGCCTTTGAATCCCCAGCAAGCTGCCAAGCTCTCTGAGGATGGCTTAGTCTGACCTACTTGATAGAACTGTTGGGAAGAAACAGTAGAGTAGCAATGCATCTCTCGGCTTCTCGAAAAAAAGAGAAAGAAACAGTAAATTCCACAACTGCAATGTCTTTATGGATTCTGTGCAGCCACAGGACCCATTTTGTTGTTGTTAGTTGTGAAATCGTCTCTGACCCATCACGACCCCATGGACAACGTTCCTCCAGGCCCTCCTGTCCTCTACCATCTTCTGGAGTCCATTGAAGCTCACGCCTACTGTTTCAGTGACTCCATCCAGCCATTTCATTCTCTGTCGTCCCCTTCTTCTCTTGCCCTCCATCTTTCCCAGCATTAGGCCCTTCTCCAGTTAGTCCTTCCTTCTCATTAGGTGGCCAAAGTACTTGAGTTTCCACTTCAGGATCTGGCCTTCTAAAGAGCAGTCGGGGTTGATCTCCTTTAGGACTGACCAGTTGGATTGCCTTGCAGTCCATAAGGAGCATCAGTTGTACATATCCACAAGTCCCTTTTTTTTTGTAGAGTAGGTGGTAGCGTCTGCACAACACCACTAAAGCCACAAACTGGCAAATCTCCTTTACCTTTTAGCACGAGGCACGAACCCCATCAGAATGTTAGGTGGGGTTGCTTAAGCAACTAGCCTGTTAAACATATGTAAAAAAATGCTAACTGTGGTTCTTCCTTTGTGTTCTGGGTCTGCATGTTACCTCTGGACAGGCCGGCGCTAACATAGACACCTGTTCTCAGGACCAGCGGACCCCCCTTATGGAAGCAGCAGAGAATAACCATCTGGAAACTGTGAAATACCTCATTAAGGCTGGAGCACTGGTAGACCCCAAGGTAATGCTTGGTTTGCTTTCTTACAACTTCCACAGGAGCCACACGGGGGTGTGAATCTTGGTTTGCAAACCACCAGTGGCGCATTCGGCTAACCTGCCAAGCCAAAAGCTTCTCAGCTTAGTATCAAGTGGGAATCAGTCAACCATCAGTTGGGTTGAAGACCTCAAAGTTGCATTGCTGTTGATGTAGCCATTCAGCCCTAGATCCCTACCGAGAGAGAATAGAAAATAGAGTACAGAACAGACTAGAATAGAATAAAAGAAAAACTTTGTTGTCATTTTAAATGTACGCTTTTTAAAAATAATTGTAATAGAATAGAATATGGAATGGAATAGAATAGAATAGAATAGAATAGAATATGGAATAGAATATGGAATAGAATAGAATAGAATATGGAATAGAATAGAATATGGAATGGCATAGAATAGAATAGAATATGGAATAGAATATGGAATAGAATAGAATAGAATAGAATAGAATAGAATAGAATAGAATATGGAATAGAATAGAATAGAATAGAATGTAGAGTAGAATAGAATAGAATAGAATAGAACAGAAACGTTAATGTCGCTTAAAATGTACAGTAATCAGCATACATTAAAATGAAAAGCATTCAGCTCTTACAAGATAACCATTATGCATATACCCACATTCGCACACATACAGTATATGACACACAGAAACATCACAGTCTGGTTTGAATGTCTGGTGAAAAATAAATAAATAAAAAGAATCCTGTGAGTTTACAAGACGGATGGCATAAGGAACAAAGCCGAATCTAATAGTCCTACTATAGATACTTCAAAACCTCCTCCCAGAGGGGGAGCAACAGAAACAGACCGTGAAGTGTGGGTGTGGGTGTGTCTGTGGGGTCTCTAACAATGCTTGGCGCTCTTAAGCACATAACAAGCGCTTATAAGCTTCTTATCATCTTCTGGGCTGTCCTTGCCACTCCTTACCTTACTTCTCTCTGAGGCTCTGCTGCTATGAAACCACAGAGGGATGGCAGTTGGTGAAAACCTTTTTCCGCCCTGCCTCTGTAAAAAGTGGCCAGGAGCAGGGGGAGAAAGCGGAGAGTTGGGGTGTGCAGCGCATCATGCGTTCGAAGTGGCTCTGCCATGCCGCTTCATGCTTTTGAGTCAGGAGCTTGGATTTTTCGGCCCGTTGACTCTCTTAGGAATGGGGCTGGCAGCTTCCTAAGCAAGCTGATGTTAAAAAAGCAGGACAGGAGTGAAATGACTTGGCTGGCGATAGATCACCAGGCAAAATTTATCTGGCCCAAAACCCAGAGGCTTTGACGAGCTGTTTTATCCCACCGTCCGTGTTGCTGGGTTGTCCTCGCCTTCTAGTCCTCCTCCCGGCGCTGCTGACCCCTCCACCTCATCACCTGTCTTTGGTTCAGGATGCTGAAGGATCCACCTGTTTGCACCTGGCAGCCAAGAAGGGCCATTACGACGTGGTGCAGTATCTCCTGTCTAACGAACAGATGGATGTCAACGGTCAGGTGAGTGACTTTGCTTCTGACGGGGGCCTAACATTTGTCCGGCCACCTGTTCCTCTTTTGCTAGAACAGCTAGAACACGACTTTTAAGTCAGGATAGAGCTGGAAGGGACCTTGGAGGTCTTCTAGTCCAACCCCTTTGCTCAAGCAGGAGAACCTGTACCGTTTGAGACGGAAGTGGCCGTCCAGTCTCTTATTAGGCTTGATATAAATGTAATAGGAGCAAGCCAAAAGGTAACGGTAGTAGAGACCCTTAGGTTACACACAGAGTAATGGGAGGGACCTTGGAGGTCTTCTAGTCCAACCCCTCCCTGCTTAAGCAGGAGACCCTGTACTGTTTGAGACAAGTGGCTATCCAATCTCTTCTTGAAAACTTCCAGTGTTGGAGCACTCACAATTTCTGGAGGCAGGTTGTTCCACGGATTAATTGTTCTAACTGTCTGGAAATTTCTCCTTAGTTCCAAGTAGCTTAGTTTCCATCTGTTGCTCCTTGTCCTGCCTTCAGATGCTTTGGAGAAGAGGTGGACCCCCTCCTCTTTGTGGAAGCCCCTCAAATATATTGTAACACTGCTATCGTGTCGTTCCTCGTCCCTTTCTCTAGACTGGCCATACCCAACTCCTGCAACGGTTCTTACAACTTACGGATAAATGTACAACTGATGTTCCTTATGGGTTCTGGTGGCTGGGGCGCCAATTTCCCCCCCTCCCTGCCTTCCTCCCCCCAATCCTTTTCCAGTTGCCCAGCTTTCAGGAGGTGGATGGGAATCAGCCCAGAAAATTCTTTTGCCTTATCTGTCCCTGCTCTGCAATCCGTTATAGCCAGAATTAACGAAGCCCACGCATCCTCGTTCTCTCATGCTTGCAGTTGCCTTGCAACAAAGCCATTTCAGGTTGTTCTCTGAGTCACCCAAAAGACATTTCTCTCCCCCCTCCCTCCCTCTCCCCCCTCCCCCTTTCTCTGTTTGGCCTTCTCTAGGCCTTTCCAACAGAATCGGGACAGGGTGAAAAATAGGCTTGGCGCGGTGGCAGGAGAAGAATGGGCCACCTATATTTGGCCTTCAGCTATCCAACGACCTTCTTTGTGGCCTCCTGAGCCCTTACAGAGCGGGCTGGACTGAAAATGAGGGGTTTCGGGGGGGCTGCCTTTATGCAGAGTTGTCCCCCATGGATGGCACAAAGCATCACCAAGCAGCCAACAAATACCCTAATTAAGAAACTACCAGCTCAGGCAAACCAGCTAACAGAAAACAACAGCCCAATCCAGGATCTGCCAAGTCCTTTCCCACCAACACTGATGGCATATAAAATAAGCGCAAAGCCCACTCCCTTCCTAGCACTGATGATGTTACCTAGTTCGATAATGAAACGTCTTCAAGAAAACAACCCAGGTCAGAGAGCACCAAGGACCCCACATCTATTGATCAGAAAGGTCACAAGAGAGGGATGCCTGCCTGAGCAGGGGGTTGGACTAGACCTCCCAGGTCCCTTCCGACTACCACTCCTGCTCCTCCTCCTCCTCCTCCTCTTCTCCTTCTCCTCCTTCTCATTATTATTATTATTATTATTATTATTATTATTATTATTATTATTATTTCTTCTTTGCTTGGCAGGTGAATGTCCTTCTAAACAAAAGACTTGGTGGGCCTTTCAGTTTTCTAAAAATAATGTCGGGGTCCACCTAGTCTCTTGCAGTCTCCCCCCTACCATAATATTCCAGGTCAGACCTTGGCCTCTGCTCAAATGGTGTCCCTTTGTTCCCAGGATGACGGAGGCTGGACGCCAATGATATGGGCTACGGAGTACAAGCACGTGGAGCTGGTGAAGCTCCTCTTGGCCAAAGGCTCCGACATCAACATCCGAGATAACGTAAGTTGGGTGGGTCTGACCCCCTTCTTATTTTAGGGATCACCCAGCTTAGACCTAGAGAACCTGGCTTTCCTTGGTGCCTGCAGGAGGTGAGGCTCCTTCTTCTGTATGTCTGGATATTCCCAGTCATCCAGGTTCATGGTTGACTCAAACATGCTTTTTTAAAAAGGCAACTGGACTTCGTTTTTCCTTGAAGACGTTTTGCTTCTTATGTGAGAAGCTTCTCCAGTGCTTACTGAATAGTGGAGAATGGAAGGATTTATATTCCTGGCAGTCATCTCGTCATCAGCACTGTCTCAGAGCTATTGGGGCACTTGGGGGGTTTACCTGTGTCCTCAGGGTCATCTGAGTAGTGCAGATGGAGGTGGAGCCTTCTTGGAACTGCTCAAAAGAGGCTGTGTCGTAAACAGGAGATAGGTGGTGTCTTATCCCTCCCCCTCTGTTGAGAGAGGGCTGTTTCGTTTTGACCTAGACGGCCTCTTTGACCCCTCTCTTTCAAACCAGCGGTCCTCTTTGTGCAGAGTGTGGACTTTGCTGCCCTCAAAAGAGTGGCCTTCAAATGCAGATGGACTGCCAAATCTTCTCCTGATCTCATTGGGTCCTCCTGTGCTGTTGCCCTTCAGTGTTGGACCAACTGAGGGATCCAACTGATGAGAAAGCAAGCCTCTCCTGATGTTCTCCATGATTGCGATCTCACTCAAGGAAGGGGGAGAAAAAGAGGGGCTGGCTTCCTTTTTGATACAAGAGTATTTCCCCTCCCAAACATCCCTTCTTTTCAAGACAAGAGAGGGGGAGGCTGAACTTCAGAGAAAAGCTAGAAGCTACCATCCTTAACACTCCAGAATTAATCCCTTCTCCGCCCAAGGGAATCAGCTCTTGCAACTTGCAGGGCCGGAGAGAAAGAGGAGGAGCAGAATGAAGTTGGCCCGCGGGCAACCTCTGCCCGGGCACCCAGCCTCACTCACGTTCCCCAGCTTTTCCTTTCTCGCCAGCCTCCCTGTTGGTCTAGGCTGGCTGCCCTAGAGGGATGTGTCATCTGGTGAGCTCCAAAGGTTTCCCTAACTCCGAAGCTTTTCCCTCTGCGTCTGTGGCATTTCCCCCCCCCCATGCACCCTGAGTGTGCTGTGCCTTGCAAACAAATGAATCATCAGTCCTTGAAAGGGGAGGGGGGGAGAAAGAGATTGGGTCCTCCTCCTTCTTCTCAGGGAGCTTGGATGTGGCTGTTGCCGGGATCTCCCTGTCTAGGTGAAAGAGAAGAGCTGAGCCTTCTAAAGAAGGCAGCCCACAGATTGTGGAGGAGGAGGAGGATCTTACACGGGGTGTTTCTCCCATGTGTCAGGCAGTCTGGGTTGCTTCTTCCCACTTCCCCCAATCTCTCTCTTCCAGGAGCAGAATATCTGTTTACACTGGGCTGCTTTCTCCGGCTGCGTCGACATCGCTGAGATCCTCCTGGCTGCTAAATGCGACTTACACGCGGTCAACATTCACGGGGATTCCCCCTTGCACATCGCAGCCCGGGAGAACCGCTACGAGTGTGTGGTGTAAGTACAAAACTGGGGGAGCAGCTTGCTCCCCCTCCCATCCTCGTTAGTTTCTTTACTTCTGTATTAAATTAAAACCATCCATCTCAGTTCTGGGGCTGTTTACAACAGCTTAGTAATCAACCCCCCCCCTCCCCCGTAGAAGTGCACGGATAAAGGTGTAGCTTAGAAACTCAAGTTCACACATTACAAGTAAAAATGAAAAAAAAGAATCAAAGGCCAAGAGGTTAACAAGGCAGGCTGCAGGAAATCTGGAGCCCAAGGCCGTTCAAATCAATACAGGTTTATTGCATGCTGACCCTGTCTAGAAGAATCTGAACGACTAACCATCCAAAACAAATTGGTGGTAGGTAAGAATCAATGGAATTCAAGGTGGGCTGGACTTGTGGGCGCAAAGAGATTTGAGACAGACGATGGCCATTCATAGTTCAGATTCTTGTAGAGAGCATTAGAATAAAGGCTTCCCTGTCCAACTGTGTCCAACTCTAGGCCATGGTGCTCATGTCTGCTTCTTAGCCGAGGGAGCCAACATTGTCCGAAGACATTTTCCGGGGTCATGTGGCCACATTGGCTATATGCCAAAGCCACATGAAATGCTGTTACCTTCCCACCAAAGTGGTACCTATTAATCTACTCGCATTTTTATGCTTTTGAAAGCTCAGTCAGTAGGAGCTGGAGCAAGGAACGGGAGCTCACCCGTTGCACAGTGCTCTGGTCGCAAACCTTTTTCCAGCTGACAGGTTCAGTGTCTGCACACGCTGTTAGCGTACAATAAACCTAGATATTCATTTGAGCCATGTTGGACACCTGATTTCCTGCGGTTGACCCCGGCTGGATGCCGCTGGCCCCGCCCCTTCCTTCTTGGTGACCTTGCCCTTTCCTTGCAGCCTGTTCCTCTCCCGCGGCTCTGACGTGGCCCTGAAAAACAAGGAGGGCGAGACTCCACTACAGTGCTCCAGCCTCAACTCTCAAGTCTGGGTTACTTTGCAGATGAACAAGACCCTGAAAGAATCAGCTCCAGAGAAACCCGCCCAGGTGGAGAAGATACTAAGCAGGTGTGACAACCTGCCTTAAGTTCCAGGCCAACAAAAGTTAACGCTGCCTGCCTTTCTCCCATTTCCCCCCCCCCCCAAATTTGGAGAGAAGCCCAAATTTTTACAGAGGGAGGCTGAGCTGCTAGGTTTCCCCCACTCAAATTGGGAGGGCATATCCCTTGAAAGGGAAATTTG
The DNA here is from genome assembly GCF_016545835.1 of Crotalus tigris. Lineage (NCBI taxonomy): Eukaryota > Metazoa > Chordata > Lepidosauria > Squamata > Viperidae > Crotalus > Crotalus tigris. The sequence continues at coordinate 246,776 of NW_024100519.1, read as the reverse complement.
AAAAAGGATCTTTGCCAAGCTGAGCAGAGGGAGAAGTACCTCTGATTCAGCCAAATTCTTTAAAGAGCAGAGCTGCCAGCTCTCACCAGTAACCTTGGTGGGTGCTTGCAGCGGTGGATTTTCAGCAACAGCTCCTGCCAGCAAATTTGTCAGATTTGGGGCTGATTGATTTGGTTGGGGATGGGCAGCCAAGCCAAGCTTTCATGAAGGGTCCTTGGTGCTTTCTGAGCTTGGTTGTTCTCTTGCAGACTGTATTACCCAACTAGGTAGCCTCTTCAGGGCTAGAAGGGGGAGAGAGAGCAAACTCATTCCCTTCTAGCACTGATGATGTTGCTTAGTTGGGTGATGAGACGTCTGCAAGAAAACAACCAAGCTCAGAGAGCACCAACGCTGGATGCGGTAACGGGCAGGTTTTAGAATCTGGATTGAATGGCCCGGAGGCTCCTTTTTTTCCTGACTTTAGAATGGAGCCTCCAGACGCAAGGCTGTATGTTTCACCCATCTGCCTGTGCGGCTTCTTGCTTTTAAAGCAATCCCTTCTCTTCTCCCTGCTGTGACAGAGACATCGCCCGGGGTTATGAGCGGATCCCGATTCCCTGCATCAATTCTGTGGACAGTGAGCCCTGCCCTGTGAACTACAAGTACATTTCCCAGAACTGTGTGACTTCGCCCATGAACGTGGACAGGAATATCACTCATTTGCAGGTGCCAGACTGGTTACACTACTGTGTGTCCCCTCCCTCCCTCCCTTCTGATTTTGATGTTATAAACCTCCTCTTCCTCTTCCTCTTCCTCCTCCTCCTCCTCCTCCTCCTCCTCCTCCTCCTCCTCCTTCTTCGTCTTCTTCGTGATCGTCTTCTGCTGCTTCTGCTTCTTCTTCTCCTCCTCCTCCTCCTTTTCATCTATCTTCTCCTTATCTGTCTACGTCTCCTCTTCTCCTTATCATCTATCCATGATCTACTTAAATCTCAGCTCAATCTATCTCCTCCTCCTCCTCCTCCTCAGGTTTACCTCCACTCCTCTATCTGCCTTTCAGGACTCATAACAGCATCCTTGCTGGACATCTCCTGTCCCCCCTCCCCCAGTGACTCTGCTTCTTGTTTCTTTGCTTCCAGTACTGTGTGTGCATAGACGACTGTTCCTCCAGCAAGTGCATGTGTGGACAGCTCAGTATGCGTTGCTGGTATGACCGGGTAAGGATTTGGGGCAGGTACTGTCCTCTGAGGAGATTGGGGGGGGGGCAAAGGGGGCGACAGGCAAGGGTTACATGATTCCTCTCCCCTTCCTTCCGGGCTACCCCGGATCTCCTCTCTGGACGGCAGGAAAGCACAGTACGGAAAAAGCAGGGTTAAACAGGGCTGATTTTCCCATTTGTTGTCCTGGCGACCAAATCTTGGAGAAGATCTCAAGCAAGAATTCAGACAATTAAGTGGCGAAAAAGCCAGAAGAGGGGAGGAACTGATCGGCTAGGCTGGAAAAAAACCATCAATATTACCTTTGATTTTTTTTTTTTTGTTCTGCCTAAAATATTTGGGCCCTGCAGCCTTGATCGGATGGATCATTTGTGGGACCTCTGCCGGATCACAAGTTGATCCTCTGCTCTGGTTTACGTTCTTCGGCCAGTGACACACAAACCGAATTTGAATCATTTGTGTAATGACCTCTTTGCGCAAACGATGTCGATTCATAAATTGTAGCTGCCTCCTTGGGTCCGTGCTGGGGACCGGGGCTTTATTTTTAACAGGTAGTCCTTAACTTACGACCGCAGGGGAGCCCAAAACATCTGTCCCTAAGCAAGCGAATTTTGCTCCATTTCTTCGACTGTTGCCACAGTTGTTAAGTGAGACACACAGTCGTTAAAGTGAATCTGGCTTCCCCATTCGCTTCGCTTGTCAGAAGGTGGCAATGGAGGATCACTTGGATCCCCCGCTCCCCCAGGACATGGTGATCGCATAAATACGAGTCAGTTGCCAAACGTCTTGAGTTTTGATTACGTGACCCTGGGGTTGTAAGTGTGAAAAACGGTCCTGGGTCACTTTTTTTCCGTGCCCTTGTCACTAAGCAAACTCTTGTAAACCGAGGAGTAACCTGGACAGGCAGTCCTCGATGTCAGAATTAAGTCATCGTGGTCGTAAATCGGGTCGCTATGACCGAGCCTGATCTGGCAACCTTTGGGGGATGGACGATGTCCAGAGGCAAACCCAAGGATCCGTGAAGTGGCGGTTCCACCATATTGTGGCCTTGAGATGGCTGGGCTGACCAGATGTCCAGCTTGAACTTCCCTTTCCCCCCCCCCCCCCCGGTGCAGGATGGACGGCTGCTTCCAGAATTCAACACGTCTGAACCTCCGCTAATTTTTGAGTGTAACCACGCCTGTTCCTGTTGGAGAACCTGCCGGAATCGGGTGGTGCAAAACGGACTCCGGTGAGATGCTGGGATGTCCCTTTGTCCGTTTGCAGCTGGGGAAGTCAGAATTAAGAATTATATCTAGTTTAAAGTAGAATAGAAATAGAATAGAAATAGAACAGAACAGAACAGAAATAGAAATAATAGAATAGAATAGGGAATAGAATAGAATAGAATAATAGAATAGAATAGAATAGAATAGAATATGAAATGGAGAGAATAGAGTGGAGTGGAGTGGAGTGGAATGGAATGGAATGGAATGGAATAGAATAGAGCTGGAAGGGACCTTGGAGGTCCTCTAGTCCAGCCCCCACTTAAGCAGGAGAGCCTATACAATTTCAGACAAAATGACTGTCCAGTCTCTTCTTAAAAATTTCCAGTGATGGAGCGCCCACGATTTCTGGAGGCAACTTCTGTTCCACTAGTTAATTGTCCTCACTGTTAGGAAGCTTCTCCTTAATTCCAAGTTGCTTCTCTCTTTGTTCAGGACAAGATTGCAACTTTTCCGGACGAGGAAGATGGGCTGGGGTGTAAGGACAATGCAAGACATTCCACTGGGGACCTTTGTGTGCGAGTAAGTGCCTTGGTTTTGAAGCCCCGGGGGACCTAAGATGACCAGCCCAGAGGGATGACCCAGCTTCCAGAGGAAAAAAGGGAGAGAAACCTCTTCCCTGTCCCATGACAGTTATCCTGTGGCAAGATAACGGCTAATAAATCTGACAAATAAACAAAAGTCCCATTGGGTCTTTGGCCACCCAGTCGCCAAAGGTGGAAAATCTCACCTCAGCAGTTTCCAGCTGCGCAGGCATTAGCTTCCTGGATTCCCCAGCCCTTTCTGAAAAATTTGGGGAGTTGAAATCCGTACGTGGCCAAAATTGGGAGATCCTTTTTTTGTCACACTGCTTTCCTCTTTTAAAAAAACACACGTATTGGATTTTACATATTATACAGACTTTTTTGGGGGGGGGTGTATCCTGCAGATACGTCGGAGAGCTGATTTCTGACTCGGAGGCCAACGTACGTGAGGAAGATTGCTATCTTTTCGACCTTGGCAACAAGGTAAGAGTAGTGTGTGCGTGTCTGTCTGTCTGTCTGTCTCTCTCTCTCTCTCTCTCTCTCTCTCTCTCTCTCTCTCTGTGTGTGTCTGTGTGTGTGTGTGTGTTTTAACTTGCTAAGGACTTCAAGGGCGAGCAGACGTGCTAAGATGAATTCTCCACACCTTCCTTCCGTCTTCCGTTACACTGGTTACACTGGGCAGAGACACGATCGTTTGAGCTGCTGTGTGAAGCTCTTCTCGCCTTTTGGACCGCGGGGCTCCCGTGGACCGGGGGGGGGCAAACGAGCTCCGAGGATTGGGTAATGGGTCTGGAGAGAAGGGGACAGAAGAAGATAAGCCTTTCCAGGCTGCTGAATGAGGAGAAGCAGAAAGACGAATCTTGATTGAACGAAGGGACTTTTCTTGGAGCAGGATTGGATAGATGACTCCACCAAACACAAACCAATCTTGGCCTAGGCTGTCCTCTTGGTCCTGGAAGACAAGCAGGACTGCATTCCATAGTTTTATACTGGTTTCCACTGGGCTTTTAAAAAACACAATGATTGTGGGGTCCTTGGTGCTCTCTGAGCTGGGTTGTTTTCTTGCCGACGTTTCATGACCCAACTAGGGAACATCATCAGTGCTAGAAGGGAGCAGGGGGTATAGGGAGGAGGAGCAGAAGGGGAGGAGGAGGACTATGGGGTCCTTGGTGCTCTCTGAGCTTGGTTTTTTTTTTTTTTTTTGCAGACGTTTCATGACCCAACTAGGGAACATCATCAGTGCTAGAAAGGAGCAGTGTTTGCACGAATGTTGCTACCTAGTTGAGTAATGAAACATCTGCAACAAAACAACAAACCCTACAGTTTCCCCTCCCCCTCCCTTTCTCCTCCTCCCCCTCCTCTCCAGACACCATGCTCCCTTCTAGCACTGACGATGCTAGTTGGATCATGAAACATCTGCAAGAACCCCCCCCCCAGCTGAGAGAGCCCACCGCATACGGTTATATTGCGTGTTCCAGTAATAACGCTAAGAACAGTACAATACACTTTGGTTCACCTTGCCTCGCAGTTGGAGCGCGCAACCTGAAATAGCATCGTTGCCTCGAGTTTGGGTAGCCTTATCCAATTGATGTACCGACAAACAAGGCCTCTGCTTTTTGCACAAATTGTGTGCTGTCCGAACGAACAACGTCTTCCAGAGGTGCAGTTGAAGAGGCCAAGAAGTTCCCTTGGCTTCCGTCGGGGAAGCGCACGTCGCTTCTCCGTGCCTTCCCCTCCATCCTTCCTGCCCCCTTTTTTGTAATTTCATTTGTTGGCAAGTAAAGCATCCTGCAGGCCTGGGTCTCCTCTAATTGGATTGTCAGGTTCAATCGTCTGAGTGGGAGGAGGAGAAGCCCGAAGCTTTTGAGTTTAAGGAACATGAACATTGGCTTCCCAGCTGCACAAACTCCTGCTAGGATCCTTCTTCTGGCTACTGAGTGCTTTAGGTCCCGTAAGAATGTGAAGAAGCGTTGACTAGGTGTACACAACCCCTGGGCCAACTTAGTAATTATAAGGCTCATTCATTGTGTTAGCAGTTCTCCCTGTCTAGCCGTATGTCCTTCAAACTGACACTTTCCAGATGTGTCGGACCTCAGTTCCCACAATCCCCAGCTGGAACGATATGGTGGATTGGGGTGACTGGTGGTATGGCTCAGGTTGAGGTGGGCTTGTCTGTTGGTGGCACTCAGCTGAGTTCCTGAAATGAACAGCTGGTTTATTGTGGTTGTACATTCAGAGAGAGGTGGGATCCTTGGCGCTCTCTGAGCTGACAGACGTTTCATTACCCAACTAGGGAACATCTTCAGGGCCAAGAGGAAGTAAGGTGTGTGGAGCGGAGGCACAGAAGGAGAAGGAAGAGGAGGAAAAGGATTGTGGAGTTCTTGGTGCTCTTTGAGCTGGGTTGTTCTCTTGCAGATGTTTCACGACCCAACTAGGTAACGTCGTCAGTGCTAGATGGGAATAAGGTTTGCTCTCTCCCTTCTAGCACTGATGATGTTCCCTAGTTGGGTCATGAAACGTCTGCAAGAAAACAGTCCAGTTCCAGAGAGCACCAAGGACCCCACAGTCCAACCCCTAATATTCTATAAGCCAGATGTTTAGTCTGGGTTTGGCATTGTAATCCACTCGTTGATTACAGGATAGATCTGGATAGACATGTTGCTGCTTGATGGTGTTAAAGGTATTGTCACAGGACATAAGTTGTATAAGCAAAGCTATCTTTGGCAATTCCTGTTTATTCTTTTATAAAATTTGTAGACCGCGTCAGCCTAAAAACATGTAAGCGGCATATACATCGTAGAACAGGATTGCTTCTTTGACTGCTTAGATTATCTCTCCAGGAATAGGAAAGTAATGGGAACCTTCTGGTGGGCTTGGGATCAATTATTCTCATTCTTACCCGGAGGATTATTGGGAATGGAGAAAAATTGGAGGAGAGGGAGTGTGTTTTACGCTGCTCAGAGGAAACTCAAGGCATAAAATAAAAATAAATGGGGGCCTGGGAGATTTTAGGCTGGCCAGCGTAAGGGAATGAAGACAGAGCAGGAAGGAGAATCCAGTCCTACTGAGAGGATAAAAACACAATTTCATATTTTCAGACTGTTTACCTGCATCAAAGCAGGGGATGAAGGGAGAGGCAGAGAAGGAGAGAGAGAGAGAGAGAGAGAGAGACTCTGAGACAGTTCTAAATCCGAAGCTGCTGCTGTTTCACGGCATAAACACTAAACTGCCGTTTGATCTTCTTTGCTTTGATTGTGTTGCAAACTCATTCAGACAAATTGCTACAAAGTGGAGGGGTGTAAGTGAATAACTGCAGCAATCACAAGTGGGAGGTTTGACTGGGTGGGAGTACCAGCCCCCACCGGCCATTTCTTTAGCTGAGCCTTATATTAAGTCCCATGATTGCTTTAAAGCAGAGGTCCCCAACCACCACCACCACCTCCTCCTCCTCCTTCTCCTTCTTCTTCACCTCCTCCTCCTCCTCTTCATTGAAATTTTTGTTGGCTTTGTTTGAGGAATTCCTTCCTTCCTTCCTTCCTTCCTTCCTTCCTTCCTTCCTTCCTTCCTTCCTTCCTTCCTTCCTTCCTTCCTTCCTTCCTTCCTTCCTTCCTTCCTTCCTTCCTTCCTTCTTGCTTTTGTTGTTCTGGCTTCTGCTATTCTTCTATCACCTGGCGCATTGAGAGCCATTTGGCGTCGGGAGCCAGATCAAGTCGCATATCAATCGCACCCCAATGCGAAGTATTTCAAGAGTCATCAGTGACGGCTCCTCCCATTTCCCCCTAACTCCTCCCGTCTCTTCCTCCAGGACTGGGACGTCTACTGCATCGATGCCCGCTTCTACGGCAACATCAGCCGCTTCATCAACCACTTTTGCGAGCCCAACCTCATTGCCGTCCGGGTCTTCATGTCCCACCAGGACCTGCGGTTTCCCAGAATTGCCTTTTTCAGCAGCAGACACATAGAGGCGGGAGAAGAAATCGGGTACGCCTTGGCCCGGAAGCAGAAGTGGAGACCGAGACCCAAGGGGGGCAGAAAGAGAAAAAGGCTGGGGCGCAGAGCCATCTCTTGTTAGCCACCATTAGAATTAGAATTAGAGTTAGAGTTAGAATTAATTAGGATTAGAATTAGAATTAAATTAGAGTTAGAGTTAGAATGAGTTAGAATTAGAATCAGAATCACCGAGTTGGAAGGGACCTTTTAGGTCATCTAGTCCTCTCCCAGGTTGCTTACTAGGAGTGTAAGACACCCCCACCCCACCCCCACAATGCAACACCGGAGTAACTGAGCTTCTCTTTCTGCAGGTTTGACTACGGCGAGAGGTTCTGGAACATCAAAGCCAAATACTTCAGCTGCCTCTGCAACTCGCCCAAATGCAGGCACTCGAGCGCCGTCCTGGCCGAGCGGCAGACCAGTGCTGTTGCTGCAGCGGCTGCTGCTACGACGGCTAGCACCGCCGCTTCCTCTCAGGAGGCCCCCGAGAACAGACTCCCGGACACCAGTTCGGCCACCTTGGCATCCCCCCCTGCCTTTGGAGGCCTTCCCTGAAGAGCCCGTGGCCCTCCCCAGCCAGGCCGTGACATTTGAAGACGATGCTTTTCGTTGGTTTCGTTCTGCCCCTTTTCCCAGCGAGCTCCCCCCCCCACCTCCGGTCTGCCATAACGGTTCCCCTTTTCGGGGGGCCGTGGATGACGGTGGCGGCGTCGCGGTGTCGCGCTCTCCTTCCCTCCTTCCTTCGCTCCCCTCTGGCGACGTGGCAGGGGGAAGACCTCCCTTCCCCTCTCTTCCCCTCCCCTCCTTTTTCACGTGATAAGTGTTCTCCAAGCCCCCCATCCCCTCGTCGGAACGAGGAACATTGACATGGACTGTCTCTCCCGTCCAAACTCTCCATCCTTGAACAGCGGGCACGCCTCGGATTCGTCAAACTCTGCATCCTCGGTGGGTCAAGAGTCTCAAAAAAAGTCCTTTCAACTCGGCATCCTTGTCTCGGAGAGTTCCGCCGGCCTCGGCACACATCCGGGAACGGTTTTTTTTTTTGCCTGCCGCTGAATCTTCCCTCCCACCCACTCCTTTGCTGGCTGCCTGTGCTTTGGAACAGGGGCCCAACCAGAGACCGAGTCCAATCAATTCTTTGTTCGCTGCTCACGCCCCATCCCGATTCGCCCAGGTCAAGAGAGCAATCTTCTGGGACTTCTCCGTTATATCCCAGTCCTCGGGTAGCTCCTCCTTACCACTCTCCCCCCCCCCCCGCCGCAGCGTTGTTATTATTATTATTTTTCTTTAAAATTTAAAATAATTTTATTTTCCCTCCCCTGCCTTCTTCCACTCGTCTATAGGAATCCTGTTTTTCAATGACACTAACTCCAAATCGGAAGTGGAAACTTTGGGGGGTGGGGAGAGAGGGGTGCGGCGTCCTTAATAAAAATCGATATTCTTAAAGACCCTTTTGGGTATTTATAGGAGGGGGCGCGTTTCTTAAGCCGAGGCGCGAGGATTGCAATCATCCGGAGATTCCCACTTCCTGGAAGCCAGCGCTGCAGCGCTTTCCCTCTCCGGAAGCTAAAGGCCGAAGTTGGACCGGATCGAGTTTTATTTTTTAATCAACTGGTGGGGAGGCTGAGGGTATGGATTGACAGTGGGGGGGGGCTGAGGGCCGGGGGGGTTGAACAGACAAGTCCCTTCTCCCCCCCCCTTCAGCCTCCTCTTCCTCCTCACCCCCCCACCCACCCACACGAGCAACTTCACGGTGCTGATTCTCTCTCTTGCGATTTTTACTCGACTTCGTGAATATAAATTTCAGTTGTATAATTAAAAAAAAAAGGACAAAAAAACAAAAAAGAAAAGAATTAAAAAAAACAAAAAGAACAAAGTGATTTTAGTATGAAAACGCAGGGACAGATAATAAAAACAACAAAACGACAACAACTAAAAAACAACCCCTCCCGTACTGCCCCCCCTTTTTTAAAAAAACAACAAACAAATACGTTGTATGGTAGTGAGCATAAAAAGGGTCATCGCTTTTTGTGTGATGACCGGACAGGTCATTTAATTATTATTTTTCTTTTTTTCTTTTTTTTCATATATCTTTCAATACTGTAATTAGCGCAGGTTTGGCGTCTTTCCCCCCCCCTTCTCTTGGTGAAACTTTTTAAACCATTCATATTTGCCAGGTGTTCTTTCTTTCTTTCTTTCTTTCTTTCTTTCTTTCTTTCTTTCTTTCTTTCTTTCTTTCTTTCTTCCCTCCCTCCCTCCCTCCTTCCTTTCTCTTTCTTTCTTTCTTTCTTTCTTTCTTTCTTTCTTTCTTTCTTTCTTTCTTTCTTTCTTTCTTCTCTGTCTCCCTCTCTCTCCCCCCTCTTTTTTCGTTCGTTTTCTGTTAAATGTTTGGACAGTTTTAAGAGGCCATCGCCTTTCAGCTCTGTCATTTCCTTGTTCTGTTTTCGATGAGATCAATAATAAAAAAAGTGCTTTAAAAAAACAACCACCACCCTCGATTTCTTTGCTTGCCGGTCTTGAGTGGAATTCTTTTGGGAGCCAGAAGTCCTCGGCTTAACGGCCACAATGGAGGTCAACATTTCTGTTGCTAAGCAAGACATACATTAAATGTTTGCCCCATTTTACGACCTTCCCTGGCCCCATCGTTAAGTGAACCACTGCAGTTGTTTGACTAGTCACACGGTTGTGAAGTGAACCCGGCTTCCCCCATATGAAGGTCGTAAAAGGATCAGGTCATCCCAGGATGCTGCGACCGTCATAAATATGAATCAGTTGCTGAGTGTCTGAATTTTGATCAGCTGGCCATGGAGACGCTACAGTTGTCGTAAGTGTGAAAAACGCTCTTAAGTCACTTTTTCCAGTGCTGTTGTAACGGACTGCTCGCTAAATGAACTCTTGTAAGTTGAGGACTAAGCTGTACAGGCAATGACAAGAATTAAGTCACCGTGGCCGTAAAATGGGTCATAGTGTGACTCAGCCTGATCTGGCAACATTTTTTTTTCTTCTTTTTACAGTGGTCATGGAAGCGTAGGTGGCAGTCGTAAAATGAGCACCACGTTTTTTAAGCAAATCCCTTGTCGGGTATGGCATGTTTTGGCTGTAAATCGGAAATAAATGCTGGTTTCCAGAGGAGGAAAAAGTCGTCAATCACGAACATGTGAACATGGGGTGCTCTTCAAACAGTCATTAAGTCGAAGACGTGAACGTGGTGTCTGGGTGTGGTTGCAGTTCCATCGTAAATACGTCCGTTCATGTTTTAGTAGAGTCCTAGTGGACGATCACTTGACTGAGCCAGCCGTGTGCAGCAGCAGCCAAAAAAGCTAACACAATCCTGGATGGTATAAACAGGCATAGAATCAAGATCACGTGAAGTATTAGTACCGCTTTATAAAACCCTAGGAAGGCCACACCTGGAATACTGCAGCCAATTTTGGTCACCCTATTACAAAAAAGATGTTGAGAGTTTGGGGAAAAAAAATGCAACTAAGATGGAGATTAAAACATGAAGAATGGCTGCAGGACTTGGGTTTGGCCAGTCTAAAGAAAAGAAGAAATAGGGGAGACATGATAGCAGCGTTCCAGTATTTGAAGGGCTATCACAAAAAAGAGGGGGTCAAATTATTCTGCAAAGCACCAGAGGGCAGGACCAGAAACAATGGCTGGAAACTGGTCAACGGGAGAAGCAACTGGAATTAAGAAGAAACTTTCTAATAGTGAGCACAATTAACCAGTGGAACAGCTGGCCTCGAGAAATCGTGGGTGCTCCCTCACTGGAGGTTTTTAAGAAGAGGCTGGACAGTCACTTGTCTGAGATGGCATAGATCCTCCTGCTTGAGCAGGGCAGAGACATCTCTTCCATTATCACAGCTAATTCTGTTCCGTTTCATCCAGACGGAGCGAGGCAAGTCAAAGCCAGGAGAGGGATCACTAATGGCCCAAGAAGGTAACTAGGACCATTCAGGTATTCTTGGCGCTAAAGTGTGTAGAAGTTAAGTAGATAGTTTAAATTAATCAGCACTTGAGTTTTTTCAGTGATAGGGTTGTCATGGCCCATTGGAGCCTGGAGAAGAAGGAGAAGAAGAGGGAGGAGGAGAGGGGGGGGAGGAGGAGGAAGAAGAAGAAGAAGAAGAAGAAGAAGAAGAAGAAGAAGAAGAAGAAGAAGAAGAAGAAGAAGAAGAAGAAGAAGAAGAAGAAGAAGAAGAAGAAGAATCTACTCCCCCCACAACAAAAATCAACTCCCTCCAAACCAGCCTCCAATGGGGCATGACAGGACTGAGAAATGCCTATTATTTACTGGGGGGGGGGGTGCACTACTCTGAAAAACACAGGTGTCTGTGTGTGTGTGTGTGTGTGTGTGTCTAAGCTGCTGAAAGATGTCTATCTCCAACCGATCTGGACAGACGTGCAACTTGCTGGACTCCAATTTTGCTGACGCAAGTAAGTTATGAGAAACCGGCCCGATTTGAATTGTCCAATCTGCCTCTATAAAGACGAGCCGTATCCTTGCTCCGGAGACTTCGCCTTGCTAGGAATATTAGCTCATCTTTCTGATAACGGCTCGTGTTCCATCTCTGCAGCCCCGGGAGAGAAAAGCGATACTCTCTCGTCTTTTTTAATTTCCTTTTGGTGGCACTGCTTGTGCCTTGTCTGGAGTGGGGGAGCCCAAATCCAGAGATGGATATCTGGGCAGACTTGAGAGACTGCACTGACAAGAGGCACAGGCTATCACCGAAGGCGGAGCGATACTCTTTAATATATTTGGTAATAAAAAGTTTTCGGGTGTGGCCCTTAAGTCTGCTCCAAACTTGTTTTTGTTGTATCTGTATGTGTGGGATGGAAGAAGGATACAAATCTTCAAGATGGACCATTATCCCCAGCACAGAAGTGCTACGTGTCAACAACTAAAGTCTCGTCAAGAATGAGAAGGACACTCCTCGGTTTGGTATACTATCTCTCCTGCTTCGTTGCATAATTTACTAATCCAGGACAGATATTTTATTGATCATCAGTTGGAAACTAATCAAAGAGGGAAGCAATCTAGAATTAAGGAGAAGCTTCCTGATGGTTAGTACAATTAATCAGTGGAACAACCTGCCTCCAGAAGCTGTGAATGCTCCAACACTGGAAGGTTTTAAGAAGAGACTGGACAGTCATTTGTCTGAAATGGTATAGGACTTCCTGCCTGAGTAAAGGGTTGGACTAGACAACCTCCAAGGTTCCTTCCAACTCTATTCTTATTCTTATTTGTCAACAAGACTCACCCGTCTCCCTCAATCCTTGGCCAGCCTGTTAGTTTTCGGATCGGCGGTATGAAGTCGGGCCTTACAGATTTGTCTTTACAACGGTGGCCTCTAAATCTTTCTCTCTCTCTGGCGTAGTGCCAGGGTCAACCCTGGTCACTGTAGCTCATCCCACAAAGCGCGGTTCAAGCCAGCCATGGCCGGCCTTAAGATAACTTTCGCCAAGAACTCTTTAGGGACTTGGGCATTTCTTCAGAACGGGCTGCGAGCGGAAGCATCTCACGTTCTTTGGGCCTTCCTTTCCCTCGGCACTCTAGGAAAACCAACCCTTTAGGAAAGCGAGAAGCTGGGAAAATCGAAAGAAAAGTGGGAAAGCAGCCTCTTCCGTTTGGAAAAGATGGGCAGGCACCTTGGTTTCAGCACCTGGACAGCTCCCGGAGCCAAGACACCCCTCTCTCCAGCCTCTTCCTAGCCAACTTGTTCTTCACCCAGTGGTCTCCTTCCTTTGGTCCTTCCCCAAGACTTGCGTGGGTCTCGTGGACCCCATCCTTCGTGGTTTTTTTTTCTTTTTCAGCATCCCCATCCCCCCCACCCCCGGGCTCCATGAAGCTTAGCACCACAAGCAGGTGGGGAGGCGACATGGTGAAAGGAAAGGGATGGGTGTTGAGTGGGAAGGAAAGGTTGGCTCTCGAAAGACGACCCCCCCTCCGTTCGAGTAGGGGCGGGTCCTTCTTCTCCCTTCCCCGTTATTGATATGGGGCTTCGTTGGGTATCCTGGAGGAGTCGGGTGGAGCTGGCATCGCTGATTGGCTTCCCGGCTGTCAGCTGGCTGTGCTTTTTTTTTTTTCCCCTTCTTCTTCTTCTTCCTTTTTTTTTTTTTTTTAAAGAGGGGCGAGGTTCACTAACCGGTTGCTCTTGACGTTTCCATTTCGCTCTCTCCAAGCCTGTCGGCGACCCCCACGAGAGAAAAGCCCCGGGAAGCGGAGGAGAGAAGAGCATCTACCGATCCTCCGAGCCGGGAAAGAGGGAGAAGGAGGAAGAAGAGGAGGAGGAGGAGGAGGAGGAGGAGAGAGGCCCACGCAAGCTAAGTAGCTCCCAGCCCCTTCTGGATCTCCCTTCGCCAGGCTCTGCGGCTCGCCCCCAGCTCCGGGCTGCCTTCTGCGCGCCCGCGCCATGCTGGGGTGCAGGAAAGGAGGCTCCCGGGGGGCGAGCTGATGCGGATCGCCTCGGCTTCCAGCCGGAGCTGGGAGACCCCGGCCTCGCCTCCGCCTGGGGCGCGCGGCGGCCTCGCCGAGCCTCGCCCCTGAGCGCGGCGGCGGCGACGGCGGCGGCGCCTTGCATCCTCCTTGCTTCCAGAGCCGAGCCGCAGCCCGCCCGCCCGCCCGCCTTCGCCAGCAGCAGCAGCAGTAGCAGCAGAGCCCCAGTACCGCCGCCGCCTCCAGCCCCACCAGAAGCCCAGGCTTCCTCCCTCCCTCCTGGCGCTGGGATGCGTCTTCCCCTTTGCAGCTCCGAGGGCCAGCACCGCGCGCTTGGAGAAGGGGCACCAGCATGGCACGCTTCGGAGAGGACCTGCCCAGCCGCTATGGAGGTGGCGGCGCGGGGGCCGCCCCTGGGCCCGGCGGGGCCCGCGGGGGCAGCCGCCAGGGGGGCCCCCCCGGCCAGCCGGGCCCGCGGCCCCAGGTATACAAGCAGACCAAGGCGCAGCGCGCCCGGACAATGGCTCTTTACAACCCCATTCCGGTCAAGCAGGACTGCTTTACAGTCAACCGGTCGCTCTTCATCTTTAGCGAGGACAACGCGATCCGCAAATACGCCAAGCGCATCACGGAGTGGCCATATCCTTGCGGGAGGGGGGACGGGCGGGGTGGGTGGGTGGGGGGCTTGGGATTCTCCTCCCCTCTCCCCCCCCACCGCTTGTCATCCCAGGTATCCTCCTCCATCCCCGATGGGACAGGTGTGGATGTGGAAAAGGCGGGGTGGGGTGGAGCTCCAGGAGAACCGCTGCCTCTTTCCTGGGTCAGGGCAGGAGGTCCTCCAGCCTTGGGGATGGGCGTGTCTGTTGGCACGCTTGGCCTGGCCCGAGAGGACCCTGCTCTTCCTAGCAAGCAGTAGTAGGACAGCTGAGAGAGAGGAAGGGGTCCCCCAAAGCATCCCTTTTGGGGAGCAGTAAAGATTGCGAGAGGCCTCTGTGAAAAGGGACATGAGCGTCTGTCTCTCCATCTCTTCTCCAGTCCCTGAGCTTCTTTGAAGTCCCTCTAGACTAAAGTAAAACCACTTTGGACAGCTTTTCTGCTTTGGTTTGCAAGAAAAGGAGGTTTTTTTTTTTTAAAGGGGTGCATGGGTGAGTTCCCACACAGGACAGTGAGGGGTCTCTGCCCCCATTGACCACTTTGGTTGTGGGAATTGTTCTCATAGAGGCGTCCGTTCCATGGGGCTGTGTGTGTATGGCTGCTCCTGCAATAACCGAGTTGGAAGGGCACCTTGGAGGTCTTCTAGTCCAACCCTCTGCTCCAGTAGAAAACCCTACAACCTTTCAAACAAATGGTTGTCTAATCTCTTCTTAAAAATCTCCAATGAGGGAGCATCCACAACTTCTGGGGGCAGGTCGTTCCACTGATTGATTGTTCTCACTATCAGGAATTTAGATCTAGGGTTGCTTTTCTCCTTGATTAGTTTTCATCCATTGCTTTTTTGTCTTGTCCTTCTGGTGCTTTGAAAAATAGATCTCCCCCCCCCTCCTCTCCCTTGGAGTGAAGGAAGAAGCTGTTTTTATTTCTTCCTCCTCTGGTGTCAGTTTGACCTTTTCTGTTTGTCTAGAAAGAGAGGGAAGGGGGTATTCCCACGTTCCCCACGGCATTTTTGCCACTGATGCAAAATGCAAAAAATCAATTCGCTGCCACCTTAGCATTTGCCCCTGGTGAACGATAACACAGTTTGGATCTGCTGCTGCTAACTGTTGCAAGTTGTCACTTCTGAAACCTGAATTTGTGGCTCAATGCAATGTGGGAACATGACCGCGGGTTGCCTCAGCCAAAGGAATCTAGGCTGAAACAAGCCACTTTGTACAGGAGGCCATGAGTTATGTTTTGTATGCTGCAGTTTGTGTCTTGGTAGGAGGGTCACTTTCTGTCCATTGTGACTTGATCAGTGGTTAGAACAGATCACAGTTGGGGTCTGATGAATCAATCCAGACACCTATTTTAAATCCAGACGCTCTTTCATTGGGTGCAAAGAGAAGCACATGCCCCCTTGCTTCTCTTTCTGCCCCTTGGCCTTTGGAGCAGGGGAGGCAGTTGAGATGGCCCATTTCTCTTAGCTGGCCAGTTTGGGAGACCACATTGGCCTTCTTGAAGTCAAGAAGGAACTTTCAACTTGAGATTGGGTTTAGGTTGCTAAGGAGCGTCTCCTCGCTTGATCTGCACGTGTTGCACGAAGCAATTCCCCAGGAAGAGCCTGTTGTTTTCCTTTGATCTGAAATCACAGAGCTAGTAATTTTTTCACCCGACAAGCAACAAGGGCTCTCCTCTTAACAACCCAGCACGGGTGCAGGTTGCAGCAACCTTTTCTTAGACAGCTGAAACACCGGGGGGGATATACGTATGCTGAGAAAGCACACCTAAGCCAGCCAGAATTCACATTGGCTAAGAGGGTGGGTCGAAGGGAAATACGTGTGTCTACACATATAAATATATATAGTAGGGACAGGTTCCAACATTGCTTCAGCGGATTTTGAAGCAAGATTCAGGAAGACCTCGGGGCAAAGGAGACAGCCTGTCATGCAAAGTTGCAAGATGGGTCTGTGGCTTCTTCTCTTTCCTAGAGTGGGTGGGCGTGGAAAGCAAACGTTGGCTTGGATAATTCAGACAAGACTGAATCCATGGAGGAGAAGTTTAGGGTTAGTTCAGAGAGCAAGGAAAACATGTTCTTCTTGGTTCTTTTCTGCTCCCTGATCTTCTGCTGGAAGTCAGGTCAGGTTTCAAGTTGGACAGGAAAGTCCGATGGAAAAGCCAGGGGTTTCTCCCCCCCCCCTTACAAAATCGGTCTTCTCTCCAATCCGGATCAGAAATAGCTAGACCTTTTTTCTCCCAGCATCACAGGCTCGGTTTTGTATTGTGTATTTGGCACCGAGGCCTTTGGGTAGCTAGTTCAGAATGGCACCCCAGATCCCTGATAATTTCTTCTCAAAGTCCATAGAACAAACTAAGCATCTGAGAAATGAATTTGGTGACTGTGGTTTGTAAGTCATGATATTGTCATTGCTATCATACTTGTCTGGGTGGGGTGAATCCAGCCACTTCTGGCTTATTTCCAAAACTGAGGGGGAAGATGTTAAAACAAATCAAGATTTAAAATGAGCTCTGTTCCCTTGTTCTTGTGTTCAGCTACTACCTAACTTTCATCAAGAATGTTGGGCGGTTTGGTGCCATTCTGCAGCTTGTAAACTCTGAAGCCTTTGCTTTAATAACTGCTCATATTTATCAAGCCATTATCAGCTTGCAAAAAGGGTCCTTAAAAACGTACACGAGGCAGAATGAGAGGCTTTAGAATTTTACAGATGGAGGTAAACTGGAGAGAAGAGGGCAGATCATGTTAAGTTAAAAAAAAAATATCCATCTTTATTTAATAATATGATAGCTGCAGGAGAAAGTTTTGATTGCTGCTTTTTGAAGGCTTAATCAACCAAGAGACCCTGAACAATCAAAAGCAGAAGGCCTTTCCATTCTCTTCTGCCTTTTTTCTTCGCTCTTCCTCCAAAGCAAAGAAAATCTCCTGCTTGATTAGAGAAGAACAAGGCTTTCCTTGAAGTAATCTGCCTAAAACGCTAACTGTAACCCTTTTATATGTACTTGGGCTTAAAGGTGAGGATGGATTTGGGAAATTGGGATCACTGATCGAGATTCAGTATTGGAAAAGTTGGGTTGGTTAATGCTGGTGCCTTTATGAACCTTGTCTTTGTGAGTTTTTCCTTAACCATTGCCTTCACTCCCTTTGAATATATGATCCTGGCTACCATTATAGCTAATTGCATTGTTCTGGCTTTGGAGCAACATCTCCCTGATGGAGATAAGACACCTATGTCAGAGAGGCTGGTGAGTATCAAATATTTTGGTTTTGAGAGAGAAATATTTTCCTTCCTTCCTTCCTTCCTTCCTTCCTTCCTTCCTTCCTTCCTTCCTTCCTTCCTTCCTTCCTTCCTTCCTTCCTTCCTTCCATCCTTCCGCCTTATTCCAGGGCACCTCAAAATTATAGAATTTGTTTCTATTCTGTTCTGTTCTACTCTACTCTACTCTACTCTACATTCTATTCTATTCTATTCTATTCTATTCTATTCTATTCTATTCTATTCTATTCTAAGCCATAGTGGCGCAGTGGTTAGAATACAGTATTGCAGGCTAATTCAGCTTAATGCTGGGAGTTCGATCCTGATCAGCTCAAGGTTGACTCAGCCTTCTTTTCTTCCAAGGTTGGTAAAATGAGGACCTAGATTGTTGGGGGCAATATGCTGACTCTGTAAACTGCTTAGAGAGGGCTGTAAAGCACTGTGAAGTGGTATAAAGTCTAAGTTCTATTCTATTCTATTCTATTCTATTCTATTCTATTCTATTCTATTCTATTCTATTCTATTCTATTCTATTCTATATTCTATTTGGCCAATCCATCGATTGGTAACAGTGGTGCCCTTTGGTTTCTTTCAGGACGACACCGAACCGTATTTCATTGGAATATTTTGCTTCGAAGCGGGCATAAAGATTATCGCTCTGGGTTTTGTTTTTCACAAAGGATCTTATCTCCGCAATGGCTGGAATGTGATGGATTTTGTGGTGGTGCTTACAGGGTAAGTCACTTACCCCCCTCCCCCCACCCTCTCTTTCACTTCTCTCTTGCTCCTGAATGAAATTTGGTGAGCGTTCTCTTGCTCTGGGAGTGATGTGCGTCAAAGAGGATGTGGGTTATAGCAAAGTTACAAGCTCTGTTTAGAAAGCTCCACTTTGAAAAGAAGTGTGATTGTCGCCGAGAAGGTGGAAGCACTTTGGTACCCATTGATGGAGTGCACTTCCGGGGAGCCGATGAAGCTTTGCTTAATAGAAAAGACGCAACTCTGGTTATTTTTACTTTTTTTAACACATCGCCCTGTCTCTTGAACACAACCTGACAGTTTTACAATGAGGAAGTCGTAAGAAGGAGGGGAAAAAAAACCAGATTTCTTTAGAGTCAGCTCTTTTCTTTTTCTATGGCCAAAATCGACCTGGTGTTGGCAATGATTTAATGTCAAAACGAGCAGAGGGTCTGGAGTCTGGAAGGACGGTGAAAAAATGGGGAATGAGGTTGGTTTTGGAAAATATTGGAAAATATTACGGTTGGAAGCCTTCTCACACAGGGTCTTGCTGACCCAGATTTATTGCAGGGGGAAAAAAAGAGAGATTAAGCTACCAAACCTTAGAAACTGGAGGTGTGTTTGCATATTAGCATCAGTTTATCAGTAAGTTTGCTACCAGAGAAGATTCTTTGATCTTGCTGACCCTTTCTTTGTTAACAGAACAGGGCCTGTGCATGTGTCCGGAGCCTGTTAACCTGTGTGCTTTGCAATATTACCACTTAACTTGTTGTGCTTTGCAATGCCACCATTATCTTTTCCACCTCCCACCGTGTGAACCTCTGTTATGGCTTTGTTGAGACGAAGAAACGGCTATTGTTTTTTTGTTGTCGTTGTTTGTTTGTTTGTTCTAGGATTAATTTTAATGAAGCTTCAGTCGTTGTTCTGCAGGCTCTGTTGTGATCCATTTGGGTTAAACGAACGTTGGAATAAATCCTGAGTTAACCCCCCCCCCCGAAGCTCCGAAATATTTGCTGACCCACACTTTCATTGACTGTTTTTGGTCTACAAATGATTTATTGCCCTAGCATAATTAAAATCCAGACGGTTTGGGTGTTTACCCTGATATCTAGAGCATTGCAAAGTCTGCTGTTTCATTTCCCCCTCAAATCTGGTAGCAAGCTTTAGTTGATTACTCAGCTTGATTTGCAAACTAAGGCAGGCCATTTAAGGCCTGAAAGTTGCTTACATGTCTCTCCCTCCCTCCCTCCCTTCTTCCCTCTCCCAAGCCTCTAAAAACTGCCACCAGTTGTACTACTTGACGTAAGCAGGAAGGTGAAAATGCTCCTTGCGTTAAGGGCGACACCCAGTCACTAGGGTGAACTCAACCGTGCAGTTTTCTTGGATGAAAGACAGAAGTGTTTATCAATACACCGAGCAATAGGTTGAACTATGATTCATTTTAATTAAGCTTCAGCTTCAATCCAACTTTATCTCCAGGCTGTGCCAACTTCTTTATCTTGGCCCACCCATTTTGAGAGATGAACTGGAAACAAAGGCCAGGATGTTGTTCTGTTATTCCTCCTCCTCCTCCTCCTCCTTTCCCTCTCCACAGACTCCACTCTTTTCTAGCACTGATGAAGTTACCTAGTTGGATCATGAAACATCTGCAAGGGAACAACCAACCTCAGAGAGCCTCAAGGACCCGTCATTTCAACTCTGAGCTACATATATTCTCCTCTGATTCTGCTTGGGAATTCTTCATGCAGAAAAGCAGAATCAATAACCTGTTCCCGTTCCGACTCCCAGGAAATGGAGAAACAAATTATTTTTTCTCGGATCCCGAGGAGCAATCTGTACCGTGTTCATGAGTGGTTGACTTTTCTTTCCCATTCTCCATGAATTTGTTTAAGCCCAGTTAAATGACTGATTCATTGAACCTGCTTCACAGATGTATTTGAGCAGCAGACTGCTAATGCTGAAATCAGATTATCATTTTTTTAAAAAATAAGAATTATAAAAAGGGAAGGTGACAGGCTACCCTTTAGTAGAGGCCCACAGAAGGAATTTATTTATGTCCATCTTTTGACAAAAAGCCAGAGGCTTAACACTTTTCATCGTTGCTAACTGTGGCTTTCCTCAGTTTCACTTGTGTTCTACTAAGTGCAATCACACTAGCAAAGCAATCCTAATTCCTCCTACTCAAAATCTCGGAGGAAATTTCGTTGAGGCCACTTGGAGCTTTTTCTGTGTCCTAATGTGTCACAGATAAACCTTCAGGTGATCTCAACAACTCGCTAAAAGAATGCAAATGACCAGCGGTCTGCAAGGAGTATAAATCCTTCCATTTCCCCCACCATCCAAACTGAAGAAGCTTCTTGGATGAGAAGCGAAACCTCTTCAAAAGAAAAACAAGGAAGTCCAGTTTTGAAAAAAAGCACCTTTGGGACAACCATGACCTGGAGGACAGGGAATGTCCCTAGACGTTCTTCCTGTTTTCTTCCATAAATTCCAGGTCAACCTTGACCACCTTTGCAGGATCACGGTCCAGGATGGGATGTTCATAATAGAACGGGTGTGACGTGGGCCCTTTTAACGTTGTCTTGCTCACGTGTGCCTGGGCTATCTTAAAAGTGTTTGGATCGAAGGCAGAACTGCGCCGAGCTCGGTTAGACTCCTAGCATAAGAAATCCAGCCTCTGCATTCATGATATGAGTATTCCTTTGAAGTTCAAGTCAGTTAATGTCAGAGCATTTGCTTCTCCTGGTGCCTCTAGCTGGGCTGCATTGAAACGGTCTTGTATACCAGGCTCCTGCTAAGGAACCAGTGGGAGAAAAACTGCGTCCCTCTTCATCTTTTTTTCTTCTTCTTCTTCTTTCCTTTTTGGTGGCTGCTGTGACATTTCTTGACAATGCACCTCCACAGGGAAGAGCTTGTCTGTCAGCACTGGGCGGCTTCCTTTTTCCAGCTTTGTTCCGATTGAAAGCAGAAGGAACGGTCTCCTGTTCCTTCCATCACGAGTGGATGAAGATCTGGATGTGGATGGCTTAATTCCAACTGGGAATGAGCCATGCGGATTTTGCAATGGGGGGGCTGGTGGTGGTGGTGCAATGGATGAAGAGTTAAGACCGCTGGGTCTGTCACCCGGAAGGTGGGCAGTTTGAGACCTGAGCGCCACGTGATGGGGTGAGCCCCTGTTCCTGCCCCAGCTCCTGCCAACCTGGCAGTTGAAATAGGGGATGTATTTTATCAAGACTTGGAAAAACAAGGTGGAGATTGGGGTTTTAATGTGTACTGTTAAGCAAATTGGACCAGAGAACACCTTGTTTTACTAAGCGCTTATGGATTGTAGATATAAAAAAATTAATAAAAAATATTATTTTAAAAAAGCATGCAAATGCGGGTAGATCAATAGGTACCACTTTCAAGGATCCTTGGAGCTCCCAAAGCTTGCTTGTTTTCTTGCAGACGTTTCATTACCCAAACTAAGTAACATCATCAGTGCACTGTGCACTAGTACCTATGATGTTATCTAGTTTGGATAATGAAATGTCTGCAAGAAAACCACCATGCTCAGAGAGTACCAAGGACCCCATAATTGTCCTCCTCCTTCTCCTCCTCCTCCTCACACAGCTTATCCCCTTCTATACATCTTGCAGATGTTTCATGACCCTCCTAGTTGGGTCATGAAACATCTGCAAGAAAACCATCAAGCTCAGAGAGTACCAAGGACCCCCTAGTTGTCGTTGTCCTCCTCGTCGTCGTCCTCCTCCTCTCCACACACCTTATTCCCTTCTAGCAGTGATAATGTTACTTAGTTGGGTCATGAAACATCTGCAAAAAACCCACCAAGCTCAGAGAGTACCAAGGATCCTATAAATGTCCTCCTCCTCCTCCTCTCCACACCACCTTATTCCCTTCTAGCACTGATGACGTTACCTAGTTGGGTCACGAAACATCTGCAAGAAAACCACCCAGCTCAGAGAGTACCAAGGACCCCCTAGTTGTCGTTGTCCTCCTCCTCCTCCTCCCTCCTCCTCCTCCTCCTCCTCCTCCTCCTCCTCCTCTCCACACCACCTTATTCCCTTCTAGCACTGATGACATTACCTAGTTGGGTCACGAAACATCTGCAAGAAAACCACCCAGCTCAGTGAGCACCAAGGACTCTTCATTTCAACCCTGAGGCAGAAATGTTCTCTTCGACTTGATTGTATGGTATTGTCTGCTTTTGTCCAGTTTTGCTAAATATCACTGCCGGCTTTAGCACAGGCCCTCGGAAGGGACAGCTAATGACCAGCACAGCAGGAGCCAGGAATGCAGCAAAAACTCTGACCAGAGAAAGCTTCTGCAACGCTCTGATTGCTCCTGCTCCTAAAATATGTTTATGGTGCTTTCAGCTAAGAAACAATAAATAAATGATTATTACGCAACGGAGCCCGAGATATAAAAACGCCTCATTCCGTACAAAACTTGACATTTCTCTCCCTTCCCCCCCATCTCTCTTTCTCCCTCCTTGGTCCTCTGCTGCGTTTCTTACGACAAACTTTAACCCTGCTTTTCTTTCCTGCCAGTTCAGTTCTTTTAATTTGAAGCAGGAAGCAGGTTATCAATGTTCCGGCCACGATAATAATGGAGGAAAGTCGTTTTGAGACTCTGCCGTTTGACTGTCTACGAGAGAGAAAATTGATACAGGAAGGTGGATAGAACAGGGTCCTTAACAGTGTGGCTGGCATCTCGAAAGAGGCTCATTAATCACAGTTCTGGTTTTGCACGCGTTAAGGGGACAATTAAAATAGAACGCTTGGCGACAGAGCATTAGAAGACTAGGGAAGGCGATGAACATTTGGGTAAAGGGAAAAGTAAAGATAAAAGTTTCTCCTGTCCAGTTGTGTCCAGCTGTAGAAGGGCAGGGGTCATCTCCATGACTATATGCCGCGGCGCATGGAACGCTGTTACCTTCTCACCAAAGTGGTACCTATTCATCTACTGTGTTTGAACAGCTAGGTGGATCTGGAGCTGGAGCAACGAATGGGAGCTCACCCGTTGCTCAGCGCTCGGGACTTGAACCCGGGCTGTCAGCTTGCCAGCTGAGAAGCTCAGCATCTTTGCCCCTTGAGCCATCGTGTCCCTTTGGAGTAAGGATGGGAAAGCAATCCTTTCCTTGACCCATGTCTGCAAGCATTTGCAAGGCAAGTGACGGTGTGATGGACTGATCAAAGTGGACTGACAGTGTGGTATAACCTTCCTCCTCCTCCAGTTTTCCTCCTGGCGCTAAGCCGATCTTTCTGAGAATCTGGAGACGGGAGAGGTGGACCAATAGCCTGGCTTACTTTGTTACTTCATCTGAAAATGTTCCTTAAAAATTGAGGGGCTGTCCTAGAGAAGAGGGGTCCAGCCTATTCCGCCATGCACCCGAGGGCAGGACAAGAAGGAAAGGATGCAAACTCCTGCTTGAGCAGGGGGTTGGACTAGAAGACCTCCAAGGTCCCTTCCTACTGTGTTATTCCGATAATAAACTGGTCTTGGAAACAATGCAGGACAAACTGGCTGCCTGGTGAAGCAGAGAGTTTAAATGGGATGGATGGAGATGGACAAACAGCCACTCTGTCCGGAAAAGGCAGTTCTGATGCAAAGGCAAGAACACAAAAATCCGAGAACAACCAGTTATCGCTTCGTACAGATGTGGCACGAACTCTCGTCTCCTTCAGCCCTTGAATTTTTATTTTATTTTTTTTTTAATATATTTTTTTTTTCCGGGAAGGAAAGTTGGACGAGGCGTCGTTGTTGCAATTTGTCCAAGATCCCTGATAAAACATTAACATCATCGTTTTTTCAGCGGCCATTAAAAGTCAATTACATTAATGGGGCTGGGCTGGAATTATGCTGAAAGTGTGGGACTGGTCAGGACTAGTAGCTAGGCTGAAGTAGCCCCTTGGTACTGCAGCCCGTGCATTCATCACTCTGCGGACAATTTTCTTGCTGGCTCATTTTTTTTTCCACCGGCCGGGCCAGTCTCTCTTCATTCTTACTTCCGTTGACTAGGTGAAGAGGCGTCAATGAAATATATTGTATTTATCAAGCTATTCTGTTTTGCTTGCTGCATTTTTTTTAAAAAAAGCAAGGAAAGTTAACAGAATAACAGAGTTGGGAGGAACCTTGGAGGTCACCTAGTCCAACCCCCTACTCAAGCAGGAAACCCTGTACCATTGCAGACGAATACCAAGATCAACTGACCGGTGAAAGAAAGGGAACAAACATCTGAATTTACAGAATAACAGTTGGAAGGGACCTTGGAGATCTTCTAGTCCAACCCCCTGCTCTATTGGTATAACGTTGAGCAGGGGGCTGGACTAGAAGACCTCCAAGATCCCTTCCAGTTCTATTCTATTCTATTCTATTCTATTCTATTCTATTCTATTCTATTCTATTCTATTCTATTCTATTCTATTCCATTCCATTCCATTCCATTCCATTCCCTATTCTATTCTATTCTATTCTATTCTATTCTATTCTATTCTATTCTATTCTTTCAGCGTCACCCAAGACCATCAGCCTGTCCCTTTTCGGATGCCGGAGTGTGCGTTGTGTCTGTGTATCTGTGTGTGTGGGAAAGGGAATTCTGAAGTCCAGCTGGACAAATCGGCTAATTGGGCAGCCGTTACAGAAAGAACTGTTGATGCATAAAGTCCTTCCTGGCATCCAGAGAAAACATTAATGCATTCTGAGGTTGGCTTTTAGGGCACCAAAGAGAATTAATGGTTCCTTCTTTGCCTGGTGATTTTTTTCCTTTTTTTTTTAATGACAGGGTGGAGGGGGGGGCAACGTCTGACAGCGCAGTGACTGGAAAACAAGGAATAAATTGCTTCTCTTTTCTGACACCAAAATTTCCACCATATGAGTTGAGCTGTCCAATCTGGATAACAAGAAATCACCCACATAGTGTCTGATGGTGTTCCCCCCCCCCCCGTTGAGAAATAGAGCTGATTTTTTCCTCTCCCAACTCATGATAGCTTATCCGTCCATTCTTCCAAGGTTATAATTTGGTTTGATGCAAAACTAGACAGGCCAAAGTGAAGCTTTTCAAGCGTTGATGTAACCTCTTCATGCTGCCCTGCTGATGGTTTTGGTAAGGCAGCCCTGTCGTTTGGTTCCTTAAAAACCTTAAGCAACCATGGTTGATTGGATATGAATCTAGCCATCTAGGGTTTGTGTGAATCCCAAACAATGAATGGATAAGCTACGGTTTTGTTTCAACGGGTTTTGGGAACTCAACTTTTATAAATCATATGAATGAAGGCTTGCCTATAGAAGTTGTGGGTGCTCCACAACCTGGAGGTTTTCAAGAAGAGATTGAACAACCCTTTGAAAAATCAGGAGAAAGCTGAATTGTTAGGCGATTGTTAATTACCAGTGCTGACTCTGTGTTTAGCCCACTTGACTGCTTGTATTTTTACCAATAAAGCATGATAGAGAGGATGCGTGCCAGGATCACGTTATCCAGCATTTATAGCTTGCAAGATAATATTTTGACTGTTTTATTGTGCTGTTTGCTGTGATGTTGCTTGGGGAGGGTGTCCTGCCAATGGTTTTGGGGATTTGGGCAAAAAAACACAAAAAAACAACAACAACCAAGCTCTGGAAATGCAGCAGATGATAAAAAGAAAAGGGGAAAAAAATGGAATTTAAAGATCCAGGTTGAGAAGATGAGAGCCTGGACTTCAAAGCAAATAGATGTGGGGAAAAAAATCACATATATGTGATGGGGTGAAACAGAATGTTAATAGTCCCCAACTTACAACCATTTGTTTAGTGACCGTTTGAAGTTACAATGGCAATGAAAAAAAGTGACTGTTTTTCACAGGATCGCGTGATCAAAATTCAGACGCTCGACAACTGACTCGTATTTATGACGGTCGGGGCGACCTGGGGTGTATGTGTGTGTGTATCACGTGATCTCCTTTTGCGACTCCTGGCAAGCAACGGGGAAGCCAGACCCACTTAACAACCCTGTCACTAACTTAACCCCTGCCATAATTCGCTTAACGGCCATCGTAATATGGGGCGAAATTCACGGTCTTTCTTATCAACAGAGATTTTGCAGTCGTA
Organism: Crotalus tigris; assembly: GCF_016545835.1. NCBI lineage: Eukaryota > Metazoa > Chordata > Lepidosauria > Squamata > Viperidae > Crotalus > Crotalus tigris. The sequence goes on along the minus strand of NW_024100519.1, from coordinate 220,643 downwards.
AGTCAAGGATCTCTCCTATGCTGTGGGACTTCTACTTTTTTCCCACCGATCCATTGGATAGGATGACCATTGGAAATATGTCCTCCATTGGAATCCTTTATTTATTTACTATTCAGTTCTCATAGTCCACCTTCACCCCGGATCGCTGGACAGGTTACAGCAGAAGATCCAAATTTTAGAGACTTTCTGGAAGGAATTGAAACAAGAAGTCCTTTTTTTTTTTTTTTTTTTGCTCTCTGGCTCTTTTGAAGTTCTTCCATGCTATTTATTGCAGGAATTGGAAGCTCGGAATTGGCAACTAGGTTAGAAATAATAGAACGGCCTCAAATGTGGAAAAAGAAGAATGCTGTTCTTGGCAAAGCGCAAAACTTGGCACCATTTTCCAGCTACCTTTAAAGAGACCTTCTTTTCATTAAATCTCTAATTTAATGAAAAGAAGGACCTGGGATGACATATAGAAGTGTTCTAATATTTGAGGGGCTGCCACAAAGAAGAGAGGGGGGATGTCGACCTGTTCTTATACCATTTGAGACAAATGGCGGTCCAATCTCTTCTTGAAAATCTCCAGGGATGGAGCACCCACAACTTCTGAAGGCAATCCATTCTACTAGTTCAATCAATCAATTGTAATAGACCTGGAAGGGACCTTAGAGGTCTTCTAGTCCAACCCCCTGCTCAATCTTATACCATTTCAGACAGGTGGCTGTCCAATCTCTTCATTAAAACTTACAGTGTTGGAGCAACTCACAACTTCTGCTGGCAAGCTGTTCCACTGGTTAATTGTCCTCACTGTTAGGAAGTTTCTCCTTAATCCCAGGTTGCTTCTCTCTTTGATCACTTTCCATCCATTGTTCCTTGTCCTGCCTTGTGGTGCTTTGGCAGATAAGTTGACCCCCTCTTCTTCTTCGTGGCAGCCCCTCGGATATTGGAACACTGCTAACAGGTCACCCCTAGACCTTCTCTTCTTTAGACTAGACTTGCCTGGTTCCCTCAGGCGTTCATCATAAGCATTAGCCTTCAGACCCCTTATCATCCTGGTTGCTTTATTGGAAGACTGCTATCCTATCACCCCCCCCCCCAGTTTTTCTCTTTTTTAGACTACATTCTTCTTTCATGTTTTTTTTTCTTTTCGAGACTTTCTGCTATGGGGAAGACTATTTTCCTTTCAGACACAAAACCAGAGATTGCATTTCAGCAAGCCAAAGATTGTGGCCCAAACTCCTTCCTTCCTTCCTTCCTTCCTTCCTTCCTTCCTTCCTTCCTTCCTTCCTTCCTTCCTTCCTTCCTTCCTTCCTTCCTTCCTTCCTCCCTCTCTGTACCTGCTAGCCTACTTGCCTTCCTACTTTCCTTCTCTCCCTCCCTTCTCTCTATTTCTCCTTCCTTCCTTCCTTCCTTCCTTCCTTCCTTCCTTCCTTCCTTCCTTCCTTCCTTCCTCCCTCCCTCCCTCCCTCCCTCCCTCCCTCTCTTTCTCTCTTCCTTCCTTCCTCTTGGTACGTGCCAGCCTACTTGCCTTCCTACTTTCCTTCTCTCCCTCCCTTCTCTCTATTTCCCACGCCTGTAGAATTCGAGGAAGCTTACTCCTTACTTCTTTCCACTGGAAAGAAATTACTTCTGGGGTAAATAGAGCCACCCGCTGGGGAAGGAAACCGATTCCAGCCCACCTTTTCTCCAAACCGTTTCAGGGTTTGTCAGAAACCCTTTTAGGCTGGATCCTTGGAAAGAAACATTTCCTATGGAGAGACCGTTTTCCCGAAAGGACACAGAAGAATGCCTTCTCGGGATATTTAAAGCCTGCCTATTTTTAACAGGGCGCACTGGCAAGATTAGCGGTTTGATCATTTATGATAATTTCCTTCGGGGCGAAAATATCTTTCATTAGCACTGCCATTCAAGGCAGGGGGTTATTAAATCCTACGTTCGGAATTTCATCCTTTGCTTGGAGGGCAGAGACAAATTTTTTTAAAGAATCGCCTGCAGGCTAGCCATTTTAGCCACGAGTGGAATCTGAGCCTTGCATATATTACCTGTGGAGGAATTTGACTTCATTTAGAGACAATTATGCAGGTTGTGACAGGGTGGCCTTAGACCTCCCTATTAAAGCAGCCGCTTCCCTGTGGCTCTTAAGGCTTCCTGTTGCTTTTCTTTAATGCTGGCTTCTAATTGATTGCGCTGGCCTGGAATGCTTTGTCAATGCTCAAGCAGGAGACTTAGACCATTTCAATCATTCAATCAATCAATCAATCAATCAATCAATCAGAATAGAGCTGGAAGGAACCTTGGAGGTCTTCTAGTCCAGCCCCCTGGCTCAAGCAGGAGAATCTATACAATTTCAGACAAGGGTCTGTCTAGACTCTAGTGTGTCTTCTTCAAAACCTCCAGTGTTGGAGCACCCACGATTTCTGAAAGCAACTTCTGTTCTACTGGTTAATTGTCCTCACTGTTAGGAAGTTTCTCCTTCGTTCCAGGTTGCTTCTCTCCTGGATTTAGTTTCCATCCGTTGTTTCTTGTTCCTGCCTTCCGGTGCTTTGGAAAATAAATTGACCCCCTCTTCTTTGTGGCAGCCCCTCACATACTGGAACACTGTTATCCTGTCCCCCCCCCCACACACACATAGTGGCTCTTCTTTGCACTTTGCCCCCAAAGTCTCAACACCTTGTCATAACGCCTCTCCTTGGCCTGGTAAATGATTCAGCAAGTGATACTTACCTTTCAAACACACTTTCAAATCCCACTTTCAGGTAGCCGTATATATAAAAGGAGATTTTATTTCATTTCCCTTGAAGAGCACAGTCAAAGGTACCAGGTGCAGAAAAACACTTAGCTTCTAGGCAGTTTTGATCAAACACCGGCCACTCTGACCTCATTTTTTTTTTTTTTTTGCTGTTGCACAAACAGCCTGGAATCATCCCAGTTTCCTTGACCGCGTGCCCTCTCTCCTGGAAAAGGCAAAGCATTCATCTACTTTGGGAGATATTGGGGATATTTATTTATTTATTTATGTATTTTGGTGTCTCCAGGTCAGTCTTGACTCCTGGGCAATCATCTGACTGAGATAGTATAGGGCTTCCTGCTTGAGCAGGGGGTTGGACTAGAAGACCTCCAAGGTCCCTTCCAGCTCTGTTCTGTTCTGTTCTACTCTACTCTACTCTACTCTACTCTACTCTACCCTACCCTACCCTACCCTACCCTACCCTACCCTACCCTACTCTACTCTACTCTACTCTACTCTACTCTATTCTACTCTACTCTATTCTTCCTAGGGCTAAGGGCGAGTGACTGGCCCAAGGTCAGCCAGCTGGCTTCATGCCTAAGACCAGAATTTGTGGTCTGCCTTCTGAGGCTTTCCACCACTATATCAAACTAGCTCTCCTTCCACCCATATTATCCTATTAATTAAGGGGTTGTTCTCTTCTTTAGAGAAGAGCTAGGAGAGATATAATAGCCATCTTCCAATATTTGAGGGGCTGTCACAGAGAAGAGAGGGGTCAATCTATTCTCCAAAGGATCTGAAGGCAGGACAAGAAGCAACAGGTGGAAACTTATCAAGGAAAGGAGAAATTTCCTAAAACAGTGAGAACAATTGATCAGTGGAACCACTTGCCTCCAGAAGTTGTGGGTGCTCCATCGCTGGAGGTTTTCAAGAAGAGACTGGACAGCCATTTGTCTGAAATGGCTGTAGGCTCTCCTGCTTGAGCAGGGGGTTGGACTAAAAGACCTCCAAGGTCCCTTCCAACTCTGTCATTCTGTTGTTCAAATTCTGGAAGGTTCCAGAAATGGAAATTAAAATACCTGTAGCTTTTATCTTTCACAGATGATGCTTTCCTGTCCTCTTCCTCTCATTATGCTTTTGTTTATCTCCAGGAGTGTTGGCTGTTCTCCAGCTTTCCTAAAGCTACTAGCTATCTTTTTACAGCTCTGATTACTCTTGGAGTACAAATTATCAGTGGAATTTTGGACGGGACAATGTACAAAGCCCCGAAGAACGGGTGTTGTTGTTTTAATTGATTTGTAGGGATGGTGACTGTGTAGCGACAGAGAGACCTAAGCATTTAGCTTTACACAACAATTACATTTGATGTGGTAATGTGAACTGGGTTTTTATAAGGCAGCCTTGTGGAAAGGCAAATATTGGCAAAGCACGCTGGTTTTTGTGCAACTCCTCGGAAGGGGGAAACCATCTGTTATGGATTCTGTCTCCCTTACACATAAAAGGAGCTGTAGGGCTGGGTACAATTTAGGATAAATCAATAGAGGTATACAGTACTGCAGTTCCAAAATCAAAGGGAGTCTGTTTTACTATTCCTTCTAAACACTCTTTTGATGTTTCAGTTGCCACTTCCTCTTTTGGCTTGGCTTTTTGATCTTCTCGTATTCTTGGGAATTAACCTCAGGGAGTAAGAGAATAACAGAATATCAGAATTGGGAAGGGACCTTGGTGGTCTTCTAGTCCAACCCTTTGCTCAAGCAGGAAACCCTATATCATTTCAGAAAAATGGGTGCCCCATCTCTTCTTAAAAACCTCCAATGATGGAGCACCCACAACTTCTGGAGGCAAGCTGTTCCACTGGTTAATTGTTCTCACAGTCAGGAAATTTCTCCTTAGTTCTAGGTTGCTTCTCTCCTTGATTAGTTTCCATCCGTTGGTTCTTGTCCTGCCCTTCAGGGGCTTTGGAGAATAGGCTGACCTCCCCCCTCTTCTTTGGGGCAGCCCCTGAGATGTTGGCACGTTGCTATCATGTTACCCCCCTAGTTCTTCTTTTCATTAAACTAGCCTTAATTCCTAATTCTGCCTTCTTTCATGAAGACTGCAAGAGTTTAGACAGGAGATTTCATTGGGTTGAAGTGTTCATGCCATCCTGAGGCATCTGCTTGTGTGCAGCGTCATTTCTGGGGCAGAGGCAAGGTTTTCACATTTTTAAAATGAGGCCTCACAGCATGACATTCGCAGTGATCCAAGTCATGGAAAAATGGGCTTTTTGGCAAAAAGGAACCCACCCACAGTGGACCTACTCACCTTGTTCCACTGGAGATGGCCTCCAAGAACATATTTTTAAATAGAGACCATTAGTTTGAAGAATCACCTTTTCATTTTTTTTTTTTTAAATGAGATGGGTCAGCGAGTAAATGCCATTAAAGAGATATCTGGCATGCAAAGAATTGTGCTGAAATTCCTCCCTTCCTCACTCCCTCCCTCCCTCCCTCCCTCTCTCCCTTTTTTCTTTCTTTCTTCCTTCCTTCCTTCCTTCCTTCCTTCCTTCCTTTCTTTCTTTCTTTCTTTCTTTCTTTCTTTCTTTCTTTCTTTCTTTCTTTCTTTCCTGTCTGTCTGTCTGTCTATTTATCTACCTACCTACTTATCTATCTTCTTTCTTCCTTTCTTTCTTCCTTTCTTTTTCTTCTGTCTACCTAACCTATCTTCTTCCTTCCTTCCTTCCTTCCTTCCTTCCTTCCTTCCTTCCTTCCTTCCTTCCTTCCTTCCTTCCTTCCTTCCTTCCTTCCTTTTTCTTCTACCTACTTACCTATCTTCTTTCTTTCTTTCTTTCTTTCTTTCTTTCTTTCTTTCTTTCTTTCTTTCTTTTTCTTCTGTCTACCTACTTACCTATCTTCCTTCCTTCTCTCTCTCTCTCTCTCTCTCTCTCTCTCTCTCTCTTTCTTTCTTTCTTTCTTTCTTTCTTTCTTTCTTTCTTTCTTTCTTTCTTTCTTTCTTTCTTTCTTATATTTTTAAGTCCAGGGATGACAAATATAGTTATAGTGCGTTTGGGTGCTGACGTCAAAGCTGTAGCCAGTGAGTAGGTGGAATAGCAAATGTGTGAGCTAATCACTTGGGTAAAGATACATTTCCCCCCCCCCCTCTGTTTCTTCTTCCTCCTTCTCTTTTCAGCAGAGGGAAAATGTTTTAGAATTACTACAGTCCTCCAGAGTTTTCTAGGCAGAGACCCGGTCCAATTTAAGTTTGGGTTCTTCTTGTGTAACATTCAACATCAAACCCTTAAGTTCCAGGGCAAGGCCTGATTTTCTGATGACACATCATTTCAGATATCAATTTTTAGATTCTAAAGCAATGGTTGGCCTGTTCTCAGTTCCATTTTGAAGCTCTCTCTTCCTACAGGTAGTTAATTTTTTTTTCACCTTTTGTGCTAAAAGCCTTGGAGAAGAACAACTTTATTCCATTTAGGAGAAAAGTAAAAAAAATAAAAAATTGCCTTTCTCGTAGCCATTTTTAAGTTCTGTGGTTCTGACGAAATGGACTCTGATCCAAGGCTCGTTCTGAAGTTTTCATAAGATGCTTCAGTCTTTTGGCAGCCACGGGTTAGCAAACCTATCCTTGTCTTGTGGGGGTGTTGAACCTAATGTGTGTATTGTTAATAACGTGGGCTGTCAATGTTTCCAAAGAGGGTTTTTTTTTTTTTTTGGGTGCATATAGCTAAAAAGAGCTGATACCTTCAACACCTCTGCAAACACCCTTTTCATTGGTATATTTAAACTCTGCAGTAGTGGGTGGTGCAATTCTTTTTCTCTTTAGTATTAATATCTACCTGTCTATCTATATTTTAAGAAATGCAACTTTCATTCATGTGCAATTTCATTCAGCTTCAAGCAATTTCTCCTCATTAATGATGACCAGGCAAATACTTGAATACAAGGTTGGGTCCCCCTTCCTCACATCAACATTTTTATCAATAAGTGACCTATATTACCAGATGGCAGAAATATGACTGGAGTTGACCCCCCCCCAATTCTGATCTTTTATGGCAGTCATTACCACTGAGTCATTCCCTAGCTCTTGTATTGACCAGCCTTTCCTCATGGAAGGAAAGCGTCTGTCTATCTGTCTGTCTTTATCTATCTGTCTCTATCTATCTAGCTGTCTGTCTGTCTGTCTGTCTGTTTCTATCTATCTCTCTAACATCTGTCTCTATCTATCTATATCTATCATCTCTGTCTGTCCATCTATCCATCTATCCATCCATATCTATCTATCTATCTATCTATCTATCTATCTATCTATCTATCTATCTACTATCTCTATCATCTCCTTCCCTTCCTTCCTCTCACCTATCCAATTCCTTCCTCCCTTTCCTTTCTTTTCCTTTCCTTTCCCTTTCCTTTCCTTTCCTTTCCTTTCCTTTCTTTTCTTTTCCTTTCCTTTCCTTCCCCTTCCCTTTCCCTTTCCCCTTCCGTTCTTCCTCTCTCTCCCCCCCTCTCTCTTTCTTTCTTTCTTTCTTTCTTTCTTTCTTTCTTTCTTTCTTTCTTTCTTTCTTTCTTTCTTTCTTTCTTTCTTTCTTTCTTTCTTTCTTTCTTTCTTTCTTTCTTATCTTACCCCAGGATAACTCTTTAAAAGATAAAACCACACAAAACCTAGACACAATGCAAATAAAATACCATGCAAATGCAATCACTTAATCCTAACTAGAAAGATGGGGAGGGAGATAGAATGAGTGGGCAGGGTGGTGGCATAGGGTCTGTTATTAATCTATTAATCTATCAAAGCCCCCCTCCCATTGGAGCCCCGAGCCAACTAGCAGACCCAGCTCTTTAATCTCTTGTGGAAAGTCAAGAAAGTCACAGGGGGAACACAAAGCCTAGTTTTGCCAAGACGGTCATGCCAGCGTCTCTAAAGATTGACTTTGCAAAGGGAATAGCTGGCCCACCCAGTTTGCAACCGGTTTGATAGCATCCTCCCAGTCCAAATGTGTCCGTAGGATAAAACTCCCACACGAATGCATTTCTTGAGGATTGTGTTGTGATGGTACGTGGGGAAGACCTTGTGGGACCTTGGGAAGAGTCTTCCCACCTCCCACCGTAATAATTATCTAAAGAGCAGCAGATGGCAAATCGTTGGACATGCCCAGCAAGAAGAACTGGTTTTAGAAGAAACAGGCTGGCACAAGCTTTCCGAAGATTGGGTCGTCAGTAACTTGGAGGTAGGAGATGGCAATTAAGCCACCCATTCCCCAAATGAACACAATTAGCACAATTAACTGCCTCTGATGGTAATTAATTGCTTCGAACAATAGTTTCTGGGGACGTGGAAAGATTCGTAACACCAGGGGCACATCTGCAAATCAGCCATTCGGCATCCTGCCCTCTCAGAAGACGCTGCTGGTGTCCTCGGCCCTCAAGGTCTACAGCTAGTCCTCAACTTATAACAGTTCATTTAGTGACCGTTCAAAGGGACGACGGCCCTGGGAAAAAAGCAACTTAGGACCGTTTCTCACACCGACCGTCACACGATCAAAATTCAGACGCTCGGCAACCGACTCGTATTTATGATGGTGGCAAGTGATCCAGGAGTCACGCGATCCTCTTTCTGCGACATTCCAATGAGCAAAGTCAATGGGGAAGCCGGATTCGCTTAACGGCCACTTGATTCCGTTCAAAATGGCAGCGATTTACTTAACCACTGTAGTTAAGCAAGGTCAGCAAATGGGGCCAAACTCACGGCCGGAATTTTGGGCTCGGCTGTGGCCGAGGATGGCCCGTACTTCATCCTTTGCTGCTGGCTGTCCCTTCTTTCCAGTCTCGGAGGCAAGAAAGGAGAAGGTTTTTCTGCAAAGCTGGCTGGAGAGAGCTTCCAAAATTGGATTTATCGATTGCTGTGCAATGTCCTTGAATCACAATAGACGGTAGCACCTAGCTTGACTTTGGTTGATTCTTCCCCAACCTGAGCAGGTTTTGGCCCGATTGATATTTGGAGGCAAGCCCACCAGAAAAAACAACAACAACTCAGAGCTGGAAAGGAAAGAATGTCAACTTGGGCGAAACCAACAATAAATGGCTTTCCTACGCCTGCCAAGAATATGATGTACACGTGCTTCCACAGTTGCTGGGGGTTGAGCCCAACTGGACAGTGTTTATCTTCTTTTTTTTTTTTTTTTTAAATGTATGATCTAGGATCTATGGAGATTCTCTCTTATCCAGGTCATGGTTGTCCCAAAGGTGCTTTTTTCATGAGACAACTTGCTTTGTTTTCCTTTGAAGACGTTGTGCTTCTCATCCATTCTTCAGCTCCAACTGGATGGTGGGGAACGGAAGGATTTATACTCCTTGCAGACAGCTGGTCATTTGCCTTCTTTTAGAGAGCTATTGAGGCCACTTGGAGGTTTATTTATGTTTTGCTTCTCATCCAAGAAGCTTCTTCAGCTCTGGCTGGAGGGTGGAGGGTGGAAGGATTTATACTCCTTGCAGTCTTTTAGAGAGTCGTTGAGGCCACTTGGAGGCTTGTCTGTGTCCCAGGGTCACCTGAGTGGTGCAAATGGGTGTGGTGCTTTCTTGGAACTGCTGAATATAAATCCTTCCACTCCCCACCGTCCAGTCAGAGCCGAAGAAGCTTCTTGGATGAGGAGCGAAACCTCTTCAGAAAAAAACAAAGAAAGTCCAGTTGCCTTTTGAAAAAAAGCACCTTTGGGACAACCGTGGCCTGGATGATTGAGAATCTCCATAGATGCTTTTATGCTTCTGCGAGGAAGGTGCATTTAATCTGGAAACTTAAAGTGGCATCTCTGTAGGCTTACTCAAGAGGTTCTCCGGTGCTATTCCACAAGCGTTACTCCTTAAGAGGCGTATTTTGGAGTGCGGATTTAGTGACAGCAAAAAAACAAAAAAACCTAACCCGGCAGAAGCTGAATGGAAAGAAGAGGTGATTACTTTGCTAATGTAATTAATGTGCGGTTGACTATCCATTCTTTCAGCACATGGACTTCTGGGGTTTAATCCAATAACAGCCCAGGATTTAAATTTATTAGGTTATTATCAGTTGCCCAGAGCAACTGGAATCTGCTTTCACAGCAGGGAAGGGACGGAATGACAAACAAAACTCATGTGTGCATGCGTGTTGGAAAGCCACAGTGGTGGGGAACTAATTAAACGAAGAGGCCGGCGATTGCCAAGGTTGATGGCATAACAAGAGCAGACAAAAATGGACAGGAAAAGCAGCTGCTTTGGGATTCGATATTCAGCTGCTGTTGCCTTTGAAGGTGCCAGGCTGTGACACTGGCATTTTCAGAGTTGAAGGGACTGCAGGCTAAAGCGTACAAAGAACGGTTGCAAGAATTGAGTCTGTCTAGAGAAGTGTTTGGATAAGGTTTGGAGAATGAAGAGAAGAGACTTTGCGATGAAGTGCAGAGAAGAGCAACTAAGATGATTAAAGGCCTGGAGACTAAACATATGCAGAACGGATGCAGGATTTGGGTTTGGACAGTCTAGGGCAGGGATAGGCAACCTTGGCTCTTTTATGACTCGTGGACTTCAGCTCCCAGAATTCCTGAGCCAGCATGGCTCAGCTTGGAAGCCTCTCCCTTTCCCCTCAGTGTGGCTGGCTCAGGAATTCTGGGAGTTGCAGTCTACCAGTCGTAAAAGAGCCAAGGTTGCCTACCCCTGGTCTAGAGAAAAGAAGGAAGGACCAAGGGTGACATGATAGCAGTCTTGCAGTATCTAAGGACTGCCACAAAGAAGAGGGAGTCAAGCTATTCTCCAAAGCACCAGAAAGCAGGACAAGAAGCAATGGATGGAAACTCCCCAAGCAGAGAAGCAACCTAGAACCAAGGAGAAACTTCCTGATAGAGAGAGCAATCAACCAGTGGAACTCCTTGCTTCCAGAAGTTGTGTGTGCTCCCTCACTGGAGGTTTTCAAGAAGAGATTGGACAGCCATCTGTCTGGAATAGGATAGGGCTTCCTGCTTGAGCAGATAGGGTTGGACTAGAAGACCTCCAAGGTCCCTTCCAACTCAATTATTCTGTTACTCTGCTACTCGGAGGACTGAGCTGAGCTGAGCTGAACCAAAGAGAGGGAAGCCTGCGGTGAATCACTCTGGAAAATAAGGAAGCAAATAACTTGGCAGCAATGTGCCTCACCTTGAAGCAGAGCTTGGCTGCTTGTGTAAGATGAGAAGTCAAGCTGACTTGGGTGGCATGGTAGTCTTCCTAATTTCCTTGGATTGCTTCCCCTCACCTCGATGACTTCGTCAACGCTGCTAGAAGAGGGATGGTGTGCCAATTCTCTTTGCTTTGGGCCTGGCTCAGTTGAGGAAGAAGAGCAGATCCACGCTCGGAGGAAGCCTTTCTTCCCAAGAGAGGAGGCGAGCTGGTGACCTTTGTCTATTTGGCCAGCTGGTCATGGGTTCCTCCTAGAGAGATTGTGAGGAGATTTGGCAGAGCACCTGGTGGTTCTCTTTCCAATTGTCCATGAATACTAAGAAGAGAAGCAGCCATTTATCACCGTTGCATCCATGTGTTTGCAGAAAGTCCATTGATGTAGCTACAGGATCCAGGGTAACAGAGCTGGAAGGGACCTTGGAGGTCTTCTAGTCCAACCCCCTGCTCAAGCAGGAGACCCTATATGGACAAACGGTTGTCCAATTTTTCTTAAATTTCTTTAGTGATGGACCACGCATAACTTTTGAAGACAAGCCTTTCCACTGATTAGTTGTTCTCACTCACAGGAAATTCCTTCCTCCTTCCCTCCTTCCCTCCTTCCCTCCCTCCCTCTCTTTGTTCCTCCCTCCCTCCTCCTCCTTCCTTCCTTCCTCCCTCCCTCCCTCCCTTCCTTTCTCCCTGCCTCCCTCTCCTTCCTTCCTTCCTTCCTTTCTTCCTTCCTTCCTTCCTTCCTTCCTTCCTCCCTCCCTCCCTCCCTGTCCTTCCTTCCTTCCTTCCTTCCTTCCTTCCTTCCTTCCTTCCTTCCTTCCTTCCTTCCTTCCTTCCTCCCTCCCCATCCATCCAACCATCCATCTCAAAACTGCCTTCTACTCCTTTCCACCTATTCTACCTTTTTGACCCAACCCCCCCCCCTCCAGGAGCATCCATGGGCATCGACAAGCCATGTTGCACAAACCATATTGGCTGAACGTGTGCCCGCCCGTAAGCTATGGATCCCTTTCCCCTTCCTGGCTGTTTCCAAGGGTTACCGAAAGAGAGAAATCTCGCTGATCATCGTAAGCTGGCGGCAGAGACAGTAACAAAGCAAATGTCAGGATAGCATACAGGGGAACGGAGATTCTGCAACCAATCAAGCAGACACCTGTCTCTTGATTTGGGGACTTCCTTTTTCCTGGTATTTTCTCTCCGTTCTGCCACATTGTTTGAATTAGTCTCAGATTTGGCTTCGGCTTTTCCGCTTGCTTGCAATGCTGGGAAACTGATGCTTCATGAAATTTCACCTTTTGCTCAGCCCTTCACAATTGTAATGGTGAAGACACATTTACCCTTAAAAACAGGAGAATTCCAATAGAATAGAATAGAATAGAATAGAATAGAATAGAATAGAATAGAATAGAATAGAGCTGGAAGGGACCTTGGAGATCTTCTAGTCCAGCCCCCGCTTAAGCAGGAGAACCTATACCATCTCAGATGAGTGACTGTCTAGTCTTTTTTTAAAAATCTCCAGTGATGGAGCACTCCCAACTTCTGGAGGCAAGCTGTTCCATTGGTTAATTGTCCTCATTTCTCTCTCTCTCTCTCTCTCTCTCTCTCTCTCTCTCTCTCTCTCTCTTTTGCACGAGAGCATTGCTAAGAATTTGGGGGAAATGACCTTTTCTTTCAGAACAAGAGCTTCACAAGTTGTCCTGATTTTTCTTTTTTTAAAAAAAACCTTCACAATCCCGGAGAGGTTCATGTAGCTCTCCTGGAGTGACAAAAGGAAGATCTGGGTGGCATTCCAGAAGCTTTGCTCAGTGTGCAAAGCACAATTCGAGATTGAAAAAATCTGCCTTAGAACGTAGCCATGGTGGAGAGTAAAATAAAAAAATAATCAGTGCAGACAGGGGAGAGAATTTGTCGAGAATTCAGCCCTGGCAGGAATGCATCGCCTTGAGCAAAGAGAGAGAGAGAGAGAGAGAGATGATCCTTTAGCTAATTGCAGGAATGATTGGAAGATATTACATTTTACATTTAGGCAGGAAAAACCAAAGGTACGAGTACAGATTGGGTGAGACCTGGCTTAAAAACAGTAACTGTGAGAGGGACCTTGGAGTCCTAGTAGACAATCACTTGACTATGAGCCAGCCGTGTGCAGCAGCAACCCAAAAAGATAATACAATCCTGGGTTATATAAACAGAGGCATAAAATCAAGATCACGCAAAGTATTATTACCGCTTTATAAAGCCCTAGTAAGACCACACCTGGAATAATACTGCAGCCGATTTTGGTCCCCATATCACAAAAAAGATGTTGAGAGTTTGGAAAAAATTCAGAGAAGAGCAACATTTCATTACCCAATTAGGTAACATCAGCATTAGAAGGGAGTGGGGTTTGCAAAGAGGAGGGGGAGGAGGAGGAGGAGGAGGAGGAGGAGGAGGAGGAGGAGGAGGAGGAAGAGAACTGTGCTCTCTGAGCTAGGTGGTTTTCTTGCAGCCGTTTCATTACCAAATTAGGTGATGAGTCATCTTATAGGGAAGATGGGCAGCATGAAAATTTAATAAATAATAATAAAACGAGATAAAACCATCAATGCACTGATGGTGTTACCTAGTTTGGTAATGGCACGTCTGCAAGTAAACCCCCAAGCTCGGAGTCACCCCCCCCCCAGGACCCCACAACCTGGCTTTGTTGTCAGATAATTATTCTCTTATTTGTTTGTTTCGGATCTTTAATTATTTGCCTTCTTTAAAATTGCTTGTTAAGTCCCTTGGAGTCTGGAAATATTAGACAGATACAGATCTAAATCAAATAACTCCAAGACAAAAGTGCAAGAACACTCCATCGCGTCACAGTTTTAATGTCACCGTTCAGACGTTTGCCGTAATCTATTTCCTTCTCATCTCTGTAAACCGTTTTTCCCCCCTTTGAATCCTGTCTCTTCCAATACCTTGCCTCTCTTCTAAATCTCAGAAATGTTTCGTGCAGGAGCGTCTTTCTGTGCTCCTGACACCCCATCAGTTCAGTGAAGTCCAGGAGAGAATAAGGTCTATTTCCAAGTGGGCTTGTCGCTTGTGACAAATTTGCCGTCCTTTTCTTATTCCCTTTTGCGAACAAAAACATCCAACTAGACGTGACAGGCTTTCTTCCTTTGACTGCCAACGCATTTCCTCGCCGCCTTTTAAAATAATATTTTAATATTGAAGAGAAGAGGCCTTGCGATATAAAAGGCGGCTTTATATTTCACACCTCCCAAGTTGTCACTTTGATCTACACCTTTGACAGCAGTTAATAAACAGAGTCCAAATACAGCTTGGACCGGTTTCCTCAGCCCTTCCCTCCAGCAATTTACAACTTCTAATTTTATTCCCCAGCAACATCTTTTTCCCATTGCTGGATTGATGGCTTCTGAACTCTTTGCCAATGATGGGAAATGCGGTTGATTCATTATTTTTTTTTCATAAAGATAAAGATAAAGTCTCCTTTGAGTCAGAATTCCACTCCTGCTGCCTTGATGGATGTGCCCGCGTTGTGTTCTTGGCAACAACCGAGGAACGTTTTGCCAGATTTGTTTTTGAGGTTCCCGTGTATTCTACCTTCCGAGATTTCCTGGTGGCGTCTCATTCAAGGCTCAAGGCTCTTTAGCTTCCGAGTTCAGATGAGGTTGCAGTTACCTGCTGAGACCATAAAAATTAGCTCGGTGGATGAATATGTTTAAAGTTGAGTGCAAGGACCTGGTCTTTTGCTCTTGATCGTGGTTGTTTTCTTGCAGACTTCATTACCCAACCATCTCTTGTGTGATGTTATTTAGCACTGATGGTGTTACCTAGTTGGATCATGAAATGTCTGCAAGAAAACAAGCAAGCTCAGAGAGCACCAAGGACCCCTCATTTCAACCCTACCTTTATTGGTTTTTCATGCCCAATAGTGTCACCCTCCAAGGCCATCTGAGACTTATTGGCTCAGAGATGGGGACGTTTGCTGAGAAACATCTGGACCATGGATGTTTTGGTTGCTGCCAGCCACTGTCAGTCACAAAGGACCAGGTCCATCCATAAAGGTCCAATTAAACCAATTTACTTCTAAACAGCCTATGCAAAGTAACCTTCTCAACTAATGGCTGGCAGATGCTTGGAGTTAGACATGGATCCAGGGAATTTCAAGAAAGGCTGGACTTAATTCACTTGTGGCTGCGCAGGGATTCTAAGCTGATTCCCCTTTTGACTCCACCCCCAGTTTCTGCCCTTCCTTCTCCTACAGCCCTGCCCTGTTTTACAAACGAGCAGTTAAAGTTGATGACTACAAGGAACATGTCTTGGTGCAAGTTTGAGATGAGTTTTCTTGGAGCAAATGGTTGTTACTGTTTCAAATTGCTTTCCCCAACCTGCCTGTATCACTTCTGGACTGGATATGAGTTGGAGACAAGATCCTTGGGATGTGAGCAGAAAAAGGCTTGTGGGCCCTTTTTGCATTGTAGATAGATGCAAGAAATTTAGTCCCAAAAGCTGATACTCTAATTGTCATGTACGAGAGAATCGGGGCCACACTTTAAGTTCCAGTTAAGCTGATTTATTGCTCATGGCTATACCCAGGAATCTAGCCACCTAATAGTCAGCACTAAATTGGTGCTACCTAAGAACCAATAGAATTCACTTAGTCCGTTTGTGGCAACGTAATGACTCTAGGCTGATTACTCTCTTGACTCCACCTCTCCTTCTGCTACACTAATGCTATTTTTCCCTCTCTCTTTCTCTCTTTCTCTTGGTAGGATTCTGGCTACAGCTGGGACCCAGTTTGACCTTCGAACGCTGAGAGCCGTCCGTGTGCTGAGACCCCTGAAACTTGTCTCAGGAATTCCAAGTAAGTGGAAGAACGTTCCGGGGTGCTATAAGTTAGTTTCCAACTCTCACGATACTTTGCACCCTCCTCTCTTTCTAATGGACATAACTTTCTTGGCTCAAGAAGGGCGGGTCTCATCACCTGCCTAAGATTATTGAACCCCCTTGTCTCCCTCCGTTCAACTGAATTGATATGTCATGAGATTTGACTGGTGCTTCCACTGACTGATGTCTCTTTTGGAGATAGCCCAAGAAAAGTGAAGACAAACCAAAATTAAGTAGGGTACATGAGGACGATTAGGACCGGGTGCTTCAATTTTGTAGAACTTTGGGTGTTATTCCTTTCTCTTTCAGCTGTTGCTTCGGTTGCTTTTCCTACAACAGCCGCAGTTAAGGGATGCCCCCACCATCCTATCTGAATCAGTCTTGTTGCTCACTTGCTAACTCATGTCCAACTCGTGACCCCATGGACCACAGCACGACAGCCCCCTCTGTCTTCCACTTTCTCCTGGAGTTTGCCCAAATTCATGTTCACTGCCTCAATAACTCTATCTAACCATCTCATCCTCTGCCGTCCCCTTCTCCTTTGGCCTTCCTTCTTTCCCAACCTTCTCCAAAGAGTTCTCTCTTCTCATTTGGTGGCCCAAGTATTCACAGTATTTCCATCACTTAGAAGTCGCTAAATTGTCATCAACTTGTCAGCTTCCCTAAAGTTTTCTGAGATTCTAGGAACAGCTGCCAAGAAATGGCTGGGATATTCCTTGAGGGGCGGGCGGATATCATTTGAGGAGTCAGAACCCTTCTTTGTGATGATTCAGCCTGGGCAAAGCCAAGTCAAAGTCTGGATTTGAACCCAAACTGGTGGAAATTCCCAGAAAGCTAGGCTAGAAGTTAGCAATATTTGAAGTAGGTCTTTATCCTTCCTGAGATATTTTCTGTTGGGTCCCTCCCTTTGCTAAGACCCTCCATGGACTGATTCTTTTTTTTTTTTTCTTCTCCATGCCCAGGTTTACAAGTTGTCCTCAAATCCATCATGAAGGCAATGGTACCCCTTCTCCAGATCGGCCTTCTCCTCTTCTTTGCCATCGTGATGTTTGCCATTATCGGTCTAGAATTCTACATGGGCAAATTCCACAAAGCTTGCTTTTCAAACGAAACAGGTGGGTGATGGGAAGACCAGCCTTAATGAGATAACTCTTACGTGGGCAGCGAACAACAGAAGAACAACAGAGCTGGAAGGGACCTTGGAGGTCTTCCAGTCCAACCCCCTGCTCAAGCAGGAAACCCTGTACCATTTCAGGCAAATGGTTGTCCAATCTCTTCTTAGTTGAACGTCATATGAAGCCTTTCTGATGACATTTTTTTTTTTTGCTTTCCTTGCAGGTGAGAGACTGGGAGACTTCCCGTGCGGTGAAGACTGGCCCGCTAGGCGCTGTGAAGAAGGCACGTGCAAAAAATACTGGGAGGGCCCCAACTTTGGCATCACCAACTTCGACAATATCTTGTTTGCCGTGCTCACCGTCTTCCAATGCATCACCATGGAAGGATGGACCGATATCCTCTACAATGTAAGTTCTGCTGGCATCAGTGGAGCAAAGGCTGTCTAATTTAAGCACATACTAACTATGGAAGGGAGAGCTATGTCCTTCCCATACCCTGCTTAGGATTTTCTCAGTTTATTATGTATTGAATAAGAAAAAAATTATATGGCCAATCGTATCTCTGTAGGTGTGATGTTCCACAGAGAGGGAGAAGGTCCTTCTTCTTGGTCCCACTAGAGCCGGGGTAGGCAACCTTGGCTCTTTCATGACTTGCGGACTCCAATTCCCAGAATTCCTGAGTCAGCATAGCTGGGTTCAGGAATTCTGGGTATTGAAGTCCATAAGTCATCAAAGAGCCAAGGTTGCCTACCCCCTGCACCAGATGGACCTCCTTAGGAGAGAGGACCCATACCATTCCTTGCCTCACCATTCTGGTGGGTTGGGTAGATACGACTGGGAAAAGACGGTCCTTCAGATAACCTGGTCCCAAGCAATGTGGGCCAGTTGGTCATCAAAAGACAGCAGAAGACTTGAGTGGGATTCAACAGGATTCCTTTTTCGGGAACATGGCACTGAAAAGTTCACAGGGATCCCACAGTTCCTTTTTCGTTAAGGGAATTCTCAAAAAACTAGGTTCTGGTGTTGTTGGATAATAAGGTTGGTCTGGCAAGTTGGAATATCTGTCAGGAACGCTGGGCAAAACTTCCTACGTACGGGATCCACTTTTTTTTTTTTGCATGAGAATCCACCAAATGGAATCTATCTATCTATCTATCTATCTATCTATCTATCTATCTATCTATCTATCTATCTATCTATCTATCTATCTATCTATCTATCTATCTACCTACCTACCTACCTACCTACCTACCTACCTACCTACCTACCTACCTACCTACCTACCTATCTATCTATCTATCTATCTATCTATCTATCTATCTATCTATCTATCTATCTATCTATCTATCTATCTATCTATCTTTTCCCCAAGATAAGAGCGTTGTGCCCAAAGGACTTTGCTTTAAGTTCTAGAATTGAAAGGAGATGACACATTTTTCCAGATCAAAATCCCCCCCCCTTCCGTTTTGCTCCTAGGCTTTCTCCATTTCAGATATATAATTTATGGTGGGGGGAGAAGAGAGAAAGAGAGAGAGAGAGAGAGAGAGAGAGAGAGAGAGAGAGAGAGAGAGCAATTGAGCTACTGCTGCTGCTATGGTTACATAATTAGGAGTCAAATATCCTTTTCAGATTTACTGGAAAAACACTCACCGAGTTACTTATCGGATCCAGAAACAGCCATGTAGTATATGATCTGGGGGGGGGGGGGAATGAGGGTCTTTTGAGTGCATTTGTTATCTTCTACTTTATTGCAGTCATTAACCAGGCCAAGACATTCGTTTTTTTCCAAGGGGAGAACTTTGCCTTACAAGCCACTTTGCCAGGGGCCTCAATTAAATACCAATAAAGGAGGGAGAGAGATGGAGGGTGGGCTGTGTGGATATGAAGTTTTCTGTTCGTTTGTTTTTTTGCTTGAGCGTACAAAACTTTGCTCCTTATTTATTGTTGTTGTTGTTTACAGCTTTGTTAGAGTGGTGTTTCCCCTTCTTCTTCTTCTTCTTCTTCTTCTTCTTCTTCTTCTTCTTCTTCTTCTTCTTCTTCTTCTTCTTCTTCTTCTTCTTCTTCTTCTTCTTCTTTCTTCTTCTTCTTCTTCTTCTTCTTCTTCTTCTTCTTCTTCTTCTTCTTCTTCTTCTTCTTCTTCTTCTTCTTCTTCTTCTTCTTCTTCTTCTTCTTCTTCTTCTTCTTCTTCTTCTCCCTTTTCTCTTGTCAAAGCGAGTTGAAAGCTTTTTGCTCAGTTTTTTTTTCCCTCTGGGAAGAGTCTTTGTGCAAAGGGCAGACGGGTTAATGCATCGAGAAGGATTTGAGGAGGAGGAGAAGAAGAAGCTGTAAAAAAAAAAAAAAAAGCATTTTGCTGTCTCAAAAAAACAAAACAAGGCCAAGGAAAGGTTTCTGGGTTGGTAAGCCAAAGAGCGAGGCAAGGGTTCAAGAAACGCCACCACGAAATGGTTAGGCATTGTGGGGGGATCCCAAAGCACAGATAGGCTAAGACCCTGGCTGCAGTGCTCCAATAGCGTTTAAGTTATTAGGAGGTTTAAATACTGATAGAAGAGAATATTTGTAGCTGGAGGTTGAACTGTGGGGTGTTTGGTGCGCTCTGAGCTTGGTGGTTTTCTTGCAGACGTTTCATGACCCAACTAGGTAACATCAGCAGTGCTAGAAGGGAGTGGGGTTTGGGTTAGGGTTTGGGGAATGGAGGAGTCGGAGCATGAGAAAGAAGAGGAGGGCTGTGGGGTCCTTGGTGGTCTCTTAACTTGTTTTTTTTTCTTGCAGACGTTTCATGACCCAGCTAGGTAACATCATCAGTGCTAGAAGGGAGGGCAGGTTGCAGAGAGGGGGGAGGAGGAGGAGGAGGAGGAGGAGGAGGAGGAGGAGGAGGACAACAATGACTGTGGGGTCCTTGGTAGTTTTGAGCTTGGTGGTTTTCTTGCAGACGTTTCATTACCAAAGTAGGTAACATCATCAGTGCTAGAAGGGAGTTGGGTTTGCAGGGAGGAGGAGGAGGAGGAAGGGAGGGAGGGGGAGGGGAGAGGAGGACTGTGAGATCCTTGGTACTATCTGAGCTTGGTGGTTTTCATGTAGATATTTCATTGCCTAACTAGGTGATATCACTAGTACTCCATAACAGCACTGATGTTATTACCTAGTTGGGTAATGAAATGTCTGCAAGAAAACTACCAAGTTTACAGTGCACCAAGGCTGCTGCTGCTGCTGCTGCTCCTCCTCCTCCTCCTCCCTCCACTCCACAAACCCCAGTACTCTTCTACCACTGATAATGTTACCTAGTTGGGTCATGAAAACATCTGCAAGAAAGCCACCAAGTTCACAGAGCACCAAGGACCCCACAGTTCAATCCTGAGCTACAAATATTATTTTCTATTAACTTTAAAAGGGATTTTTTTTTTGCATTGTTGGCAAAACCCATCTTCTCTCCCCACCTCAGAAGGGGGCAAGATAAAGAAGATGTATGTATGGTTCAAGGCTATGTCCTAAAACAATTCAGAGGGTAGACGAACAAGGGGGATTGATAGAAGTAATGAGCTGTACGCCATTATCCATTCCTTCTGAAACTGGTCCCAGAGCCTCAGGGCATTAGAAATTAATCTGAAGCTTTTCTGCTAACGGCAGGTAAAGAGGCAAGACCCGTCTTATTTAGGAAGATAAATAAAGAATGACTATTAGTAGCCTTAAGGAAAGAAGGAGGTGAGCAAAACTCCTGACTAAACAAAAGGCATAGCTTTCTGCCGCCTAAGCATCTGAATTGGCCTGATTTAGAAGGAAACTATGCTGTCAAGAATGAAAAGGGAGACAAATAAGGTTTTGGAATCCTTAGGGAAATGAATGAATCGGAAAATGTGATCTGTGCCCTGATGGCAATCATCCCTAAATCCCCCTTCCCAAGGATCTACTGGATGGATAGTCCTGAACTTACATCAGTTCATTTAGTGACCGTTCGACATTACAACAGCACTGGAAAAAAAATGGCCATTTTCCACAGTTATGACCGTTGCAGCGTCTCCATGATTACATAATCAAAATTTGGATACTTGGCAACTGACTCATATTTATGATGGTGGCAGTCTCCCCGGGGTCATTGTGATCTCCTTTTGCGACCTTGCTGACAAACAAAGTCCATGAAGGAAGCCAGACTGGACAACCATTTGTCAGAAATGGTGTAGGGACTCCTGCTTGAGCAGGGGGTTGGACTAGAAGACCTCCAAGATCCCTTCCAACTCCGTTATTCTCTTATTCTCACTGTCAGGAACTTTTTCCTTGGTTCCACATAGTACACTGTTGTTCAGGTATTGTGGTCTTAGTCTTACTATCTGCAGTGGGATAAATCATAAGTTGGGGAGAGAATGTATTTTAAAAATGGAAGTGCCAACGTCCAGCTTGAGAATCCAAATAAAACTCCAGGTTCATTCCATCTCTGAAAATCTTACTGTTTAGTGAATACACTGCATGGTAATGTCAAAGCAAAACTCACTCTGAGATTTCCAAACCCCAATTCATAGAATTAATAAATTTTCCCAGCCAAACCCACAACGTCTTAAACAGTCCATATAAACAAGTTCACTTTGTTATGGGAACCGTCTGCTTCAAATCCACACCTGTTCTGATGTCCTTGAAAAGGTTTCAGGTTCTTCAGTGGAATCGTAAAAGTTTCATTTCTCCATCTAACCCCCTCGAAAGCAACACTTCCCCCCTCCCTTACTCTAATGGCAAGTCGAAACGAAGAGGCACGTAGCTGCCAAAGTTTCATCCTGGACAGGAAGTTATAATCCTTCAACAAAAGCTCCACTCCTCCTGACACCTTCTCTTAGCAGAGGTTGGGGATAAACACCCGGGTGCCTCATCTTCTTCTCCACCAGGAAAAGTTCTCCACCAAGATTGAGGAACTTCTGATGGAGGAACGCATATACCAGTTGCATTAGCAGGAGCGTTGACAAGAAGAGACAGGGTACCTGAGGACTCACCTGAAACTTCCACAAGACTGATGAAGTTCTCAGCTCTTCATTCTCCTGAAGTTGTTTATCCCTGCTCTAAGGACAAATTCACCAGCCCTAAGTCAACATAGTTGCCACAAGGGCATATCCTATCAAACTGTATCCCTGGAATCAGGAGCCTGGAACAATGTTCATCTTGGCTCGGGCAGTTTCTTCTCCACCTGCCTGAGAAAAGGGAGAGACCAAGATGATGGGTGCGAGACAATGTTGCCCAGCTGCACAGGGACTTGGCCAACGAACGCCACTCCTGATTGCATCAAGAATGGATGCTGGAGTGGAACCAATTCCCAAAGCCAACTGAGCAATTGCTAGTTGGCTTTGAGGTAGCCGAACTAATTGTATGTTCTTTTCAAATGCTTTCAGTGTTGAAACAAATGCAACTCTAAATGGCCATCGGCTCAACTTTTATCCCAGGATAGCTCTGCTCAAAACGTGGCTGGTTGCCTTGGAAAGGTTTTGCTCCTGCAGCTGATTCTTTTGCTAATCATCTCCCACCTTCCAGGGCTCATCCTTCTAAATGTGTTGTTGGCTTAAAGGCTTCTGATGCTGGGCTGTTTGTCTGAGTGCCGAGCTTGGCAATTTGGCTTGCAAACATTTCGTCACCATTCGAGGAGACGTCGGTGCGCTTTGACTGACGACGTCTCCTTGAAGGGTGACGAAACGTGGCTCAAAGCAACCACCCAACTACCAGCCCGAGCTACTAATATTAAGACACATGTCGGCTTCTGATGTCTTCTCCAAGGCCATCTCTGTGGCTTCTAACCATGGCTGCCTTTTCTCCCTGGAAAATACGATCAACCAGCCCAGCGTTTGGGACCCATCTCAAACCAGACCTTCTTGATGGAACATCACATGTCCCAACCTGATGGCAAGGACCAAATTTGGACCTCCTCAGTGTTCAAGGGAGCAAACATTGAGACGGGAAGGAAGGGAAACTTTCACAGAACTGAGGGGGGTTATTCCAAATTCCCCAGATAAGTGCATCGGAGGTCCCATCTGTTCCATGTAAGGAGCAGAAGACAGATTTGCTAATAGCACTGTCAGACGCGATCAGCTAGTCACCCCGTCTAATAAAGGGAGACAAGCTCTATAAATTTCCAGACAAACATGAGTGTTAAATCAGGGCCAAGAAGCCCCTTTGCTTTAAATAACCAATTAGGGTGCAAGATTGACAGGCCTTGTCCCAAATTCATTCTGCTAATGAGATTTAAGTGTCACCAACTTGGCAGGTAGAAGGAGGAGGGGGGAGGGGGGAGAGGAGAACACCTGAACAGAGGAACACTGCTCCCCCAAATAGCCTTGGTGAAGTGTAGCCCCTTTCCACGTGGAAGGTAGATCCCCCCTCCCACAAAATTAGGCCTAACAGTATTATGTCAAGATGAAGACTGCTACTAGTCAAGCTCTGATCTTAGTGGCTACATGGATATCAAGATGCTGTTCCCTTGGCAGGGGTCCTGAAATAGTTTGCATTGCCATCTAACAGAGTTGGAAGAGACCTTGAAGGTTTTCTAGTCTTCAGGCAAGAGACCCTATATCATTTCAGACAAATGGGCATCCAGTCTCTTCTTAAAAGGCTCCAGCGACGGAGCACCCACGACTTCTGGAGACAACTTCCATTCCATAGGTTAATTGTTCTCATTGTCAGGACGTTTCTCCTTATTCTAAGTTGCTTCCCTCCTTGATTAGCTTCCATCCATTGCTCCTTGTCCTGCCTTCTGGCATTTTGGAGAATAGCTTGACCCCTTCTTCTTTGTGGCAACCCCTGAGATATTGGAAGACTTCTATCCTGTCACCCCAAGTCCTTCTTTTCATTAAACTAGACATACCCAATTCCAGCAACTGTTCTTCATACGTTTCAGCCTCCAGTCCCCTTTGTTGCTCTCCACGGCACTCTTTCCAGTCTCAACATCATATATATATATATATATATATATATATATATATATATATATATATATATATATATATATATATATATATATATATATATATAAATATATATTGTGGAGACCAAAACTGGATGCAATTAAACTGGGTGCAATTAATTCAACGTTAACCTTCCCAAGGGTCCTGGAATGCTTGGTTGGCTTTTTCATCCAGGGGGGAGTCTTATCTGAGTTTGCCGCTCGTGGAAACTTGATCAGAAAGGCAGAAACCGGCAAGACCAGCAGCCCCCAGCAGGAGCTGATGGCAAACTTCTCAGGAGACTTCTGAAGCTTGATGACACGAGCATCACTGCTAGCTGCTGGAGACCGTTGGACCTTTTTTTTTTTTTTTAATGTCTTTCTTTCTTTCATCTCCTGGAGATCACAGTCTCTCCTTTCTGCCCGGCGAGGCAGGTGTGTCTGTCGTATCCCCCCACCCTGTGTAGGAGGAAAGAAAAAAGCCTCGAAAGCTTAAAAAAAAAACCCTGCAAGCTTTAAGGCACTGATAAATCAATAAAAGCCCAGGCACTAACAGCCGTGTGATAAAAAATTCATTCATCCCCGGCACTAGCACAGACCCACCGTCCTCTTTTATTCATGAGCTTGTCTCCCTGCCACTGTTAAACCTTTAATTCACCATTGAGAATTACAGGCCCGGCTTGAGAAATATTTCCTTTCTCTTTCTCGCTGGCTTCCTACCACCTTTTAAAAACGAAGGAGAAGGGGGGGAAAAAAAGTGGGAGAAAAATAATGTATTAATTAGGAAACAGACGACTTGCCGGGAAATGGCTTCTGAGGCTAATTGAAAGCTTGACGCAGAGACCTAAAGGCTGGGAGGTCTCCATTCAGGGACTTTAAGGGAACTGTTTTGTACGAGGTTCATCCATTAGTCTTTTTTTTTAGGGAGGTGGGACTGGGGAGGGGGGCAAACATCCCCCTTTAACACTTGGAGAGTGTTAAATGCTGGCTGTGGAATTCTGGGAGTTGAAGTCCACATGCCTTAAAATTGTCAAGGTTGAGAAACACTGGTTTATATACTGGTGGCTTGCCTTATTCAGCATTGGTGGCCTTAGAGATTCTTGGCTTGGGCCGTTACTGACGGCTCTTTGTCAGTCTCGTGATTGGGGTCTTCCTTCCTTGATTGTTGATCTGATGTTAACCTTGGAATTAATCTAGGCCAGGGGTAGGCCACCTTGGCTCTTTTATGAATATACAGTATTTGCAGCATTGACAATTCGTGGACTTCAACTCCCAGAATTCCTGAGCCAGCCTGGCTCAGCTTGGAAACCTCTCCCTTTCCCCTCAGCGTGGCTGGCTCAGGAATTCTGGGAGTTGAAGTCCACGAATCATAAAAGAGCCAAGGTTGCCTGCCCCTGATCTAGGCTGATCTGGGTGCTGATTGTTGGTGGAGAGGTGCTGGGGTCTTTTTGTTCTGTTTTTGGGCTGGGTGATCATCTCTTTTGCTTCTTGTCCTACCCTTCGGTACTACGGAGAATAAATGGATAACCTTGTGATAGCCCTTCAAGTGTTGGAAGGGCTATCAGCTCACCCCAAATCTTTTCTTTGTTAAGCTGAACATACCTAGTTTCCTCAGCCTTTCATCCTACGCTTTAGCCTCCAGACCTCTGATCATCTTCGTTGCTCTTTTCTGCACTCTCAACATCCTTTTTGAATCATTGTGTAATTATTCTCACTGTCCGGAGATTTCTCCTTAATTCTAGGTTGGATCTCTCAGGCTTTTTGTCCTGCCCTCTGGTGCTTTGGAGAATAGGTCAATCCCCTCTTCTCAGTTCATCAGGTACCAAGAACGAGACTTATCACCTCACCTCTAATCCTTCTCTTCAATAGGCTAAAGATATCTCCTTCCCTAGCTCCCTCAACCCTTCATGATACAATTTAGCCTCCACAACCGACGCCTTCTTTGTTGCCCTTCTCTGCACACATTCTGGGGTCTCAACATCATTTTTGTATCGTGATGACCAGGACTGGACATAGTGTTCCAAGCATGTCCTCACTAGTGCAGTACACAGCCGTTCTATCACTTCTCGTGACCTTGATACCATCCCTGTATTGATGCAACCTAGGACTGGGTTGGCTTTTTTTTTGGCAGCTGCAGCGCACAACTGGCTCACGCTTAAGTGACGGTCCACCAGGACACCTAGATCCCTCTCCCAGGTTGAGCCAGATCCTGTCTACCTCAATTTGATAGATTGCTGATTCGAGAGACCTTCCCCGTTCACCAGCACGACACCAGTGCTACGGTTGAACTAGATATGTTGGCTGTGAATCTTCGTGGGCCAGGAATGGATGCTTTCTGGCCTTCATAGAACCCCCAAAGAGCTTCATGGGAAATAGAATTGAAGGTCCATCATGAATAAGCCAAGCCAAGACACTTGGATTCTTTCCTCTGAGAAGGACACTGCCAAAGTAGGAGGAGATGTGGCCAGAAGCTGCTCGCTCATCAAAACACCATTATTAAAAGTAAAAGCTAGGGAGGAGCAGGGAAAGAGAGCCCTAATAATTGCCTAATTTGGGAACGCAGATGATAAGGCGGGCACATCACAGTGAAAACTCTTTGTGCGTTGGCTCCCCGCGGAACCAAACGGGAAGCGGTTCTCCAGAAGAACAGTTGCAGAAGGAACAAGTGGTCAAACTCTTAACAATGATTGGGTCAGGGTGAGGACTCTGCAGCTGTTGGTCTTCTGTTCCAAAAATGGCACGTTTTTGCAGCTTCTGGGGGGTGGGTGGGCTTGAGGATGGGCTGTCCAAGCAGAGAGTTGTGGAGGGGTTGAGATTTACAGCTCATTTGAAAGGGCAATACTGTGGGGTCCTTGGTGCTCTCTGAGCTTGGTGGTTTTCTTGCAGATGTTTCATGACCCGATTAGGTAATATCTCTAGGAGGGAGTGGGGTTTGTAAAGAGGAGGAGGAGGAAGAGGAGGAGGAGGAGGAGGAGGAAAAATGTGGGTTCCTTGGTGCTCTCTGAGCTTGGTTATTTTCTTGCAGACATTTCTGCAAGGTAAACTCATCAGTACTAGAAGGGAGCAGGACTCTAGCATTCCCTTTTCTAGCACTGATAATGTTACCTAGTCGGGTCATGAAACGTCTGCAAGAAAACCACCAAGCTCAGAGAGCACCCAGGACCCCACCGTTCAACCCCCAGCTACAAATATTCTCTTCTAAAGCTCAACACATTCGACAACAACCCTCTCCCCCCGGCGGCAGGCGAATCGCCGGCGAAGAAAAAACCCCGTACACACCTTGGACTTGTGAACTTCTAGAAAATGTTGGCAGAAGGTTAGAGAGCCACTCCATGCTGCTGTCTGCTCTGGGGCACCTTCCAGTTTGGCAGTTGTCCTCCCTTTCTGGAAACCATTGATAGATTTTTATTTATAGTATTGTACCGATGCGATACTATGCAGCGCAACGAGCAGGCGAACGCTGCTGGCCTTTATTCCTTTGCTTGTAGTGTTCTCAGATCCATTTACGAGAAGCACGCCACTCGATAATGTGGTTATTTTGGATCAGATCCAGCCCGGCCATCTATTATTATGTTCTCTACTGCCTGGAGGAAAGGTGATCAGCTCCCGTAAGCACCATGTGGTAGCTGTTCTCTTTTCTTTTTCTTCCTTCCTTTCTTCCTTCCTTCCTTCCTTCCTTCCTTCCTTCCTTCCTTCCTTCCTTCCTTCCTTCCTTCCTTCCTTCCTTCCTTCCTCTCTCTTTCCTTCCTTCCTTCCTTCTTTCTCTCCCCTCTCTCCTGCCAGCCATCCCTTCCTTCCTTCCTCCCTTTCTCTTCCCATCTCCTTCCTTCCTCCCTCCCTCCCTCCCTCCCTTCTTCCTTCCTTCCTTCCTTCCTTCCTTCCTTCCTTCCTTCCTTCCTTCCTTCCTTCCTTCCCTCCCTCCCTCCCTCCCTCCCTCCCTCCCTCCCTTCTTTCTTTCTTTCTTTCTTTCTTTCTTTCTTTCTTTCTTTCTTTCTTTCTTTCTTTCTTTCTTTCTTTCTTTCTTTCTTTCCAGTATTCAAATGTATGCCTAAGGCCCTCCACTTGTTTGCCTGAATGGGACAGGAGTAGTTGGGCCCCTGGGATGTGTGGATCCCAGGACAGAACAGAATGACCGAGTTGGAAGGGACCTTAGAGGTCTTCTAGTCCAACCCGCTGCTCAAGATCCTCCTTGTTCTAAGTATTTTTTTTCCCCCAACTGGAAAGTAACAAATCAGAATATATATATATAAAGATGGAATATATCCCATTCAAGAGAATTCTGCTCCTCTTGCCCTGGCCAGCTCTATTTATTCACAGCGGCATAGTGGGGAAGGGATAAATTAAAATAAACAAAGGGCGTAAATAGCTTGACTAATTAGCAGAAGTGGGAAAGGAACCCTCAAAGTTCTCTAGTGAAAGGTGAACCCAGCTCTGAAGCAGGGGGAGGAGCAGATTTTCCCAGCTTGGGAAAGTTCCCCCTTTTCAATAAGATTATACTTTTAAATTACCCCTAATCAGAGCAAGGTGACTAATGGTTAAACACACAGCCTGGCTGCTGGAAAGACAAATAGCCTGTGTTTACTCTGAGTACTTCTCTCTCTCTCTTTGTCTCTCTGTCTCTGTCTCTCTCTCTCTCTCTCTGTCTCTCTCTCTGTGTCTCTCTTTATCTCTCTCTTTCTCTCTCTGTCTCTTTCTCTCTCTTTCTCTCTCTCTCTCTCTCTCTCTCTCTCTCTCTCTCTCTCTCTCTGTGTCTCTTTCTCTGTCTCTGTCTCTCTCTCTTTTTCTCTCTGTCTCTCTCTCTGTCTCTCTCTGTGTCTCTCTCTTTCTCTCTGTGTGTCTCTCTCTCTTTCTCTCTCTGTCTCTGTCTGTCTGTCTCTCTCTCTCCCCCTGAGATTTCTGCTGAAATTACTCAGTTTTCCAGTGAATTATTCAGAGGGAAGGGAAAGCGAAGAGGCAGTTCTTGTTGGTGTTCTCTTATATAATATCTACGTTTTCTGAAGCTAAACTATGCAAAGCTCTGGTGAGGAGAACCACCGCCCAGTTTCCTTCTCCCTTAACAAGTTCGGATGGAAATTCCAAAACCGAGAGAAGATTGGTAGCTCAGGGTTGACCTGTGGAGTCTTCAGTGCTCTCTGAGCTGGGTTGTTTTTTTGCAGATGTTTTATGATCCAACTAGGCAACATCATCAGTGCTAGAAGGGAGTAGTGTTTGCAGAGGAGGAGGAGGAGGAGAAGTGTGGGGTCCTTGGTGTTCTCTGAGTTTGCTTGTTTTCTTGCAGACGTTTCACTACCCAACTAGGTAACGTCATCAATGCTACGAGAGAATAGAGTTTGCAGAGTGGGGGGGGGGAGGAGGAAGAACTGTGGGGTCCTTGTTGTTCTCTGAACTTGATTGTTTTCTTGCAGATGTTTCATTACTCAAGTAGGTATCATCATTAATGCTAGAAGGGAATGGGGTTTGTGGAATGGAGAAGGAGGAGCAGGACAACTGTGGGGTCCTTGATGTTCTCTAAGCTTGATTGTTGTCTTGCAGACATTTCATTACCCAAATAGATGACATCATCAGTGATAGGCAGTGTAACGTGCTTCCTGTTTATATACAGTAGCTCCTAGCTTGGTACTTGGAAAATAAGACTTCAGCTTTCATCTCATTCTACATAGTGGAGATTTAGCTGACATCTGCAGGTTCCTAATATCCTTGGCCTCCCTTTTGTGACTTGCGTGCAGCAACATTTGCAGCACAATATCTTTATTCCTTGACTCGGTAGTCTCCAGGATTCTTCAGTGTTCATGGAAATGCATGCAGATTCAGATCTGGTAGGCAGAGGGAAAAAAAATAAAATAAAATTGAGTACCTTCCTTGCGCAGCTGGGAACCAGAAGCAAAGAAAGGAGACTTGGATCGAGCTATTTCTATGCAAAAGCACTGTTGTTCTTTTCTAAAAATACCCAGATAGTGGCGACATGTCCACGTGGTCACACACATTCAGCTTACCTCTCTCTTTTCTTCATTAAAATGATCTCTTTATTTTACAAGAGAAATCACACTTGTTCTCAATTTTGTCCTGATGTATTTAGGGAGGCGAGCACCTATCCTTCCCTTGAATTTACTCAGAACAGCAGAATTGGAAAGTTGGAAGGGACCTTGGAGGTCTTCTAGTCCAACCCCCTGCTCAGGCAGGAGACCCTACACTATTCCTTTGCTTTGGAGTGAGGTGAAGAGTGTCTCCCACATTTGATTTCTCAGTGGGAAACAACAATATATGGATGTCACATTCTCTTAGAGTGTAAAATAATAACAGAGTTGGAAGGGACCTTGGAGATCTTCTAGTCCAACCCCCTGCTTAGCCAAAGAAACTGTCAACACTGCTAACATCGGATGTTTTGCATTGACAACAGATGGAAATGTAGCCATCTTTTCCCCTTTTGCTTTTAGAGTTAGATGATGCTGGGAGGGGGGAGGGATGTGCATTAGAGTCCAGCCAGACATAACAACACTAAACTTAGGGTGAGAATCAAGGTTATTGTAACCAGAGCTGATGAGGAATTGGCGGGCTGGAGAACTGGAGAGGAAGCCCACGCTTCAAGCTAATTGGGGAATGTGATTTATGACTGTTAATTGGAGGAGGGAATTGTGTTTTGATACTATGTGCCCAGGGGAGGGGAATTCAGTTTTTGGCTTCGATTATGCAAGTGTCGATACTATGCTACTCGAATAAAAGATCCTTTAAGGTAAACAATGCCTCAAAGTTCTTTTGAAGAGTTTCATCTGTTGGAAACTCTCTACCATTTCAGACAAATCGTTGTCCAATATCTTCTTAAAAACCTCCAGTGATGGAGCATCCACAATTTCTAGAGGCAAGCTGTTCCACCGATTAATTGTTCTGACTGTTAGGAAATTCCTCCTTAGCTCTAGGTTGCTTCTCTCCTTGATTAATTTCCATCTGTTGCTTCGTGTATGCACCTTAGGCCACAGGCGAGTCTCCAGATGTTGGACATGGCCAGGAGAGAGTAAAAAAATTCACCAACATCTGGAAGGCTACATGTTGCCCTCCGGTTGTCTGCACTTAACCACTGGCTTCTGAGGCCCCTGGTCTGTTCATCTGGCTTCTGTTTACAGGAGTTAAGGAGCCTTTTTTAGGGCTTGCTTCAATGTTACACGCACAGGGAGAAGGGAAGGAATTAGTCAAACGTTAAGAACTCAGCATTTTCCACGAGAGCGGAGTTGTTCCTAATGGGGGCGGGGGCGATGGGGTGGTGGTGGGAGTAAATGGATTTCAGTGCCTTAAACACAGATTTGGTTGGTTGGGCAGAAAGTATTCAGGCAACAAATAAATAAATAAAAACACATCGCACGTTTGCTAAAACAGGAGTGTTTCTGTTTGCATCGGAGCAAATTGCAATATCATTGTTCTTGTTCAGCTATTTTTTTTTTCTTTTGATGGATTGATGGATTGATTATGTGCTATCAAGTCATTTCCCCCTATTGGCGACCACAGGGAGATTGATAGCTAGTCTAAAATATGTGAGGAACGACACCTGTCTTCCCAGTGGCCTCCAAAAACAGGTAGTCCTTGACTCACAACATTTAGTGAGTGTTGGAGGCGACAACAGCACTGGAAGAAGTTACTTACGGCCCTTTTTCAGACTTAGCGACCGTCCGCAGCATCCCTCTGGTCAGGTGATCAAAATTCGGAGGCTTGGCAACTGACATGTACTTAGGACGGTTGCAGTGTCCCGGGGTCACGCAATCCCATTTTGGGACCTGACAAGCAAAGTCAACAGAGGAACCAGATTTGTTGAACAACCGCGTGACTAATTTAACAGCTGCCGTGATTCGCTTAACAGCGGGGCCAGGGAGGTCGTAAAATGGGGCAAAATTCCCTGAACAAATGTCTCGCTTAGCGACAGAAAAAAATCTGGGGCTCCCTTGCAGTCGTATGTCAAGGGCTGCCTGTACACCATCTGCGGATGGGTGGGTGGTGCGATTTTGGTGCCTGCTCACCCCACCTCTCTGTTTTCCAGACTAACGACGCTGCAGGGAACATGTGGAATTGGCTTTACTTCATCCCCCTCATCATCATCGGCTCCTTCTTCATGCTCAACCTGGTCCTTGGTGTCTTATCAGGGTAAGGACGCCTTTCCTTGCTCTTCCACCCTGCGTTTGTGGGGTGGGTGGGTCCATCTCCATTCCGGGAAGAAGAGCTGAGAGAAGAGAATATTTGTATCTCAGGGTTCAACTGTGGAGTCCTTGGTGCTCTCTGAGTGTGGTGGTTTTCCTGCAGACATTTCATGACCCAGCTAGGTAATATCATCAGCGCTAGAGTGAAGGGGGGGGTATGGGGAGAGGAGGAGGAGGAGAGGAGTGGAGGGGGAGGAGGACTGTAGGGCCCTTGGTGCTTCCTGAGCTTGGAGGTTTTCTTGCAGATGTTTCATTCCCAAACTAGGTAACATCAACAGTGCTAGAGAGAAGGGGGCTATGGGGAGGAGGAGGAGGAGGAGGAGGGGAGGGGGAAGGAGGAGGACTGTGTGGTCCTCCTTAGTGCTCTCTGGGCTTCATTCTTTTCTTGCAGACCTTTCATTACCCATTCATTACATCAGTGCTGATGTCACCACTGAGGAGCGCTGATGATGTTACCTAGTTGGGTAATGAAACGTTTGCAAGAAAACCACCAAGCTCAGAGAGCACCAAGGACCCCACAGTCATCCTCCTCCTCCACTGCACACACCCCACTCCCTTCTAGCACTGATGATGTTAGCTAGTTGGGTCATGAAACATCTGCAAGAAAACCAGCCAGCTCTTGAGACCACTAATAATCCTGCAGAAAGAAGAGCATTCAGACTGGTTTAAAGATTTGGAACAAGAAGCATTTGCCCTCAAGAATAGATAGGAAGGGATATCATAAAAGGGAATATGGGTACGGAAGACAAAGAGAAAGAAAAGCGAGGCTTCCATTATTGTTGACACTTCTTTCAACAATAGATCAATCTTTGGATGATGTGGAATCCGTTTTCCAGGGGAAAGATAGTGGATTTATACTCCGAGCAGAGGACAGACTAGAAGACCTCAATGGCTCCTCCCAATTCAATGGGACAATTCACCTACCTGTAGGACTCCTTCGGTCATCTTGATCCTCACAGCCTGAATGCAATAGACACCTCAATGCAGCTTCAAAAAGAAGGGATGGACACCAGACTAACACACCCAAGGTGGTGCATTGTTACAAGCACTCATGCTAAGACCATTTTGATCAGGGATCAATTTTCTAGCCAAGATCAGACTCATTGTAGTCGAGTGTATGTGTATGTGGGGATGTCTACAAAACCATCTTGCGTCAATTACTGAAGACAGATGGCATCAAAAATGCATTGACTCCTCCCTGCCTCCGTGGTCTCTTTCTACGTTCTGGATTGCTTTGATCTTTCCCCTTGGGGGAATCTAGGTTCTCGTGCGCTGCTGTTGAGTTGCAGAAGGAAGCTTGTTCTCCGTTCCTCAGCTCCTCTGGGCTGATATGAATAATGCAGGCACTGCAGTATGAAGCTAGGCTTTTTAGAGGGAAGGGATGTGGGAGCAAGTCAGCCTGCTGATCTCCTAGAAGCCTTCCTTAGGACGACCTTCCTAAGCTACTCCTTGGCCCAGATCCTCTTCAAAGTAGCCTTATGAGTTCAAGAAGAATAGGACTCTAATCCTTCACGGGATCGATCGATCAGAATAGAGCTGGAATGGACCTTGGAGGTCTTCTAGTCCAAGCAGGAGACCCTATACCATTTCAGACAAATGGCTGTCCAATCTCTTCTTAAAAATGTCCAGTGATGAAGCACCCACAACTTCTGGTGGCAAGCCATTCCACTGGTTGATTGTTCTGACTGCCAGAACATTTCAACTTAGTTCTAGGTTGCTTCTCTCTTTGTTCAGTTTCCATCCGTTGCTTCTTCTCTTGCCTTCTTGTGCTTTGGAAAATAAGTGGACCCCCTCTTCTTTACTGCAGCCCTTCAAATATTGGAACACTCCTCTCCTGTCACCCCTAGTTCTTCTTGCCACTGGACTAGACATACCCAGTTCCTCCAACCATTTGCCATACCTCTGTGGAGATTCACAGTCATCTAGATCATAGTTGTTTCAGAGGTGCTTAAAAAAAGAAAGAAAGCAATTACAACTGATGAAGCTTGGATTCTTGGTTAAGAAGTGAAATGTTTCCTTCTTCCTCCTCAAATAAAAAACAGTCCAGTTTCCTTTTTTCTTTCTTTCTTTCTTTTTTTTTTTTAAAAAAGCACCTTTCAGAAACCTTACAGATGTTCTTGCTGGTCACTCTGAAAATTAGTCGCCTTTTACTTGACATCAAGCAGCTTCGGGTGACCTAGATTTTTACCAGATCAGCTGTAGTTCAGTAGATACAGTGCTTGATTTGCATGCACGATGCCCCAGTTTTGATTCTCAGCCTCTTCACGGTGGGAAATAATTCAGCTTGAAAGGCTAGGAAGTTGACGCTTGCCAGAGGAGACAACATGGATCTAGCTGGATCGGTGAACTAATCTGATACAAGACTTGTCTTCTGGAACTGTAGACCCTCTTCTTTGGGGCAGCCCCTCAAATACTGGGCTCCTTCTA
Organism: Crotalus tigris; assembly: GCF_016545835.1. Classification (NCBI taxonomy): domain Eukaryota; kingdom Metazoa; phylum Chordata; class Lepidosauria; order Squamata; family Viperidae; genus Crotalus; species Crotalus tigris. Next base: position 186,282 of record NW_024100519.1, on the reverse strand, counting down.
TGATGCCCCTCCCCAGTTCTTCTTCTTACCCACATCCTGCAACCGCTCCTCCTCTCTTTTAGTCTCCAATCCCCTAATCATCTCTGTCCTTCTTCAAAGACCTTGGCTTCACAGCCTTGGGCTGCCACAAAGCCCTTTTTAAGTCCTATTTTTAGGCATTCAGACTCTGCCTCCCTTTTCTGGCCATCATTTTTCCCCCCCTGCTGCAACAATAGGCACAATCCATCTATCCCCCCTGACCTATTTTAGTGTCCCCACCTGGAGAATTCATTTGCGCTCCACCTCCTGCCCCTTGGGGAGGGGCCATGGGGAGAAAAAGAAAGGGAAAGAGAGGAAAAAAAGGGTCAAAGAAAGAGAGAAAGTCGGATTTCTCAGATTTTCAGAAATGGCAGAGGCAGAGGAAAGAGTCCTATACAGCTAGTCCTTGATTTACGGCCACCATGGAGCCTAACATTCCTGTTGCTAAGAGAGACAATGTGTTAAGTGAGTTTTGCCCCATTTTTATGAGCTCTCTTGCCACAGCCGTTAAATGAATCACTGGGATGAAGGTTGCACTCAAATTCATCTGTTTCTTCCCCGCAGTGAGTTTGCCAAAGAACGAGAAAGAGTGGAAAACCGGCGAGCTTTCCTGAAACTACGAAGACAGCAGCAGATTGAAAGAGAGCTTAATGGATACTTGGAGTGGATCTTTAAAGCAGGTAAGTTGGGGGGGGGGGGGATTGCAAATGCGAGGCCTCGAAAGCTAAGCGGCTATTCAAAAGAGGTCCTGTCTCTCTCGACCTTTCGGACGGCCGAAGAAGGTTCAACGCAATTGACAGATTGGCCCGTCGATTTGCACGCGAATTTCCCGCCCGGCCTTCTCTCTTCCCGCCACTAACGTTGAGCCGATTGTCTTGATGTTCTCTTCCCAGTGCAGAGCAATAAAACCCGGTCCATTCATGGTTTGTTGACTTCATTTCTTCCTTTTCCTGAACTTACCACCCTAACCTAGCCCCACTTTTTTTGTTGCAAAGCAAGACATTCATTGGGTGAATTTTACGATGGGGGGGGGTGTTAAGTGAATGAAAAAGGTGCCTTTCAAGCCCTATAATTCTATGTTATACTGAATTGTTTGTTTGTGTGTGTGTATAAAATTGCTTACAATTTGGAGTTGACTAGCATCTTGGATTTAACGTGTATCAGAGACTACAGTAGATGTCGCATATTGGGAGTGAGTTTGTATAGGAGAGTCATTGTCGTTTTTTTAAAAAACCTCTTTGGATTTTTAGAGACACGTTACATTTTTTTCCCCCTCTATCAATTTGGCATCTGTTTGAGCTCTGGAGAATTGAGAAGCTTGGGCAATGATGAGGCAGAAAATAATAAATGGATGCAAAAGCAGTATTCCAAAATTAGGAGGAAGATGTTCCAACATCCCAGGGCATATGGCTGTTGACCTATAGTAGGCAATTTTTGAACATCACGATGGTCTCTGCACAACAGGGAGCACCAGAATGACAAGTCGTGGCCATTTGTCAATGTAGGCTGAACATGAGCACATACATTGAAGCAGAATAACAGAGTTATTCTGACCTTAGAGGTCTTCTAGTCCAACCCCCTGCTCAGGCAGGAAATCCTATACCATTTCAGGCAAATGGTTGTCCAGTCTCTTCTTAAATACCTCCAATGTCATTGCACCCACCACTTCTGCAGGCAGGTGGTTCCACTGCTTAATTGTTCTGTCAGGAAATTTCTCCTTGTTTCTAGGTTGCTTCTCTCCTTGATCATTTTCCATCCATTGCTTCTTGTCCTGCCTTCAGGGGCTTTGGAGAATGGCTTGACTCCCTCTTCTTTGGGGCAGCCCCGGAGATATTGGAATACTACTATCATGTCCCCCCTCGTCCTTCTTTTCATTAAACTAGACACACCCAATTCCCGCAACCGTTCTTCGTATGTTTTAGACTCCAGTCCCCTAATCATCTTTGTTGCTCTTCTCTGCACTCTTTCTAAAAAGTCTCAACATCTTTTTTTTATAATTAGCCTGCTGTTACTTTCCCCCACATTTTGCCTCTTCCCATAAGCAACTTGTAAACATACTCCCCTCTGCCAGCTTTGGATCCTACCGCATGTGTCTGAATGGTTTGTTTTATGAAAAGGATGCTCATTAATATAACACATACGAAGAGTCAAGAAGAGACGAAGCTATATATTCACGGCCTGTCCCTCTTATGCACGGAAATATTTGCATGCCTTAAGGTTGGCCTCTGCTGTCAAATCCTCATTAATTTTTTAACAGGAGCCAGATGATTACAAACAGCAGGCAACATGTTTGCTATTTCCTTGTCTTGCTGTTGCCAAATAATTCCTGTCTATTACCAGGGGTGTCTCTCCAGAAGTGATGACTATTTTCTTTATCTTTTTCTTAACCAGTCAAGCCAAAAAAAGAAAAGAAAAACGGAGAGAGGAAAATTAGAACAATCAACACCAGCTACTTTCTGTTAGCTTGTTATTTTTTATCTGTTGGTGTTGCTTAGCTGTTGAGATAGACACGGTGACCTACACATTAATGAGTTCAGTCTGCAACAGGGAAAGGCAAAATGAATGTGGCTTTTCCCCTGAGTGGCGTCTTTAGTCCAATCAGGAAGAATGTGCAAGAAGGATTTATCTACCCTAACAACGGTTAAAGTTACACCATTTTTCACTGATGGATTTAGAAAAAAAACTATGGATGATCTTTTACCCTCCTTTTACTACGTCTTTCCCATTTTTCTTTGACGATTTTATTTTATAGCCATGTTGAGGATGAATTGATATTAACCTATACATTTTTAAATTAACAAATTGTGGAGACAAGAATAGACAAGAATAGGACCCCATAATTAAGAGTGTGGAAACATCGTAAGTGACCTTTGGTTTCAGATCTATCCCTTTCCTTTCCTTTCCTTTCCTTTCCTTTCCTTTCCTTTCCTTTCCTTTCCTTTCCTTTCCTTTCCTTTCCTTCCATTCTACTCCAGTCCACTCCATTCCATTCCATTCTCTCCTCCCTTTCCTTCTCCCTCCCTTTCCTTTCCTTTCCTTCTCCCTCTCTTTCCTTTCCTTTCCTTTCCTTTTCTTCTCCCTTCCCTTCTCTTCTCCCTTCCCTTCCCTTCCCTTCCCTCCCTTCCCTTCCCTCCCTTCCCTCTCCAGATTCTGTTTGGTAAATCTCAGAATATTTGTCTATGGGAATTCTCAGAATATTTAAAAACAAATAAGTTCCAGAAACCTGAAATGTGCCAACCAACTCAGTTCGAAGACTTTTCTCTAAACTATCCCCATCGTTGATTATGAAGCGTTTAGAGGTGCTGTGATTCTCTCTCGTGTCCCCAAGTGATACAAGGCTAAGCAAGGTTCTTTCTGTGTTTTCAGAGGAGGTGATGTTAGCAGAAGAAGACAAGAATGCTGAAGAGAAATCTCCCTTGGATGGTGAGTCTCCTGGCTATTCATTTCTCTCCTTGTATGTTGACTCTATAGCTTTTAATACAGGGGTCTTCCAACTTGGCCCTGTTATGACTTGTGGACTTCAACTCCCAGAATTCGTCAGCCAGGCACGCTGGTTGAGGAATTCTGGGGGTTGAAGTCTACAAGTCATAAAGGGGCCAAGCTGGAAGACCGCTATTTTAATACAAATGGCAGGATAGATACAGAAACCAAACTTAGAAGCAAGAACAGAAAAATATTTCAGCACCACAGACAGCTCAGAATCTGCCTTTCACTTATAGCAGGGGTCTTCCAACTTGGTCCCTTTGATGACTTGTGGACTTCAACTTCCAGAATTCCTCAGCCAGGCACACTGGCTGCGGAATCCTGGGAGTTGAAGTCCACAAGTCATAAAAGGGCCAAGTTTGAAGACCCCTGACTTATAGAGTGAGAGTTCACACAGATTGATTCAATATTTTTTTTTATTTCTGATAAAAGGAGAATATTTGTAGCTCAGGGTTGAGATGAAATGAAATGGGTCATGAAATGTCTGCAAGAAAACAAACCAGCTCAGAAGGCACCAAGGACCCCTCACTTTGTTGAGTTGTTCTACTGATATCCCGCCTTTGGTTCAGCAGCTCAAAATAGTGGATATAATGTTCCTTTTCCCCCCACCACAGCAAAATCCCATGGAGATACATTGGGCTGAGAGAGAAAATGACTTCCCCAAAGTCATCAAGCTAGCTTTTGTTATCATCATGTTGTTTACCGCCTTAAGGCTAACATCTAATCTAGTGTTATTTGGAATGGGAACATTGATATATGACACTAGTGATTTTGGAGGTGTTTTTTTTAAAGACCCCTTCTCATTGGCCAAATTACTGGTCCTTGAGAACTGGAGGCACAAAAACACTTGAGAATCAAGACTGGGACAGCATTCTTGGTGAGCAGCATTGTTTTGGGACATTATGTCAAATTATGTTCAATGCTGAAATCGTGGAGCAGGCACCTCCCGATCACGGTCCATTGGAAAGTGGCAAAATTATGATTTTAATAGAACAACAGGGAGACTTTTCCTTGGCTTTTTTTGATTCTGATGTAAGGCCACTATGGGAAAAAAAATAGTTATGAGTTGCATAACTCATAAGTTCACCAACATCCATCCTCGGCCCCTGTTTTGATTGCTTTGAAGATGTTCAGAGATGGTTGAAGGAAGCTGTGCTTAGCTGGAAGGCTAAATAAATAATGGTCTTTGCCAGGAAAGGATGGAAAAAAAAGAACTCTTGAGGGGTTGATAGGCTGTCAAGTGATTGGTCTATGGATGCTTTGAAGCCATCCTTCAGATGGAAAGCAATTTGAGTCTCAAAGCTGTAGAAAGTTGAAGAAGTTTCAGTCTCTGCTGAAATCTAATGGCCCTGTCATTTATTGCCTATTTCTCCCCTTTTCTGCCCTCCCCCCCCACTTTTGGTATCTAGTGCTGAAAAGAGCAACGATAAAGAAAAGCAAAAATGATCTAATCCATGCTGAAGAGGGAGAAGATCACTTCACAGATGTTTGCTCTGTGGGTAAGTTTAAGGAGGGACATTCTCCTTCTCTGGCAGATGGTCTCTGTTCCAAAGCCAGAGGTTTAGGGTCATAAATGAGCAAAACATATTGTCAACTCAATCCCAGGGGTTGCCTGTGTTTAGTTACAGGATGCCAGTTTGGGAAGTAGGCTAAGAAGAATGCAAATAGATCAGGCTCCAGATTCATCTCCCATTGACCAACTGAATGCATTTGGGAAGGTCTCAACTTTCTCAAATGGAAGGGTAACAGTTTCTTTCCAGTGTTCTTTCAATGCAACAAGCATTTATGACCAGCTGCTTAGGGTCCAGGGGGCACGATGGCTCAGTGGCTAAAGATGCTGAGCTTTCAGCTGAAAAGCCGGTAACCCAGGTTTGAGACCCAAGCACCTCACGATTGAGTGAGCTCCCGTTCCTTGCTCCCGTTCCTGCCAACTTAGCAGTTCAAAAGCATGCAGATGCGAGTAGATAAATAGGTACCGCTTTGGTGGGAAGGTAACAGCATTCTGTGTGCCTTGGCCATAGCTGTGCTGGCCACATGACCCTGGAAAATGTCTTCAGACAACGCTGGCTCTCTCAGCTAAGAAATGGAGACGAGCACCATGCCCTAGAGTCAGACACATGACGGACAGGGAAACCTTTACCTTTTTTGCTCAAGTGTCAAGAGTGAAAATTTGGCAGCCATGTGCCTCTTGGTTTTCAACGTGCCACTAGAGTAAGCGGGGTGAGTGTGTGTGTGAAATGCTTTCGAGTGGGTGAGTTAGAGAAACGAAACCTCTTCAGTTTTTTTTTTTTTTTTTGAGAGAAAACTGTCTGGAACTTTTTCAAGGACATTCTAGCAGGTGTGAAGAAAATAGCAGACGGTTCTCATAACAAAGAGAAATTGTTTACGGGAGCTCCGTGGACATCTGGGGGTCTTTGATTGGGAATGTCATTGTTATATGCTTTGGTTAGATGCCTTGGGATTTTAGGGTTAGTTTCCCTTTGCCTACATCCACAGAGGGCTAAAACCAAAGTGTTAACATTTCCCCTTGGAAGGACTTCACTTCATCTGGATTCCGTCCCCGGTTTTAGAATTTTCTCCTGCGTGCGCTTCCTCCCACGTCTCAGAAATGGCACGCTCTTAATGGCTGAAGGCTTTATAGCGTTTTAATATGGATAATTTCTTGACGCGCTTATGAGAGCTTGTAGGAAATTTACGGTATAATTATCCACTGGCCCCCAAAAAGGGCTGACTGTCAGGGACCTTTTGCCAACTGTTCTGTTTTATGAGTTGTTTTCTAATTCCTTTAAATTGGTCTGCAAGAACCTCGTAATCACTTCCCAAAGCAACATGTGGTGGCCACTGATAGAATTTGCTTGATTAAAGAAAAGATCGGGTGGAGATTTAACGATCTTCCAAATGCAGGAGAAAAATACACACTGAAGCCTCGTCAAGACGAAGGCTGAAATTGTGCGTGTGCTAATGCCAGGCAAAGGAACCAGACATATTACACACCGTTTGTGACTCCTGCTATCATTTCTATTACTATCACTGGTTATAATTGATCCAATTACAAACGTGAAATCTTTCACGGACAAACAAAGGCAGTGTTGTCTATGCAGCTGCCTTGCTGAAGCGATGAGAGCCTTTGCCTCAGCCAGATGGATCCCATTCATAAAGAGAGAGCAGAACAAGCTTGGGTAAATGGATAAAGAGCCCCATAAATTTGGTTATCCATCTAGAGCAGGGGTCCCCAACCTTTTGGAGAGGTTACGTGGAGAGGGTTTTTTTTCGTGGACTGGAGGAGACGTGGTTTTGCGCGCTGCCTGCATCCTGTGGATGGGCTTTGCTTCCAGTTTCTGGAATGCCGTGGACTGGTCCTGGTCCATGGACCAGGGCTTGGGGACCCCTGACCTAGAGAACACAACAGCATGAAAAACGGAGCACAAGCTAGGGTAAGATCTCAGTTCTGTAACCGTGATGCAGAAAATAAAATTATTTGTTGCATGATATGCAACAAGCCCAGGATTACCTAAAGATAGGTTGGCCAACTGCCAACTAGGCAAGGAGGAGGGATCAAGCAGGGAGCCAGCCTTGAGTCCTTGCGCAGCTGCGAAAGACCTAGAACTATGTTTCATGAAATTTTGTCTGTTTGTTCTCAAGGGAAGATTCTTGTATTATAGGCAAGATGCAATAAAGTAGTCAGCACGAACCCTATCAATGTGAATATGATCTCTTGGGGTTACAGCTGGGATATTTTTTGTTTCTTGGGAGGTCTCCTTCCCCCTTTCAGATTGAACGTCCTTTCTTCTGTGACCACAGGGTCTCCGTTTGCCCGGGCCAGCCTAAAGAGCGGGAAGACTGAAAGCTCCTCCTACTTCCGTCGGAAAGAGAAGATGTTCCGCTTTTTCATTCGGCGCATGGTGAAGGCCCAGAGCTTCTACTGGATTGTCCTCTGTGTGGTGGCCCTCAACACTATGTGTGTGGCCATTGTGCATTATGATCAACCAGAAGGTCTCACTACCACGCTTTGTAAGTAAGGTCTTCTTCGGCCAATTCTACTTCAACCCACCAGGTTGGAGATTCTCAATCCTCCAGGTCCTGGTCACGATTGTCCCAAAGGTGCTTTTTTCCAAAGGCAACTGGATTTTCTTGGGTTTTTTTCCCCTTGAACACGTTTCACTTCTTATCCAAGAACTGAAGAACTAGACTAAAGAAATTTTGCTGATGAGAAGTGAAAGGTTTTCAGGGAAAAAAACAACCACCAAGAAAGTCTAGCTGCCTTTTGGAAAAGCACCTTTTCCTTCAGCACCAGTGATGGTGAACAGCACCAATGCCTGGATCTTTGCTGATCTTCCATTAACAGGAACTCGTTCTAGCTACAATCCACAGCGGGACTTTCTCATTGCCCATATCTATGACTTGAATCAATGACCTGAAGGAAATTGGCTGATTCAGCTAAAGGTCTCCAAATCCATTCGGTAGTATGAGTAACAGAGTTGGAAGGACTTTGGAGGTCTTCTCATTCAACCCCCTGCTCAGGCAGATCTGATTACCATTCCAGACAAATGACTGCCCAATCTCCTCTTAAAAATCTCCAGTGATGGAGCACCCATGGTTCCTGGAGGCATCCCGTTCCACTGGTTAATTGTATGGGAGCACAAAAGCTCCTCTTTTTAATTGAACTGGAAAATCTGGTTGGATTTATCCAATTTCCAGAATTGGATTGACTAAACTATCCCTATCAAATCAAGAGCCCCTCTGCCCACTCGGAGATACTCAGCCATTTCTTCTTCAGATACTAGTGGTTGCAACTGCCCCCATCACTGTAACTGGAGGCTTGCAAGTTCTGAGTAAACACCCCCAGGTATTTCTGCCCACACTGAGCAAAGTGGAAAAAGAATTTCCATGTTACCATTTGAAGCTTAACAAGCGAGATGTAAGCTTGACCTCTTTTTGGGAGATGAATTAGAGCGAAATCAGAAGCTGGTTTTTCTGAGATTTGCAAGATCTTTGTTCTTTTCCATAAAGGAATATAATAAAGCAATAGGAGTTCAGAGAGCTGGATATTTTTCAGATTTAAAACTTTTCCTCCATGTAAGTTGGGGCTAATTGGCTAAAAGGGGCATTTGTCTTTCTTCTTCTTCTTCTTCTTCTTCTTCTTCTTCTTCTTCTTCTTCTTCTTCTTCTTCTTCTTCTTCTTCTTCTTCTTCTTCTTCTTCTTCTTCTTCTTCTTCTTCTTCTTCTTCTTCTTCTTCTTCTTCTTCTTCTCCCCCCTCCTTTTTTTTTTAAAAAAAAAGTAAAATAAAATAGCAGGGAACGAGAGTTCACTTTCCCAGAAATGATTTCAGCAGAAGATTTTTTTAAAATTTTATTTTATTTTTCCTCCCTAAAGAAGAGAACTTTATGAACAGACATTCATCTCCCAGCTGGTGTCAGAAAGAATGTTCTTGTTAATTACCAATTGAGTGAAAAATTATACAGGCTACATAGAGCGAAGGAAAAAGAAAGAAAGAAAAGGCAGAGCCCATTTTAATCACAAAAAAATGGGATAAAAGCAGAGAAATATTTCAACAGCATGGAAGCTCAGGAAGAGAAGAAGCATTGTGAATAGCTGACAGGTGCATCGGCTGAGGAGGATGGTTGAACAAGATGAATCTCTTGGGCGAAAAAACCCAAGGATTGGTATCTTAAAAAGACACCAAGCAAACACTTGTAGGGAAAACAAAGCATGAAGCATCTTCTAAAGCAGGTCGAGCAAGTAGCCTGGAAGTGGATTTCAAGGAATGAGATATAACGTAAGGAGGGAAAACTAATGAAGGAGAGAAGCAACCTAGAACTAAAGAGAAATTTCCTGACAGCGAGGACAATTAACCATTGGAATGACTTGCCTCCAGAAGTTGTGAATGCTCCAAGATGGGAGGTTTTTAAGAAGAGATTGTCTATTCTATTCTATTCTATTCTATTCTATTCTATTCTATTCTATTCTATTCTATTCTATTCTATTCTATTCTATTCTATTCTATTCTATTCTATTCTATTCTATTCTATTCTATTCCATTCCATTCCATTCCATTCCATTCCATTCTGTATTATATTAAATCCAGGGATGGTCAAATGGGATTGCATTTGCTTTCCGATTACATGGACAAGGTTAAGTTAGAAGAAACTGGGACGGTGATCCATCAGCTGGAAGGATGGTGGAAGACAGGAGACCTTGGTTAGGAAGATGGATGGATGGATGGCTAATTGTGAACACTGCTAGAGAGGTCCCAATAGAACTGAAAATTTTAACTCAGATGGGTAGCTGTGTGGATCATGGTGAAAAAGAGTTTTTTTTTTTTAAAGGGAAGAGTGAAAGAAAGAAGTGATAGAAATATGAGATTTAAGTTGTAGCAAAGCAAGACAATCCAGGATGGTGTAATATCCCAAGGAGAGGACTCTGTTGGAAGCTAGACCAATATTTCAATGTTGCTTCAGCAACACAAAGTCTTAGACCAAGTGTAAAATAGTGTTGGAAATCTCTGTGGGCAATCATTTACACTCCTAGGGGATGCCTCTTCTTTTGTTAAAGGAAATTTGCTTTTTATCATTCAAGGGAGGATTTCACTGGAACCTTCCAGTTTGACGTCTTCTGAGTTGGTGGAGAAGCCATTACATTAAGAAGATAAACGCAAAATAAGAAAGATAATTGTTTGGGGAGGTTGGGGTTTTCTCTCCAGAACGTTGCTTCCCAATTAACGATTTCCCCACTAGCTGGGCCTGACCCGTTGCTCCTTTTCTGCTACTTCCTTCTAGATTTTGCTGAATTTGTCTTCCTGGGTTTGTTCCTCACCGAGATGACTTTGAAGATGTACGGTCTGGGGCCAAGGAACTACTTCCATTCCTCATTCAATTGCTTCGATTTTGGGGTAAGAAGGGAAGGAAGTGAGGCCTCTCTGCACAATCGTGGTTTTATGCATGAGGTCCCCCACAGATGAAGAGGTAGCAAGGATTGTGTCTAATGGGTCAGGTAGGGTTGATGGTGGAGGACAAAGTTGCATCATCAACTATGGTATATTCTTAACAGCTAGCAGAGAGCTCCGTTTTCAAGTCAGATCTCGAATCGGCACGGAATGGCGCCCCCAAATTCAGCTATTCGGTGCTGTGCATGGGGGTGACTCAGCTGAAGTTCTGCGCCAAAGAAGGTTGTGCAAACATTGTCATAGTCTGGTTTTTTTTTTCCCCTGAACCCTCCCTTCCACAAAACCCTGGAGGGATTACTCTGACCTCGTGGCTCCGATGTGTCATATTTGCAAGAACAGAAAAAAATAGCCTTTGGCAGATGTCCATTGCCGCCCGCACAAGTGACACCAATTAGCTCCATCCCTGGCAGGTCTCGAAGGAGAAACCACCTGAATCCTGAATCTAGATTGGATTCGTTGTTGGCATCGATGGCCTGGGCCAGGGGTAGGCCACCTTGGCCCTTTTATGACTTGTGGACTTCAATTCCCAGAATTCCTGAGCCAGCATGGCTCAGCATGGAAACTCTGCCTTTCCCCTCAGCATGGCTGGCTCAGGAATTCTGGGAGTTGAAGTCCACGAGTCATAAAAGAGCCAAGGTGGCCTACCCCTGGCCTGGGCAGTTGACAGAAATCAAGCTGCTTGCTATGACTGTCCCAATAAGGACAATCAAGATTGCTCCTTTTATGAATCAGCCCTTGGAGAATTCAGTTGGTGCTAAATCACACACGGTTGGGTGTTGGCTGGCTTGGTTAGCTCATCCACCAGCAGGAATGGTGCAATACAGCTCAGGTCCCAGAGGGGCTTTGTCAAGAGGCCACTGGACATAGTTTTCCCCTTGAAGACGTTTCACTTCTCACCCAAGAAGCTTCTTCAGCTCTGACCGAGGAAGGGATATGAACCCCACCTCTCTCCTTCCCGCTGTTCCAAGAAGGTTCCACCACCCATTTGCACTGTTCAGTTGACCCTGAGGGCACAGATAAACCTCCAATGACTCGTAATGAACAGATGACTGCAAAGAATGTAAATCCTTCCACCCTCCGCCATTCAGTCAGAACTGAAGAAGCTTCTTGGATGAGAAGCGAAACGTCTTCAAGGAAAAACAACATCCAGGAACCTCTTGAAAAGGCACCTTTGGGACAAGCCATGACCTGGATGATTTGAGAATCTCCATAGGTAACGAAGGAAGCAGTTTGTAGATGATGTGGACATATCATATCAGCTGAACCTGCTGCCCCAAGACTGAGGAGCCATTTCCAACTTCTCTTGTTCCTCTCTTGCTCAGACAATGCTTTAAAATGGGAATATGTCTTCAAGTACTGTTTCCATGGAGACATATCTGTTTTAAAAGAGGAGAGGTGGCCACCGCATGCAGGAGCCCCTTGTACAAATGAAACTGAATAGCTTCTTCGCCATGGGCAGAAGATCTCAGACGATCTTCCCAAAGGTGCTTTTTCCAGAAGGCAACTGGACTCTCTTGTTTGTTTGTTTTTTGTTTGTTTTTTGCTTCTCATCCAAAAGCTTCTCCAGAACTTCATGAACTGAAGAAGCTCCTTGGGTGAGGAGCAAAATGTCTTCCAGCGGCTTCAGTTCACTTGATGGTTCGACCTCCTTAAACCGAAGTTTGGTTTGCTGAGCTTGTCAAGTTGGAAAGCGGACAGGCTGGGCTCAAGACCCGAGCACCGCAGGACAGGGTGAGCTCCCGTTCCTTGCTCCAGCTCCTGCCCACCTGGCAGCTGGAAGGCATGAAGATGTGAGTAGATAAATAGGTACCCCTTCAGTTGGAACAACATTCTGGTGCTTTTGGCATGTAGTCATGCTGGCCACATGATCATAGAAGTGTCTTCGGACAACGCCAGCTCCCTCAGTTAACAAATGGATATTAGCACACACACACACACACACACACACACACAACTTAGATTCGGAGAAGACTGTGCAGGGACATCCTTTATCTTTATCACGATAGCTAATAAGATGAGTTAGTTCCCAATCACAGGCTTCATCGTATTTCCCTACCACCATGTTACTACCTCTCTAGGCCTACATCCATGCCGGAAGAGGGGTCTAGGAGAAACTGGACACCTTAGTTGCACATCTCTGTAGTACAAGACTAGCTAGTTCAAGGCGGGAGCACGACAAGGGTCTTGGCCTCCCGCTTACAATGAAAAAGTGTTTCTTTTCTGAGCAAGCTGATCTGAGATGCTTCTGCAAGATCGATTACATAGACCAGGATGGGGTTACAAGAATTCCAGCAAGTGAACGCTTTCCCATCACGATCGATATACCCGTCCCAGAGGTTAAGGTGACGGTGCCCTCATTTCCCCTTGTTACTGTATTTCTGCAGACTAGTAACTCCCTCCTGTTTTACGGGAGGTTGCAAATGATTGCTTACAAAGCACTTTCCAGGATTCTTCTCGTTCTGGGTACCGACCGGTAGAAGGGGGTGTTATTTTTAGGACTATGCAACACAATGTGCCAGAAGAGTATGGGGCACAAGTATCCCCCTCCTTTCATTTTATTTAAATATCTGGTTGTTTTTCTTGAGTTACAGATCTGCATCTCACAGCTGCCTTTTGATGCTGGTTAAAAAAAAAATCAGATTCAGGTTAAAATAATTTCTATGTTTACTCCTACATACCAGTTCAACTAAATTGTGCTGTGCAGTCCTTGTAGTTTTGCAAAACCCAGGGTTGGCACGTCTTCCTTTTTTCTTTCTTCCTTGTCTCCTGCTATTATTATTATTACTATTATTACTATTATTATTATTATTTTGGATCATCGCACAGTCAGCCAGATGTTCAGACTGGATTTGGCATTTTGTCTACCTATCGAGTCCTTACCCAGGACCTGGGATAGGCAGATGTGGTTGTTTGATGGTATTACAGGTATCGTCGCAGGATGGAAGCAGTTCCTAGTAAGGCCGCCTTTTGCAATTGACTAATAGCGAATTTGTCAATCCAATGGTGTTCAATGCTCCAGTTGTTTTGGGATTGCACCCAAGGAGTCTATTACTATTGGTACTACCCTTGCTTGCTTTTGCCACAGTCTTTCTATTTCTATTTGTAGGTCTTTGTATTTTGTTATTTATTTTCTGACTGTCTGGGCTGAAGTGAGAAAGAAAACAAAAGAAATCCTGTTTTTTTTCTTCCAAAGAACAAAATAGTAAAGATATGCCATTGGCTTAAAAAAAAAAAGTGAAGTCGAGTCGACTGTGAATTGAAGAGCCAGTTGCCAATAAAGGAGAGAGGCAACTAATTTAAACAACACTTGATCCTGTTAGCAGAATGGAAACACTTA